>NW_027140442.1:6053900-6367376 GCF_036365525.1 Heterodontus francisci
TTCATTACTTGGTCTAAGTGTGTGTCTGTGTTACTGGGTATCATTGTATGTCTTTGTTACTTGGTGTCAGAGTATGTCAAAATACTTGGTGTAATTGTATGTCTTTGTTACTTGGTGTCAGTGTATGTCTTTGTACTTGGTGTAAGTGGATATCTTTGTTACTTGGTGTCAGTGTATGTCTGTGTTACTTGGTGTCAGTGTGTGTCTTTGTTACTTGGTGTCAGTGTTTCTCTGTGTTACTGGGTGTCAGTGTGTATCTGTGTTCCTGGGTGTCATTATATGTCTTTGTTGCTTGGTGTCAGTGTATGTATTTGTTACATGGTGTAGGTGTGTGCCTGTGTTATTGGGTATCAGTGTATGTCTTTGTTACTTGGTGTCAGTGTATGTCTTTGTTACTTGGTGTAAGTGTATGTCTTTGTTGCTTGGTTTCAGTGTATGTCTTTGTTACTTGGTGTAAGTGTATGTTTTTGTTACTTGGTGGCAGAGTATGTCTTTGTTACTTGGTGTCCGTGTGTGTCTGTGTTACTGGGTGTCAGTGTAAGTATTTGTTACTGGGTGTCAGTGTATGTCTTTGTTACTTTGTGTAAGTGTGTGTCTGTGTTACTGGGTATCAGTGCCTGTCTTTGTACTTGGTGTAAGTGTGTGTCTGTGTTACTGGGTATCAGTGTATGTCTTTGTGACTTGGTGTCAGTGTATGTCTGTGTTACTTGGTGTAAGTGTGTGTCTGTGTTACTGGGTATCAGTGCCTGTCTTTGTACTTGGTGTAAGTGTGTGTCTGTGTTACTGGGTATCAGTGTCTGTCTTTGTGACTTGGTGTCAGTGTATGTCTTTGTTACTTGGTGTAAGTGTGTGTCTGCGTTACTGGGTATCAGTGTATGTCTCTGTTACTTGGTGTCAGTGTATGTCAAAATACTGTGTGTAAGTGTATGTCTTTGTTACTTGGTGTAATTGTCTGTCTTTGTTACTTGGTGTAAGTGTATGTCTTTGTTACTTGATGTCAGTGTATGCCTTTGTTACTTGGTGTCAGTGCATGTCTGTGTTAATTGGTGTCAGTGCATCTCTTTGTTACTTGGTGTCAGTGTGTGTCTTTGTTACTGGGTATCAGTGTATGTCTTTGTGACTTGGTATCAGTGTATGTCTTTGTTCCTTGGTGTCAGTGTGTGTCTGTGTTACTGGCTATCAGTGTATGTCTTTGTGACTTGGTATCAGTGTATGTCTTTGTTACTGGGTGTCAGTGTGTTTCTGTGTTACTGGGTATCAGTGTATGTCTTTGTTCCTTGGTATCAGTGTATGTCATTGTTACTGGGTGGCAGTGTGTGTCTGTGTTCCTGGGAATCAGTGCATGTCTTTGTGACTTAGTGTCAGTGTATGTCTTTGTTACTGGGTGTCAGTGTGTGTCTTTGTGACTTGGTGTCAGTGTATGTCTTTGTTACTTGATGTAAGTGTGTGTCTGTGATACTGGTTATCAGTGTATGTCTTTGTTACTTGGTGTCAGTGTATGTCTGTGTTACGTGGTGTAAGTGTTGTGTGTGTTACTGGGTGGCAGTGTGTGTCTGTGTTACTTTTTGTAAGTGTGTGTCTTTGTTACTTGCTGTCCGTGTGTGTCAGTGTTACTGGGTGTTATTGCATATCTTGGTTACTTGTTGCCATTGTATATCTGTGTTACTTGGTGTAAGTGTGTGTCTTTGTTACTTGGTGTAATTGTATGTCTTTGTTACTTGGTGTCAGTGTATGTCTGTGTTACTTGGTGTAAGTGTATGTCTTTGTTACTTGGTGTAAGTGTGTGTCTGTGTTACTTGGTGTCTGTGCATGTCTTTGTTACTTGCTGACAGGGTGTGTCTCTGTTACTGGGTATCAGTGTATGTCTTTGTGACTTGGTATCAGTGTATGTCTTTGTTACTGGGTGTCAGTGTGTGTCTGTGTTACTGGGTGTCAGTGTGTGTCTTTGTTACTTGGTGTAAGTGTGTGTCTTTGTTACTTGGTGTCCGCGTTTGCCTGTGTTACTGGGTGTCAGTGTATGTCTTTGTTACTGGGTGTCATTGTATGTCTTTGTTACTTGATGTAAGTGTGTGTTTGTGATACTGGGTATCAGTGTATGTCTTTGTTACTTGATGTCAGTGTATGTCTGTGTTACTTGGTGTAAGTGTGTGTCTGTGTTACTGGGTATCAGTGTATGTTTTTGTTACTTGGTGGCAGTGTATGTCTGTGTTACTTGGTGTAAGTGTGTGTCTGTATTACTGGGTGGCAGTGTGTGTCTGTGTTACTTTGTGTAAATGTGTGTCTTTGTTACTTGGTGTCCGTGTGTGTCTGTGGTACTGGGTGTTAGTGCATGTCTTTGTTACTTTTTGCCATTGTATATCTGTGTTACTTGGTGTAAGTGTGTGTCTTTCTTACTTGGTGTAATTGTATGTCTTTGTTACTTGGTGTCAGTGTATGTCTGTGTTAATTGGTGTAAGTGTATGTCTGTGTTCCTGGGTATCAGTGTATGTCTTTGTTACTTGGTGTCAGTGTATGTCTGTGTTACTTGGTGCAAGTGTGTGTCTGTGTTACTGGGTATCAGTGTATGTCTTTGTTAGTTGTTGTCAGTGTATGTCTGTGTTACTTGGTGTAAGTGTGTGTCTGTGTTACTGGGTGTCAGTGTGTGTCTGTGTTACTTGGTGTAAGTGTGTGTCTTTGTCACTTGGTGTCCGCGTGTGCCTGTGTTACTGGGTGTCAGTGTATGTTTTTGTTACTGGGTGTCAGTGTATGTCTTTGATCCTTGGTGTAAGTGTGTGTCTGTGTTACTGGGTATCAGTGTCTGTCTTTGTTACTTGGTGTAAGTGTGTGTCTGTGTTACCTGGTGTAATTGTGTGTCTTTGTTACTTGGTGTAAGTGCATGTCTTTGTTACTTGGTGTCTGTGTGTGTCTTTGTTACTTGGTGACAGGGTGTGTCTGTGTTACTGGGTATCAGCGTATGTCTTTGTGACTTGGTATCAGTGTATGTCTTTGTTACTGGGTGTCAGTGTGTGTCTGTGTTACTGGGTATCAGTGTATGTCTTTGTTACTTGGTAACAGTGTATGTCTTTGTTACTGGGTGTCAGTGTGTGTCTGTGTTACTGGGTATCAGTGTATGTCATTGTGACTTGGTATCAGTGTATGTCTTTGTTACTAGGTGTCAGTGTGTGTCTGTGTTCCTGGGTATCAGTGTATGTCTTTGTGACTTGGTGTCAGTGTATGTCTTTGTTACTGGGTGTCAGCGTGTGTCTTTGTGATTGGTGTCAGTGTATGTCTGTGTTACTTGGTGTAAGTGTGTGTCTGTGTTACTGGGTGTCAGTGTATGTCTTTGTTACTTGGTGTCAGTGTATGTCTGCGTTACTTGGGGTATGTATGTGTCTGTGTTACTGGGTGTCAGTGTGTGTCTGTGTTACTTGGTGTAAGTCTATGTCTGTGTTACTGGGGGTCTGTGTGTGTCTGTGATACTGGGGGTCAGTGTGTGTTTCTAACTGGATGTCAGTGTGTGTCTGTGTTACTGGGTGTCAGTGTATGTCTTTGTTACTGGGTGTAAGTGTGTGTCTGTGTTACTGGGTATCAGTGTATGTCTTAGTGACTTGGTGTCAGTGTATGTCTTTGTTACTGGGTGTCAGTGTATGTCTTTGTGACTTGGTGTCAGTGTATGCCTGTGTTACTGGGGGTCAGTGTGTGTCTGTGATACTGGTGGTCAGTGTGTGTTTCTAACTGGATGTCAGTTGTGTCTGTGTTCCTGGGTATCAGTGTATGTCTTTGTTACTTGGTGTCAGTGTATATCTGTGTTACTTGGTGTAATTGTATGTCTTTGTTACTTGGTGTCAGTGTGTGTCTGTGTTACTGGGTGTCAGTGTGTGTCTGTGTTACTTGGTGTAAGTGTGTGTCTTTGTTACATGGTGTCCGTGTGTGTCTGTGTTACTGGGTGTCAGTGCATGTCTTTGTTACTTGGTGCCAGTGTATATCTGTGTTCCTTGGTGTAAGTGTGTGTCTTTGTTACTTGGTGTATTTGTATGTATTTGTTACTTGGTGTCAGTGTATGTCTGTGTTACTTGGTGTAAGTGTATGTCTTTGTTATTTGGTCTAAGTGTGTGTCTGTGTTACTTGGTGCAAGTGTGTGTCTGTGTTCCTGGGTATCAGTGTATGTCTTTGTTACTTGGTGTCAGTGTATGTCTTTGTTACTTGGTGTAAGTGTGTGTCTGTGTTACTGGGTATCAGTGTATGTCTTTGTTACTTGGTGTCAGTGTATGTCTGTGTTACTTGGTCAAAAGTGTGTCTGTGTTACTGGGTGTCAGTGTGTGTCTGTGTTACTTGGTGTAAGTGTGTGTCTTTGTTACATGGTGTCCGTGTGTGTCTGTTTTACTGGGTGTCAGTGTATGTCTGTGTTACTTGGTGTAAGTGTATGTCTTTGTTATTTGGTCTAAGTGTGTGTCTGTGTTACTTGGTGCAAGTGTGTGTCTGTGTTCCTGGGTATCAGTGTATGTCTTTGTTACTTGGTGTCATTGTATGTCTTTGTTACTTGGTGTCGGTGTGTGTCTTTGTTCCTGTTTATTAGTGTTTCTCTGTGTTACTGGGTGTCAGTGTATGTCTTTGTTACATGGTGTCCGTGTGTGTCTGTGTTACTGGGTGTCGGTGCATGTCTTTGTTACTTGGTGCCAGTGTATATCTGTGTTCCTTGGTGTAAGTGTGTGTCTTTGTTACTTGGTGTATTTGTATGTATTTGTTACTTGGTGTCAGTGTATGTCTGTGTTACTTGGTGTAAGTGTATGTCTTTGTTATTTGGTCTAAGTGTGTGTCTGTGTTACTTGGTGCAAGTGTGTGTCTGTGTTCCTGGGTATCAGTGTATGTCTTTGTTACTTGGTGTCAGTGTATGTCTTTGTTACTTGGTGTAAGTGTGTGTCTGTGTTACTGGGTATCAGTGTATGTCTTTGTTACTTGGTGTCAGTGTATGTCTGTGTTACTTGGTCAAAAGTGTGTCTGTGTTACTGGGTGTCAGTGTGTGTCTGTGTTACTTGGTGTAAGTGTGTGTCTTTGTTACTTGGTTTCCGTGTGTGTCTGTGTTACTGGGTGTCATTGTATGTCTTTGTTACTTGGTGCAGTGTGTGTCTGTGTTACTTGGTGTCCGTGTGTGTCTGTGTTACGGGGTGTTAGTGCATGTCTTTGTTACGTGTTGCCGTTGTATATCTGTGTTACTTGGTGGAAGTGTGTGTCTTTGTTACTTGGCGTAATTGTATGTCTTTGTTACTTGGTGTCAGTGTATATCTGTGTTCCTGGGTATCAGTGTATGTCTTTGTTACTTGGTTTCAGTGTATGTCTGTGTTACTTGGTGTAAGTGTGTGTCTGTGTCACAGGGTATCAGTGTATGTCTTTGTTACTTGGTGTCAGTGTGTGTCTGTGTTACTTGGTTTAAGTGTGTGTCTTTGTTACTTGGTGTCCGTGTGTGTCTGTGTTACTGGGTGTCAGTGTATGACTTTGTTACTGGGTGTCAGTGTATGTCTTTGTTAATTGGTGTAAGTGTGTCTCTGTGTTACTGGGTATCAGTGTCTGACTTTGTTAATTGGTGTAAGTGTATGTCTTTGTTACTTGGTGTAAGTGTGTGTCTGTGTTACTGGGTATCAGTGTATGTCTTTGTTACTTGGTGTCAGTGTATGTCTGTGTTACTTGGTGTAAGTGTGTGTCTTTGTTACTTGGTGTCCGTGTGTGTCTGTGTTACTGGGTGTCAGTGCATGTCTTTGTTACTTGGTGCCATTGTATATCTGTGTTACTTGGTGTAAGTGTGTGTCTTTGTTACTTGGTGTAATTGTATGTATTTGTTACTTGGTGTCAGTGTATGTCTGTGTTACTTGGTGTAAGTGTATGTCATTGTTACTTGGTCTAAGTGTGTGTCTGTGTTACTTGGTGTAAGTGTGTGTCTGTGTTACTGGGTATCAGTGTATGTCTTTGTTCCTTGGTGTCAGTGTATGTCTGTGTTACTTGGTTTAGTGTGTGTCTGTGTTACTGGGTGTCAGTGTGTGTCTGTGTTACTTGGTGTAAGTGTGTGTCTTTGTTACATGGTGTCCGTGTGTGTCTGTTTTACTGGGTGTCATTGTATGTCTTTGTTACTTGGTGACAGTGTATGTCTTTGTTACTGTTTATTAGTGTTTCTCTGTGTTACTGGTTGTCAGTGTATTTCTTTGTTACTTGGTGTCCGTGTGTGTCTGTGTTACTGGGTGTCAGTGCATGCCTTTGTTACTTGGTGTCAGTGTATATCTGTGTTCCTTGGTGTAAGTGTGTGTCTTTGTTACTTGGTGTATTTGTATGTATTTGTTACTTGGTGTCAGTGTATGTCTGTGTTACTTGGTGTAAGAATATGTCTTTGTTACTTGGTCTAAGTGTGTGTCTGTGTTACTTGGTGCATGTGTGTGTCTGTGTTCCTGGGTATCAGTGTATGTCTTTGTTACTTGGTGTCAGTGTATGTCTTTGTTACTTGGTGTAAGTGTGTGTCTGTGCTACTGCGTATCAGTGTATGTCTTTGTTACTTGGTGTCAGTGTATGTCTGTGTTACTTGGTCAAAAGTGTGTCTGTGTTACTGGGTGTCAGTGTGTGTCTGTGTTACTTGGTGTAAGTGTGTGTCTTTGTTACTTGGTTTCCGTGTGTGTCTGTGTTACTGGGTGTCATTGTATGTCTTTGTTACTTGGTGTCTGTGTATGTCTTTGTTACTGTTTATTCGTGTTTCTCTGTGTTACTGGGTGTCAGTGTATGTCTTTGTTACTTGGTGTAAGTTTGTGTCTGTTTTCCTGGGTATCAGTGTCTGTCTTTTTTAATTGGTGTAAGTGTGAGTCTTTGTTGCTTGGTGCAATTGTATGTCTTTGTTACTTGGTGTCAGTGTATGTCTGTGTTACTTGTTGTAATTGTATGTCTTTGTTACTTGGTGTAAGTGTGTGTCTGTGTTACCTGGTGTAAGTGTGTGTCTTTGTTACTTGGTGTCCGTGTGTGTCTGTGCTACTTGGTGTCAGTGCATGTCTTTGTTACTTGGTGTCAGTGCATGTCTTTGTTACTTGCTGTCAGTGTGGATCTGTGTTACTCGGTATCAGTGTATGTCTTTGTATCTTGGTATCAGTGTGTGTCTTTATTACTGGGTGTCAGTGTGTGTCTGTGTTACTGGGTATCAGTGTATGTCTTTGTGACTTTGTATCAGTGTATGTCTTTGTTACTGGGTGTCAGTGTGTTTCTGTGTTCCTGGGTATCAGTGTATGTCTTTGTGACTTGGTGTCAGTGTATGTCTTTGTTACTGTGTGTCAGTGTGTGTCTTTGTGACTTGGTGTCAGTGTATGTCTTTGTTACTTGATGTAAGTGTGTGTCTGTGATACTGGGTATCAGTGCATGTCTTTGTTACCTGGTGTCAGTGCTTGTCTGTGTTACTTGGTGTAACTGTGTGTCTGTGAATCAGTGTATGTCTTTGTGACTTGGTGTCAGTGTATGTCTTTGTTACTGTGTGTCAGTGTGTGTCTTTGTTACTTGGTGTCTGTGTATGTCTGTGTTACTTGGTGTAAGTGTGTGTCTGTGTTACTGGGTATCAGTGTATGTCTTTGTTACTTGGTGTCAGTGTATGTCTGTGTTACTTGGTCAAGTGTGTGTCTGTGTTACTGGGTGTCAGTGTGTGTCTGTGTTACTTGGTGTAAGTGTGTGTCTTTGTTACATGGTGTCCGTGTGTGTCTGTGTTACTGGGTGTCAGTGCATGTCTTTGTTACTTGGTGCCAGTGTATATCTGTGTTCCTTGGTGTAAGTGTGTGTCTTTGTTACTTGGTGTATTTGTATGTATTTGTTACTTGGTGTCAGTGTATGTCTGTGTTACTTGGTGTAAGTGTATGTCTTTGTTATTTGGTCTAAGTGTGTGTCTGTGTTACTTGGTGCAAGTGTGTGTCTGTGTTCCTGGGTATAAGTGTATGTCTTTGTTACTTGGTGTCAGTGTATGTCTTTGTTACTTGGTGTAAGTGTGTGTCTGTGTTACTGGGTATCAGTGTATGTCTTTGTTACTTGGTGTCAGTGTATGTCTGTGTTACTTGGTCAAAAGTGTGTCTGTGTTACTGGGTGTCAGTGTGTGTCTGTGTTACTTGGTGTAAGTGTGTGTCTTTGTTACATGGTGTCCGTGTGTGTCTGTTTTACTGGGTGTCAGTGTATGTCTGTGTTACTTGGTGTAAGTGTATGTCTTTGTTATTTGGTCTAAGTGTGTGTCTGTGTTACTTGGTGCAAGTGTGTGTCTGTGTTCCTGGGTATCAGTGTATGTCTTTGTTACTTGGTGTCATTGTATGTCTTTGTTACTTGGTGTCGGTGTGTGTCTTTGTTCCTGTTTATTAGTGTTTCTCTGTGTTACTGGGTGTCAGTGTATGTCTGTGTTACATGGTGTCCGTGTGTGTCTGTGTTACTGGGTGTCAGTGCATGTCTTTGTTACTTGGTGCCAGTGTATATCTGTGTTCCTTGGTGTAAGTGTGTGTCTTTGTTACTTGGTGTATTTGTATGTATTTGTTACTTGGTGTCAGTGTATGTCTGTGTCACTTGGTGTAAGTGTATGTCTTTGTTATTTGGTCTAAGTGTGTGTCTGTGTTACTTGGTGCAAGTGTGTGTCTGTGTTCCTGGGTATCAGTGTATGTCTTTGTTACTTGGTGTCAGTGTATGTCTTTGTTACTTGGTGTAAGTGTGTGTCTGTGTTACTGGGTATCAGTGTATGTCTTTGTTACTTGGTGTCAGTGTATGTCTGTGTTACTTGGTCAAAAGTGTGTCTGTGTTACTGGGTGTCAGTGTGTGTCTGTGTTACTTGGTGTAAGTGTGTGTCTTTGTTACTTGGTTTCCGTGTGTGTCTGTGTTACTGGGTGTCATTGTATGTCTTTGTTACTTGGTGCAGTGTGTGTCTGTGTTACTTGGTGTCCGTGTGTGTCTGTGTTACGGGGTGTTAGTGCATGTCTTTGTTACGTGTTGCCGTTGTATATCTGTGTTACTTGGTGGAAGTGTGTGTCTTTGTTACTTGGCGTAATTGTATGTCTTTGTTACTTGGTGTCAGTGTATATCTGTGTTCCTGGGTATCAGTGTATGTCTTTGTTACTTGGTTTCAGTGTATGTCTGTGTTACTTGGTGTAAGTGTGTGTCTGTGTCACAGGGTATCAGTGTATGTCTTTGTTACTTGGTGTCAGTGTGTGTCTGTGTTACTTGGTTTAAGTGTGTGTCTTTGTTACTTGGTGTCCGTGTGTGTCTGTGTTACTGGGTGTCAGTGTATGTCTTTGTTACTGGGTGTCAGTGTATGTCTTTGTTAATTGGTGTAAGTGTGTCTCTGTGTTACTGGGTATCAGTGTCTGACTTTGTTAATTGGTGTAAGTGTATGTCTTTGTTACTTGGTGTAAGTGTGTGTCTGTGTTACTGGGTATCAGTGTATGTCTGTGTTACTTGGTGTAAGTGTGTGTCTTTGTTACTTGGTGTCCGTGTGTGTCTGTGTTACTGGGTGTCAGTGCATGTCTTTGTTACTTGGTGCCATTGTATATCTGTGTTACTTGGTGTAAGTGTGTGTCTTTGTTACTTGGTGTAATTGTATGTATTTGTTACTTGGTGTCAGTGTATGTCTGTGTTACTTGGTGTAAGTGTATGTCATTGTTACTTGGTCTAAGTGTGTGTCTGTGTTACTTGGTGTAAGTGTGTGTCTGTGTTACTGGGTATCAGTGTATGTCTTTGTTCCTTGGTGTCAGTGTATGTCTGTGTTACTTGGTTTAGTGTGTGTCTGTGTTACTGGGTGTCAGTGTGTGTCTGTGTTACTTGGTGTAAGTGTGTGTCTTTGTTACATGGTGTCCGTGTGTGTCTGTTTTACTGGGTGTCATTGTATGTCTTTGTTACTTGGTGACGGTGTATGTCTTTGTTACTGTTTATTAGTGTTTCTCTGTGTTACTGGTTGTCAGTGTATTTCTTTGTTACTTGGTGTCCGTGTGTGTCTGTGTTACTGGGTGTCAGTGCATGTCTTTGTTACTTGGTGCCAGTGTATATCTGTGTTCCTTGGTGTAAGTGTGTGTCTTTGTTACTTGGTGTATTTGTATGTATTTGTTACTTGGTGTCAGTGTATGTCTGTGTTACTTGGTGTAAGTGTATGTCTTTGTTACTTGGTCTAAGTGTGTGTCTGTGTTACTTGGTGCATGTGTGTGTCTGTGTTCCTGGGTATCAGTGTATGTCTTTGTTACTTGGTGTCAGTGTATGTCTTTGTTACTTGGTGTAAGTGTGTGTCTGTGCTACTGCGTATCAGTGTATGTCTTTGTTACTTGGTGTCAGTGTATGTCTGTGTTACTTGGTCAAAAGTGTGTCTGTGTTACTGGGTGTCAGTGTGTGTCTGTGTTACTTGGTGTAAGTGTGTGTCTTTGTTACTTGGTTTCCGTGTGTGTCTGTGTTACTGGGTGTCATTGTATGTCTTTGTTACTTGGTGTCTGTGTATGTCTTTGTTACTGTTTATTCGTGTTTCTCTGTGTTACTGGGTGTCAGTGTATG
Source organism: Heterodontus francisci (assembly GCF_036365525.1). Classification (NCBI taxonomy): domain Eukaryota; kingdom Metazoa; phylum Chordata; class Chondrichthyes; order Heterodontiformes; family Heterodontidae; genus Heterodontus; species Heterodontus francisci. The sequence continues at coordinate 6,064,398 of NW_027140442.1, forward strand.
TCTTTGTTACTTGGTGTAAGTTTGTGTCTGTGTTGCTTGGTGCAATTGTATGTCTTTGTTACTTGGTGTCAGTGTATGTCTGTGTTACTTGTTGTAATTGTATGTCTTTGTTACTTGGTGTAAGTGTGTGTCTGTGTTACCTGGTGTAAGTGTGTGTCTTTGTTACTTGGTGTCCGTGTGTGTCTGTGTTACTTGGTGTCAGTGCATGTCTTTGTTACTTGGTGTCAGTGCATGTCTTTGTTACTTGCTGTCAGTGTGGATCTGTGTTACTCGGTATCAGTGTATGTCTTTGTATCTTGGTATCAGTGTGTGTCTTTATTACTGGGTGTCAGTGTGTGTCTGTGTTACTGGGTATCAGTGTATGTCTTTGTGACTTTGTATCAGTGTATGTCTTTGTTACTGGGTGTCAGTGTGTTTCTGTGTTCCTGGGTATCAGTGTATGTCTTTGTGACTTTGTTGTCAGTGTATGTCTTTGTTACTGTGTGTCAGTGTGTGTCTTTGTGACTTGGTGTCAGTGTATGTCTTTGTTACTTGAAGTAAGTGTGTGTCTGTGATACTGGGTATCAGTGCATGTCTTTGTTACCTGGTGTCAGTGCTTGTCTGTGTTACTTGGTGTAACTGTGTGTCTGTGAATCAGTGTATGTCTTTGTGACTTGGTGTCAGTGTATGTCTTTGTTACTGGGTGTCAGTGTGTGTCTTTGTGACTTGGTGTCAGTGTATGTCTGTGTTACTGGGGGTCAGTGTGTGTCTGTGTTACTGGGGGTCAGTGTGTGCTTCTAACTGGGTGTCAGTGTGTGTCTGTGTTACTTGGTGTAAGTGTGTGTCTTTGTTACTTGGTGTAATTGTCTGTCTTTGTTACTTCGTGTCAGTGTATGTCTGTGTTCCTGGGTATCAATGTATGTCTTTGTTACTTGGTTTCAGTGTATGTCTGTGTTACTGGGTATCAGTGTTGTCTTTGTTACTTGGTGTCAGTGTGTGTCTGTGTTACTTGGTGTAAGTGTGTGTCTTTGTTACTTGGTGTCCGTGAGTGTCTGTGTTACTGGGTGTCAGTGTATGTCTTTGTCACTGGCTGTCAGTGTATGTCTTTGTTACTTGGTGTCAGTGTATGTCTTTGTTACTTGGTGTAAGTGTGTGTCTGTGCTACTGCGTATCAGTGTATGTCTTTGTTACTTGGTGTCAGTGTATGTCTGTGTTACTTGGTCAAAAGTGTGTCTGTGTTACTGGGTGTCAGTGTGTGTCTGTGTTACTTGGTGTAAGTGTGTGTCTTTGTTACTTGGTTTCCGTGTGTGTCTGTGTTACTGGGTGTCATTGTATGTCTTTGTTACTTGGTGTCTGTGTATGTCTTTGTTACTGTTTATTCGTGTTTCCCTGTGTTACTGGGTGTCTGTGTATGTCTTTGTTACTTGGTGTAAGTTTGTGTCTGTGTTGCTTGGTGCAATTGTATGTCTTTGTTACTTGGTGTCAGTGTATGTCTGTGTTACTTGTTGTAATTGTATGTCTTTGTTACTTGGTGTAAGTGTGTGTCTGTGTTACCTGGTGTAAGTGTGTGTCTTTGTTACTTGGTGTCCGTGTGTGTCTGTGTTACTTGGTGTCAGTGCATGTCTTTGTTACTTGGTGTCAGTGCATGTCTTTGTTACTTGCTGTCAGTGTGGATCTGCGTTACTCGGTATCAGTGTATGTCTTTGTATCTTGGTATCAGTGTGTGTCTTTATTACTGGGTGTCAGTGTGTGTCTGTGTTACTGGGTATCAGTGTATGTCTTTGTGACTTTGTATCAGTGTATGTCTTTGTTACTGGGTGTCAGTGTGTTTCTGTGTTCCTGGGTATCAGTGTATGTCTTTGTGACTTTGTTGTCAGTGTATGTCTTTGTTACTGTGTGTCAGTGTGTGTCTTTGTGACTTGGTGTCAGTGTATGTCTTTGTTACTTGAAGTAAGTGTGTGTCTGTGATACTGGGTATCAGTGCATGTCTTTGTTACCTGGTGTCAGTGCTTGTCTGTGTTACTTGGTGTAACTGTGTGTCTGTGAATCAGTGTATGTCTTTGTGACTTGGTGTCAGTGTATGTCTTTGTTACTGGGTGTCAGTGTGTGTCTTTGTGACTTGGTGTCAGTGTATGTCTGTGTTACTGGGGGTCGGTGTGTGTCTGTGTTACTGGGGGACAGTGTGTGTTTCTAACTGGGTGTCAGTGTGTGTCTGTGTTACTTGGTGTAAGTGTGTGTCTTTGTTACTTGGTGTAATTGTCTGTCTTTGTTACTTCGTGTCAGTGTATGTCTGTGTTCCTGGGTATCAATGTTTGTCTTTGTTACTTGGTTTCAGTGTATGTCTGTGTTACTGGGTATCAGTGTTGTCTTTGTTACTTGGTGTCAGTGTGTGTCTGTGTTACTTGGTGTAAGTGTGTGTCTTTGTTACTTGGTGTCCGTGAGTGTCTGTGTTACTGGGTGTCAGTGTATGTCTTTGTCACTGGCTGTCAGTGTATGTCTTTGTTACTTGGTGCAAGTGTATGTCTGTGTTACTTGGTGTCAGTGTGTGTCTGTGTTACTGGGTATCAGTGTATGTCTTTGTTACTTGGTGTCAGTGTATGTCTGTGTTACTTAGTGTAAGTGTGTGTCTTTGTTACTTGGTGTCCGTCTGTGTCTGTGTTACTGGGTGTCAGTGCATGTCTTTGTTACTTGGTGCCAGTGTATATCTGTGTTACTTGGTGTAAGTGTGAGTCTTTGTTACTTGGTGTAATTGTATGTATTTGTTACTTGGTGTCAGTGTATGTCTGTGTTACTTGGTGTAAGTGTATGTCTTTGTTACTTGGTCTAAGTGTGTGTCTGTGTTACTGGGTGTCAGTGTATGTCTTTGTTACTTGGTGTCAGTGTATGTCTGTGTTACTTGGTCAAGTGTGTGTCTGTGTTCCTGGGTATCAGTGTATGTCTTTGTTACTTGGTGTCAGTGTATGTCTGTGTTACTTGGTCAAGTGTGTGTCTGTGTTACTGGGTGTCAGTGTGTGTCTGTGTTACTTGGTGTAAGTGTTTGTCTTTGTTACATGGTGTCAGTGTGTGTCTGTGTTACTGGGTGTCATTGTATGTCTTTGCTACTTGGTGTAGGTGTATGTCTTTGTTACTGTTTATTAGTGTTTCTCTGCGTTACTGGGTGTCAGTGTATGTCTTTGTTACTTGGTGTAAGTGTGTCTCTGTGTTACTGGGTATCAGTGTCTGACTTTGCTAATTGGTGTAAGTGTATGTCTGTGTTACTTGGTGTCCGTGTGTGTCTGTGTTACTGGGTGTCAGTGCATGTCTTTGTTACTTGGTGCCAGTGTGTATCTGTGTTACCTGGTGTAAGTGTGTGTCTTTGTTACTTGGTGTAATTGTATGTATTTGTTACTTGGTGTCAGTGTATGTCTGTGTTACTTGGTGTAAGTGTATGTCTTTGTTACTTGGTCGAAGTGTGTGTCTGTGTTACTTGGTGCAAGTGTGTGTCTGTGTTCCTGGGTATCAGTGCATGTCTTTGTTACTTGGTGTCAGTGTATGTCTGTGTTACTTGGTGTAAGTGTGTGTCTGTGTTACTGGGTATCAGTGTATGTCTTTGTTACTTGGTGTCAGTGTATGTCTGTGTTACTTGGTCAAGTGTGTGTCTGTGTTACTGGGTGTCAGTGTGTGTCTGTGTTACTTGGTGTAAGTGTGTGTCTTTGTTACTTGGTTTCCGTGTGTGTCTGTGTAACTGGGTGTCAGTGTATGTCTTTGTTACTTGGTGTAAGTTTGTGTCTGTGTTACTGGGTATCAGTGTCTGTCTTTTTTAATTGGTGTAAGTGTGAGTCTTTGTTACTTGGTGCAATTGTATGTCTTTGTTACTTGGTGTCAGTGTATGTCTGTGTTACTTGTTGTAATTGTATGTCTTTGTTACTTGGTGTAAGCGTGTGTCTGTGTTACTTGGTGTAAGTGTGTGTCTTTGTTACTTGGTGTCCGTGTGTGTCTGTGTTACTTGGTGTCAGTGCATGTCTTTGTTACTTGGTGTCAGTGCATGTCTTTGTTACTTGCTGTCAGTGTGGATCTGTGTTACTGGGTATCAGTGTATGTCTTTGTATCTTGGTACCAGTGTGTGTATTTATTACTGGGTGTCAGTGTGTGTCTGTGTTACTGGGTATCAGTGTATGTCTTTGTGACTTTGTATCAGTGTATGTCTTTGTTACTGGGTGTCAGTGTGTTTCTGTGTTACTGGGTATCAGTGTATGTCTTTGTGACTTGGTATCAGGGTATGTCTTTGTTTCTGGGTGTCAGTGTGTGTCTGTGTTCCTGGGTATCAGTGTATGTATTTGTGACTTGGTGTCAGTGTATGTCTTTGTTACTGTGTGTCAGTGTGAGTCTTTGTGACTTGGTGTCAGTGTATGTCTTTGTTACTTGATGTAAGTGTGTGTCTGTGATACAGGGTATCAGTGTATGTCTTTGTTACTTGGTGTCAGTGTTTGTCTGTGTTACTTGGTGTAAGTTTGTGACTGTGAATCAGTGTATGTCTTTGTGACTTGGTGTCAGTTTATGTCTTTGTTACTGGGTGTCAGTGTGTGTCTTTGTGACTTGGTGTCAGTGTATGTCTGTGTTACTGGGGGTCAGTGTGTGTCTGTGTTACTGGGGGTCAGTGTGTGTTTCTAACTGGGTGTCAGTGTGTGTCTGTGTTACTGGGTATCAGTGCATGTCTTTGTTACTTGGTGTCAGTGTATGTCTGTGTTACTTAGTGTAAGTGTATGTCTTTGTTACTGGGTGGCAGTGTGTGTCTGTGTTACTTGGTGTAAGTGTGTGTCTGTGTTACTGGGTATCAGTGTATGTCTTTGTTACTTGGTGTCAGTGTATGTCTGTGTTACTTGGTGTAAGTGTGTGTCTGTGTTACTGGGTGGCAGTGTGTGTCTGTGTTACTTTGTGTAAGTGTGTGTCTTTGTTACTTGTTGTCAGTGTGTGTCTGTGGTACTGGGTGTTAGTGCATGTCTTTGTTACTTGTTGCCATTGTATATCTGTGTTACTTGGTGTAAGTGTGTCTCTTTGTTACTTGGTGTAATTGTACGTCTTTGTTACATGGTGTCAGTGTATGTCTGTGTTACTTGGTGTCAGTGTATGTCTTTGTTACAAAAACAAGAAATGCTGGATTCACTCAGCAGGTCTGGCAGCATCTGTGGAAAGAGAAGCAGAGTTAACGTTTCGGGTCAGTGACCCTTCTTCGGAACTGTCTTTGTTACTTGGTTTAAGTGTTTGTCTGTGTTACTTGGTGAAAGTGTGTGTCTGTGTTCCTGGGTATCAGTGTATGTCTTTGTTACTTGGTGTCAGTGTCTGTCTGAGTTTCTTGGTGTCAGTGTGTGTCTGTGTTACTGGGTATCAGTGTATGTCTTTGTTACTTAGTGTCAGTGTATGTCTGTGTTACTTGGTGTCAGTGCATGTCTTTGTTACTTGCTGTCAGTGTGGATCTGTGTTACTGGGTATCAGTGTATGTCTTTGTACCTTGGTACCAGTGTGTGTCTTTATTACTGGGTGTCAGTGTGTGTCTGTGTTACTGGTTATCAGTGTATGTCTTTGTGACTCTGTATCAGTGTAAGTCTTTGTTACTGGGTGTCAGTGTGTTTCTGTGTTACTGGGTATCAGTGTATGTCTTTGTGACTTGGTATCAGTGTATGTCTTTGTTTCTGGGTGTCAGTGTGTGTCTGTGTTCCTGGGTATCAGTGTATGTATTTGTGACTTGGTGTCAGTGTATGTCTTTGTTACTGTGTGTCAGTGTGTGTCTTTGTGACTTGGTGTCAGTGTATGTCTTTGTTACTTGATGTAAGTGTTTGTCTGTGATACTGGGTATCAGTGTATGTCTTTGTTACTTGGTGTCAGTGTTTGTCTGTGTTACTTGGTGTAAGTTTGTGACTGTGAATCAGTGTATGTCTTTGTGACTTGGTGTCAGTGTATGTCTTTGTTACTGGGTGTCAGTGTGTGTCTTTGTGACTTGGTGTCAGTGTATGTCTGTGTTACTGGGGGTCAGTGTGTGTCTGTGTTACTGGGGGTCAGTGTGTGTTTCTAACTGGGTGTCAGTGTGTGTCTGTGTTACTGGGTATCAGTGCATGTCTTTGTTACTTGGTGTCAGTGCATGTCTTTGTTACTTGCTGTCAGTGTGGATCTGTGTTACTGGGTATCAGTGTATGTCTTTGTATCTTGGTACCAGTGTGTGTATTTATTACTGGGTGTCAGTGTGTGTCTGTGTTACTGGGTATCAGTGTATGTCTTTGTGACTTTGTATCAGTGTATGTCTTTGTTACTGGGTGTCAGTGTGTTTCTGTGTTACTGGGTATCAGTGTATGTCTTTGTGACTTGGTATCAGGGTATGTCTTTGTTTCTGGGTGTCAGTGTGTGTCTGTGTTCCTGGGTATCAGTGTATGTATTTGTGACTTGGTGTCAGTGTATGTCTTTGTTACTGTGTGTCAGTGTGAGTCTTTGTGACTTGGTGTCAGTGTATGTCTTTGTTACTTGATGTAAGTGTGTGTCTGTGATACAGGGTATCAGTGTATGTCTTTGTTACTTGGTGTCAGTGTTTGTCTGTGTTACTTGGTGTAAGTTTGTGACTGTGAATCAGTGTATGTCTTTGTGACTTGGTGTCAGTTTATGTCTTTGTTACTGGGTGTCAGTGTGTGTCTTTGTGACTTGGTGTCAGTGTATGTCTGTGTTACTGGGGGTCAGTGTGTGTCTGTGTTACTGGGGGTCAGTGTGTGTTTCTAACTGGGTGTCAGTGTGTGTCTGTGTTACTGGGTATCAGTGCATGTCTTTGTTACTTGGTGTCAGTGTATGTCTGTGTTACTTAGTGTAAGTGTATGTCTTTGTTACTGGGTGGCAGTGTGTGTCTGTGTTACTTGGTGTAAGTGTGTGTCTGTGTTACTGGGTATCAGTGTATGTCTTTGTTACTTGGTGTCAGTGTATGTCTGTGTTACTTGGTGTAAGTGTGTGTCTGTGTTACTGGGTGGCAGTGTGTGTCTGTGTTACTTTGTGTAAGTGTGTGTCTTTGTTACTTGTTGTCAGTGTGTGTCTGTGGTACTGGGTGTTAGTGCATGTCTTTGTTACTTGTTGCCATTGTATATCTGTGTTACTTGGTGTAAGTGTGTCTCTTTGTTACTTGGTGTAATTGTACGTCTTTGTTACATGGTGTCAGTGTATGTCTGTGTTACTTGGTGTCAGTGTATGTCTTTGTTACAAAAACAAGAAATGCTGGATTCACTCAGCAGGTCTGGCAGCATCTGTGGAAAGAGAAGCAGAGTTAACGTTTCGGGTCAGTGACCCTTCTTCGGAACTGTCTTTGTTACTTGGTTTAAGTGTTTGTCTGTGTTACTTGGTGAAAGTGTGTGTCTGTGTTCCTGGGTATCAGTGTATGTCTTTGTTACTTGGTGTCAGTGTCTGTCTGAGTTTCTTGGTGTCAGTGTGTGTCTGTGTTACTGGGTATCAGTGTATGTCTTTGTTACTTAGTGTCAGTGTATGTCTGTGTTACTTGGTGTCAGTGCATGTCTTTGTTACTTGCTGTCAGTGTGGATCTGTGTTACTGGGTATCAGTGTATGTCTTTGTACCTTGGTACCAGTGTGTGTCTTTATTACTGGGTGTCAGTGTGTGTCTGTGTTACTGGTTATCAGTGTATGTCTTTGTGACTCTGTATCAGTGTAAGTCTTTGTTACTGGGTGTCAGTGTGTTTCTGTGTTACTGGGTATCAGTGTATGTCTTTGTGACTTGGTATCAGTGTATGTCTTTGTTTCTGGGTGTCAGTGTGTGTCTGTGTTCCTGGGTATCAGTGTATGTATTTGTGACTTGGTGTCAGTGTATGTCTTTGTTACTGTGTGTCAGTGTGTGTCTTTGTGACTTGGTGTCAGTGTATGTCTTTGTTACTTGATGTAAGTGTTTGTCTGTGATACTGGGTATCAGTGTATGTCTTTGTTACTTGGTGTCAGTGTTTGTCTGTGTTACTTGGTGTAAGTTTGTGACTGTGAATCAGTGTATGTCTTTGTGACTTGGTGTCAGTGTATGTCTTTGTTACTGGGTGTCAGTGTGTGTCTTTGTGACTTGGTGTCAGTGTATGTCTGTGTTACTGGGGGTCAGTGTGTGTCTGTGTTACTGGGGGTCAGTGTGTGTTTCTAACTGGGTGTCAGTGTGTGTCTGTGTTACTGGGTATCAGTGCATGTCTTTGTTACTTGGTGTCAGTGTATGTCTGTGTTAATTGGTGTAAGTGTATGTTTTTGTTACTTGGTGTAAGTGTGTGTCTGTGTTACTTGGTGTAAGTGTGTGTCTGTGTTCATGGGTATCATTGTCTGTCTTTGTTACTTCGTGTCAGTGTATGTCTGTGTTACATGGTGTAAGTGTGTGTCTGTGTTACTGGGTGGCAGTGTGTGTCTATGTTACTTTGTGTAAGTGTGTGTATTTGTTACTTGGTGTCCGTGTGTGTCTGTGTTACTTGGTGTAAGTGTGTGTCTGTGTTACAGGGTATCAGTGTATGTCTTTGTTACTTGGTATCAGTGTATGTCTGTGTTACTTGGTTTAAGTGTGTGTCTGTGTTACTGGGTATCAGTGTATGTCTTTGTTACTTGGTTTCAGTGTATGTCTGTGTTACTTGGTGTAAGTGTGTGTCTGTGTTACTGGGTGGCAGTGTGTGACTGTGTTACTTTGTGTAAGTGTGTGTCTGTGTTCCTGTGTATCAGTGTATGTCTTTGTTACTTGGTTTCAGTGTATGTCTTTGTTACTTGTTGTCCGTGTGTGTCTGTGGTACTGGGTGTTTGTGCATGTCTTTGTTACTTGTTGCCATTGTATATCTGTGTTACTTGGTGTAACTGTTTGTCTTTGTTACTTGGTGTAATTGTACGTCTTTGTAACTTGGTGTCAGTGTATGTCTGTGTTAGTTGGTGCAAGTGTATGTCTTTGTTACTTGGTTTAAGTGTTTGTCTGTGTTACTTGGTGTAAGTGTGTGTCTGTGTTCCTGTGTATCAGTGTATGTCTTTGTTACTTGGTGTCAGTGTCTGTCTGAGTTTCTTGGTGTAAGTGTGTGTCTGTGTTACTGGGTATCAGTGTATGTCTTTGTTACTTGGTGTCAGTGTATGTCTGTGTTACTTGTTGTAAGTGTGTGTCTGTGTTACTGGGTGTCAGTGTGTGTCTGTGTTACTTGGTGTAAGTGTGTGTCTTTGTCACTAGGTGTCCGCGTGTGCCTGTGTTACTGGGTTTCAGTGTATGTTTTTGTTACTGGGTGTCAGTGTATGTCTTTTTTACTTGGTGTAAGTGTGTGTCTGTGTTACTGGGTATCAGTGTCTGCCTTGTTACTTGGTGTAAGTGTGTGTCTTTGTTACTTTGTGTAAGTGTATGTGTTTTTTACTTGGTGTCTGTGTATGTCTTTGTTACTTGGTGACAGGGTGTGTCTGTGTTACTGGGTATCAGTGTATGTCTTTGTGACTTGGTATCAGTGCATGTCTTTGTTACTGGGTGTCAGTGTGTGTCTGTGTTACTGGGTATCAGTGGATGTCTTTGTTACTTGGTAACAGTGTATGTCTTTGTTACTGGGTGTCAGTGTGTGTCTGTGTTACTGGGTATCAGTGTATGTCATTGTGACTTGGTATCATTGTATGTCTTTGTTAATAGGTGTCAGTGTGGGTCTGTGTTCCTGGGTATCAGTGTATGTCTTTGTGACTTGGTGTCAGTGAATGTCTTTATGACTGGGTGTCAGTGTGTGTCTTTGTGATTGGTGTCAATGTATGTCTGTGTTACTTGGTGTAAGTGTGTGTCTGTGTTACTGGGTGTCAGTGTATGTCTTTGTTAAATGGTGTCAGTGTATGACTGCGTTACTTGGGGTAAGTATGTGTCTGTGTTACTGGGTGTCAGAGTGTGTCTGTGTTACTTGGTGTAAGTCTATGTCTTTGTTATTGGTGTCCGTGTGTGTCTGTGTTACTGGGTGTCAGTGTATGTCTTTGTTACTGGGTGTAAGTGTGTGTCTGTGTTCCTGGGTATCGGTGTATGTCTTTGTTACCTGGTGTCAGTATATGTCTGTGTTACTTGGTGTAAGTGTGTGTCTGTGCATCAGTGTATTTCTTAGTGACTTGGTGTCAGTGTATGTCTTTGTTTCTGGGTGTCAGTGTATGTCTTTGTGACTTGGTGTCAGTGTATTTCTGTGTTACTGGGGGTCAGTGTGTGTCTGTGATACTGGGGGACAGTGTGTGTTTCTAACTGGATGTCAGTGTGTGTCTGTGTTACTGGGTATCAGTGTATGTCTTTGTTAGTTGGTGTCAGTGTATATCTGTGTTACTTGGTGTCAGTGTATATCTGTGTTACTTGGTGTAAGTGTATGTCTTTGTTTCTTGGTGTAAGTGTGTGTCTGTGTTACTTGGTGTAAGTGTGTGTCTGTGTTCCTGGGTATCATTGTATTTCTTTGTTACTTGTTGTCAGTGTATGACTGTGTTACTTGGTGTAAGTGTGTGTCTTTGTTAATTGGTGTCCGTGTGTGTCTGTGTTACTGGGTGTCAGTGTATGTCTTTGTTACTGGGTGTCAGTGTATGTCTTTGTTACTTGGTGTAAGTGTGTGTCTGTGTTACCGGGTATCAGTGTCTGTCTTTGTTACTTGGTGTAAGTGTGTGTCTTTGTTACTGGGTATCAGTGTATGTCTTTGTTACTTGGTGTCAGTGTATGTCTGTGTTACTTGGTGTAAGTGTGTGTCTTTGTTACTGGGTATCAGTGTCTGTCTTTGTGACTAGGTGTCAGATTTTGTCTTTGTTACTGGGTGTCATTGTGTGTCTTTGTGATTTGGTGTCAGTGTATGTCTTTGTTACATGGTGTAAGTGTGTGTCTGTGTTACTGGGTTTCAGTGTATGTCTTTGTTACTTGGTGTCAGTGTATGTCTAAATACTTGGTGTAAGTGTATGTCTTTGTTACTTGGTGTAATTGTCTGTCTTTGTGACTTGGTGTAAGTGTATGCCTTTGATACTTGATGTCAGTGTATGCCTTTGTTACTTGGTGTCAGTGTATGTCTGTGTTACTTGGTGTAAGTGTGTGTCTTTGTTACTTGGTGTAAGTGTAAGTCTTTGTTACTTGGTGTCAGTGCATGTCTCTGTTACTTGGTGTCAGTGTGTGTCTTTGTTACTGGGTATCAGTGTATGTCTTTGTGACTTGGTATCAGTGTATGTCTTTGTTCCTGGGTGTCAGTGTGTGCCTGTGTTACTAGGTATCAGTGCATGTCTTTGTGACTTTGTATCAGTGTATGTCTTTGTTACTGGGTGTCAGTGTGTTTCTGTGTTACTGGGTATCAGTGTATGTCTTTGTGACTTGGTATCAGTGTATGTCATTGTTACTGGGTGTCAGTGTGTGTCTGTGTTCCTGGGTATCAGTGTATGTCTTTGTGACTTGGTGTCAGTGTATGTCTTTGTTACTGGGTGTCAGTGTGTGCCTTTGTGACTTGGTGTCAGTGTATGTCTTTGTTACTTGATGTAAGTGTGTGTCTGTGATACCGGGTATAAGTGTATGTCTTTGTTTCTTGGTGTCAGTGTATGTCTGTGTTACTTAGTGTAAGTGCGTGTCTGTGTATCATTGTATGTCTTTGTGACTTGGTGTAAGTGTATGTGTTTGTTACTGGGTGTCAGTGTGTGTCTTTGTGACTTGGTGTCAGTGTATGTCTGTGTTACTGGGGGTCAGTGTGTGTCTGTGTCACTGGGGGTCAGTGTGTGCTTCTAACTGGGTGTCAGTGTGTGTCTGTGTTACTGGGTATCAGAGTATGTCTGTGTTACTTGGTGTCTGTGTATGTCTGTGTTACTTGGTGTAAGTGTATGTATTTGTTACTTGGTGTAAGTGTGTGTCTGTGTTACTTGGTGTAAGTGTGTGTCTGTGTTCCTGGGTATCATTGTATGTCTTTGTTACTTGGTGTCAGTGTATGTCTGTGTTACTTGGTGTCCGTGTGTGTCTGTGTTACTGGGTGTTAGTGCATGTCTTTGTTACTTGTTGCCTTTGTATATCTGTGTTACTTGGTGTAAGTGTGTGTCTTTGTTACTTTGTGTAACTGTATGTCTTTGTTACTTGGGGTCAGTGTATGTCTGTGTTCCTGTGTATCAGTGTATGTCTTTGTTACTTGGTTTCAGTGCATGTCTTTGTTACTTGGTGTCAGTGTGTGTCTGTGTTACTTGGTGTAAGTGTGTGTCTTTGTTACTTGGTGTCCGTGTGTGTCTGTGTTACTGGGTGTCAGTGTATGTCTTTGTTACTGGGTGTCAGTGTATGTCTTTGTTACTTGGTGTAAGTGTGTCTCTGTGTTACTGGGTATCAGTGTCTGTCTTTGTTAATTGGTGTAAGTGTATGTCTGTGATACTTGGTGTAAGTGTGTGTCTTTGTTACTTGGTGTCTGTGTGTGTCTGTGTTACTGGCTGTCAGTGCATGTCTTTGTTACTTGGTGCCATTGTATATCTGTGTTACTTGGTGTAAGTGTGTGTCTTTGTTACTTGGTGTAATTGTATGTCTTTTTTGCTTGGTGTCAGTGTATGTCTGTGTTACTTGGTGTAAGTGTATGTCTTTGTTACTTGGTCTAAGTGTGTGTCTGTGTTACTTGGTGTAAGTGTGTGTCTGTGTTCCTGGGTATCAGTGCATGTCTTTGTTACTTGGTGTCAGTGTATGTCTGTGTTACTTGGTGTAAGTGTGTGTCTGCGTTACTGGGTATAAGTGTATGTCTTTGTTACTTGGTGTCAGTGTATGTCTGTGTTACTTGGTCAAGTGTGTGTCTGTGTTACTGGGTGTCAGTGTGTGCCTGTGTTACTTGGTGTAAGTGTGTGTCTTTGTTACTTGGTGTCCGTGTGTGTCTGTGTTACTGGGTGTCATTGTATGTCTTTGTTACTTGGTGTCGGTGTATGTCTTTGTTACTGTTTATTAGGGTTTCTCTGTGTTACTGTGTGTCAGTGTATGTCTTTGTTACTTGGTGTAAGTGTGTTTCTGTGTTACTTGGTATCAGTGTCTGACTTTGTTAATTGGTGTAAGTGTATGTCTGTGTTACTTGGTGTAAGTGTGTGTCTTTGTTACTTGGTGTCCGTCTGTGTCTGTGTTACTGGGTGTCAGTGCATGTCTTTGTTACTTGGTGCCAGTGTATATCTGTGTTACTTGGTGTAAGTGTGTGTCTTTGTTACTTGGTCTAATTGTATGTGTTTGTTACTTGGTGTCAGTGTATGTCTGTGTTACTTGGTGTAAGTGTATGTCTTTGTTACTTGGTCTAAGTGTGTGTCTGTGTTACTTGGTGTAAGTGTGTGTCTGTGTTCCTGGGTATCAGTGTATGTCTTTGTTACTTGGTGTCAGTGTATGTCTGTGTTACTTGGTGTAAGTGTCTGTCTGTGTTACTGTTTATCAGTGTATGTCTTTGTTACTTGGAGTCAGTGCATGTCTGTGTTACTTGGTCAAGTGTGTGTCTGTGTTACTGGGTGTCAGTGTGTGTCTGTGTTACTTGGTGTAAGTGTGTGTCTTTGTTACTTGGTTTCCGTGTGTGTCTGTGTTACTGGGTGTCATTGTATGTCTTTGTTACTTGGTGTCTGTGTATGTCTTTGTTACTGTTTATTAGTGTTTCTCTGTGTTACTGCGTGTCAGTGTATGTCTTTGTTACTTGGTGTAAGTTTGTGTCTGTGTTACTGGGTATCAGTGTCTTTCTTTGTTAATTGGTGTAAGTGTGAGTCTTTGTTACTTCGTGTAATTGTATGTCTTTGTTACTTGGTGTCAGTGTATGTCTGTGTTACTTGTTGTAATTGTATGTCTTTGTTACTTGGTGTAAGTGTGTGTCTGTGTTACTTGGTGTAAGTGTGTGTCTTTGTTACTTGCTGTCAGTGCATGTCTTTGTTACTTGGTGTCAGTGCATGTCTTTGTTACTTGCTGTCAGTGTGGATCTGTGTTACTGGGTATCAGTGTAAGTCTTTGTATCTTGGTATCAGTGTATGTCTTTATTACTGGGTGTCAGTGTGTGTCTGTGTTACTGGGTATCAGTGCATGTCTTTGTGACGTTGTATCAGTGTATGTCTTTGTTACTGCTTGCCAGTGTGTTTCTGTGTTACTGGGTATCAGTGTATGTCTTTGTGACTTGGCATCAGTGTATGTCTTTGTTACTGGGTGTCAGTGTGTGTCTGTGTTCCTGGGTATCAGTGCATGTCTTTGTGACTTGGTGTCAGATTATGTCTTTGTTACTGTCTGTCAGTGTGTGTCTTTGTGACTTGGTGTCAGGGTATGTCTTTGTTACTTGATGTTAGTGTGTGTCTGTGATATTGGGTATCAGTGTATGTCTTTGTGACTTGGTGTCAGTGTATGTCTTTGTTACTGGGTGTCAGTGTGTGTCTTTGTGACTTGGTGTTTGTGTATGTCTGTGTTACTGGGTGTCAGTGAGTGTCTGTGTTACTGGGGGTCAGTGTGTGTTTCTAACTGGGTGTCAGTGTGTGTCTGTGTTCCTGGGTATCAGTGTATATCTTTGTTACTTGGTGTCAGTGTATGTCTGTGTTACTTGGTGTAAGTGTGTGTCTGTGTTACTTGGTGTAAGTGTGTGTCTGTGTTCATGGGTATCACTGTCTGTCTTTGTTACTTCGTGTCAGTGTATGTCTGTGTTACTTGGTGTAAGTGTGTGTCTGTGTTACTTGGTGTAAATGTGTGCCTGTCTTACTTGGTGTCAGTGTGTGTCTGTGTTATTTGGTGGAAGTGTATGTCTTTGTTACTTGGTGAAAGTGTGTGTCTGTGTTACTTGGTGTAAATGTGTGCCTGTCTTACTTGGTGTCAGTGTGTGTCTGCGTTATTTGGTGTAAGTGCATGTCTTTGTTTCTTGGTGCCATTGTATATCTGTGTTACTTGGTGTAAGTGTGTGTCTTTGTTACTTGGTGTAATTGTATGTCTTTGTTACTTGGTGTCAGTGTATGTCTGTGTTATTTGGTGTAATTGTATGTCTTTGTTACTTGGTGTAAGTGTGTGTCTGTGTTACAAGGTGTCCGTGTGTGTCTGTGTCGCTGGGTGTCATTGTTTATCTTTGTTACTTGGTGTCTGTGTATGTCTTTGTTACTGGGTGTCAGTGTGTGTCTGTGTTACTTGGTGTCAGTGTATGTCTGTGTTACTCGGTGTCAGTGTATGTCTTTGTTACTTGGTGTCAGTGCATGTCTGTGTTACTTGGTCATGTGTGTGTCTGTGTTATTGGGTGTCAGTGTGTGTCTGTGTTACTTGGTGTAAGTGTGTGTCTTTGTTACTTGGTGTCCGTGTTTGTCTGTGTTACTGGGTGTCATTGTATGTCTTTGTTACTTGGTGTCTGTGTATGTATTTGTTACTGGGTGTCAGTGTGTGTCTGTGTTACTTGGTGTCAGTGTGTGTTTGTTTGTGTTACTGGGTGTCAGTGTATGTCTTTGTTACTTGGTGTCAGTGTATGTCTGTGTTACTTGGTGTCAGTGTATATCTTTGTTAATTGGTGTAAGTGTGTGTCTGTGTTACTTGGTGTAAGTGTGTGTCTTTGTTACTTGGTGTCCGTGTGTGTCTGTGTTACTTGGTGTCAGTGCATGTCTTTGTTACTTGGTGTCAGTGCATGTCTTTGTTACTTGCTGTCAGTGTGCGTCTGTGTTACTGGGTATCAGTGTATGTCTTTGTATCTTGGTATCAGTGTCTGTCTTTATTACTGGGTGTCAGTGTGTGTCTGTGTTACTGGCTATCAGTGTATGTCTTTGTGACGTTGTATCAGTGTATGTCTTTGTTACAGTGTGTCAGTGTGTTTCTGTGTTACTGGGTATCAGTGTATGTCTTTGTGACTTGGTATCAGTGTATGTCTTTGTTACTGGGTATCAGTGTGTGTCTGTGTTCCTGGGTATCAGTGTATGTCTTTGTGACTTGATGTCAGTGTATGTCTTAGTTACTGGGTGTCAGTGTGTGTCTTTGTGACTTGGTGTCAGTGTATGTCTTTGTTACTTGATGTAAGTGTGTGTCTGTGATACTGGGTATCAGTGAATGTCTTTTTTACTTGGTGTCAGTGTATGTTTGTGTTACTTGGTGTAAGTGTGTGTCTGTGAATCAGTGTATGTCTTTGTGACTTGGTGTCAGTGCATGTCTTTGTTGCTGGGTGTCAGTGTGTGTCTTTGTGACTTGGTGTCAGTGTATCTCTGTGTTACTGGGGGTCAGTGTGTGTCTGTGTTACTGGGGGTCAGTGTGTGTTTCTAACTGGGTGTCAGTGTGTGTCTGTGTTACTGGGTATCAGTGTATGTCTTTGTTACTTGGTATCAGTGTATGTCTGTGTTACTTGGTGTAAGTGTATGTCTTTTTTACTTGGTGTAAGTGTGTGTCTGTGTTACTTGGTGTAAGTGTGTGTCTGTGTTCCTGGGTGTCATTGTATGTCTTTGTTACTTCGTGTCAGTGTATGTCTGTGTTACTTGGTGTACGTGTGTGTCTGTGTTACTGGTTATCAGTGTATGTCTTTGTTACTTGGTGTCAGTGTATGTCTGTGTTACTTGGTGTAAGTGTGTGTCTGTGTTACTTGGTGTCAGTGTGTGTCTGTGTTACTTGGTGTAAGTGTGTGTCTTTGTTACTTGGTGTCCGTGTGTGTCTGTGTTATTGGGTGTCAGTGCATGTATTTGTTACTTGGTGCCATTGTATATCTGTGTTACTTGGTGTAAGTGTGTGTCTTTGTTACCTGGTGTAATTGTATGTCTTTGTTACTTGGTGTCAGTGCATGTCTGTGTTACTTGGTGTAATTGTATGTCTTTGTTACTTGGTGTAAGTGTGTGTCTGTGTTACTTGGTGTAAGTGTGTGTCTGTGTTCCTGTGTATCAGTGTATGTCTTTGTTACTTGGTGTCAGTGTATGTCTGTGTTACTTGGTGCAAGTGTGTGTCTTTGTTACTGGGTATCAGTGTATGTCTTTGTTACTTGGTGTCAGTGTATGTCTGTGTTACTTGGTGTAAGTGTGTGTCTGTGTTACTGGGTGTCAGTGTGTGTCTGTGTTACTTGATGTAAGTGTGTGTCTTTGTTACTTGGTGTAATTGTATGTCTTTGTTACTTGGTGTCAGTGTATGTCTGTGTTACTTGGTGTCAGTGTATGTATTTGATACTTGGTGTAAGTGTGTGTCTGTGTTACTTGGTGTAAGTGTGTGTCTTTGTTACTTGGTGTCCGTGTGTGCCTGTGTTACTTGGTGTCAGTGCATGTCTTTGTTACTTGGTGTCAGTGCATGTCTTTGTTACTTGCTGTCAGTGTGCGTCTGTGTTACTGGGTATCAGTGTATGTCTTTGTATCTTGGTATCAGTGTCTGTCTTTATTACTGGGTGTCAGTGTGTGTCTGTGTTACTGGGTATCAGTGTATGTCTTTGTGACTTGGTATCAGTGTATGTCTTTGTTACTGGGTATCAGTGTGTGTCTGTGTTCCTGGGTATCAGTGTATCTCTTTGTGACTTGGTGTCAGTGTATGTCTTTGTTACTGGGTGTCAGTGTGTGTCTTTGGGACTTGGTGTCAGTGTATGTCTTTTTTACTTGATGTAAGTGTGTGTCTGTGATACTGGGTATCAGTGTATGTCTTTGTTACTTGGTATCAGTGTATGTCTGTGTTACTTGGTGTAAGTGTGTGTCTGTGAATCAGTGTATGTCTTTGTGACTTGGTGTCAGTGTATGTATTTGTTACTGGGTGTCAGTGTGTGTCTTTGTGACTTGGTGTCAGTGTATGCCTGTGTTACTGGGGGTCAGTGTGTGTCTGTGTTACTGGGTGTCAGTGTGTGTTTCTAACTGGGTGTCAGTGTGTGTCTGTGTTACTGGGTATCAGTGTATGTCTTTGTTACTTGGTGTCAGTGCATGTCTGTGTTACTTGGTGTCAGTGGATGTCTTTTTTACTTGGTGTAAGTGTGTGTCTGTGTTACTTGGTGTAAGTGTGTGTCTGTGCTCCTGGGTATCATTGTATGTCTTTGTTACTTCGTGTCAGTGTATGTCTGTGTTACTTGGTGTAAGTGTGTGTCTGTGTTAATGGGTATCAGTGTATGTCTTTGTTACTTGGTGTCAGTGTATGTCTGTGTTACTTGGTGTAAGTGTGTGTCTGTGTTACTTGGTGTCAGTGTGTTTCTGTGTTACTTGGTGGAAGTGTGTGTCTGTGTTAGTTGGTGTAAGTGTGTGTCTGTGTTCCTGGGTATCATAGTATGTCTTTGTTACTTCGTGTCAGTGTATGCCTGTGTTACTTGGTGTAAGTGTGTGTCTGTGTTACTGGGTATCAGTGTATGTCTTTGTTACTAGGTGTCAGTGTATGTCTGTGTTACTTGTTGTAAGTGTGTGTCTGTGTTACTTGGTGTCAGTGTGTGTCTGTGTTACTTGGTGTAAGTGTGTGTCTTTGTTACTTGGTGTCCGTGTGTGTCTGTGTTATTGGGTGTCAGTGCATGTATTTGTTACTTGGTGCCATTGTATATCTGTGTTACTTGGTGTAAGTGTGTGTCTTTGTTACTTGGTGTAATTGTAGGTCTTTGTTACTTGGTGTCATTGTATGTCTGTGTTTCTTGGTGTAATTGTATGTCTTTGTTACTTGGTGTAAGTGTGTGTCTGTGTTCCTGGGTATCAGTGTATGTCTTTGTTACTTGGTGTCAGTGTATGTCTGTGTTACTTGGTGTAAGTGTGTGTCTGTGTTACTGGGTGTCAGTGTGTGTCTGTGTTACTTGGTGTAAGTGTGTGTCTTTGTTACTTGGTGTAATTGAATGTCTTTGTTACTTGGTGTCAGTGATTGTCTGTGTTACTTGGTGTCAGTGTATGTATTTGTTAGTTGGTGTAAGTGTGTGTCTGTGTTACTTGGTGTAAGTGTGTGACTTTGTTACTTGGTGTCCGTGTGTGTCTGTGTTACTTGGTGTCAGTGCATATCTTTGTTACTTGGTGCCAGTGCATGTCTTTGTTACTTGCTGTCAGTGTGTGTCTGTGTTTCTGGGGGTCAGTGTGTGTTTCTAACTGGGTGTCAGTGTGTGTCTGTGTTACTGGGTATCAGTGTATGTCTTTGTTACTTGGGGTCAGTGTATGTCTGTGTTACTTGGTGTAAGTGTATGTCTTTTTTACTTGGTGTAAGTGTGTGTCTGTGTTACTTGGTGTAAGTGTGTGTCTGTGTTCCTGGGTATCATTGTATGTCTTTGTTACTTCGTGTCAGTGTTTGTCTGTGTTACTTGCTGTAAGTGTGTGTCTGTGTTACTGGGTATCAGTGTATGTCTTTGTTACTTGGTGTCAGTGTATGTCTGTGTTACTTGGTGTAAGTGTGTGTCTGTGTTACTTGCTGTCAGTGTGTGTCTGTGTTACTTGGTGTAAGTGTGTGTCTTTGTTACTTGGTGTCCGTGTGTGTCTGTGTTATTGGGTGTCAGTGCATGTATTTGTTACTTGGTGCCATTGTATATCTGTGTTACTTGGTGTAAGTGTGTGTCTTTGTTACTTGGTGTAATTGTATGTCTTTGTTACTTGGTGTCAGTGTATGTTTGTGTTAGTTGGTGTAAGTGTGTGTCTGTGTTCCTGGGTATCAGTGTATGTCTTTGTTACTTGGTGTCAGTTTATGTCTGTGTTACTTGGTGTAAGTGTGTGTCTGTGTTACTGGGTGTCAGTGTGTGTCTGTGTTACTTGGTGTAAGTGTGTGTCTTTGTTACTTGGTGTAATTGTATGTCTATGTTACTTGGTGTCAGTGTATGTCTGTGTTACTTGGTGTCAGTGTATGTATTTGTTACTTGGTGTAAGTGTGTGACTGTGTTACGTGGTGTAAGTGTGTGTCTTTGTTACTTGGTGTCCGTGTGTGTCTGTGTTACTTGGTGTCAGTGCATGTCTTTGTTACTTGGTGTCAGTGCATGTCTTTGTTACTTGCTGTCAGTGTGCGTCTGTGTTACTGGGTATCAGTGTATGTCTTTGTGACTTGGTATCAGTGTATGTCTTTGTTGCAGGGTGTCAGTGTGTTTCTGTGTTACTGGGTATCAGTGTATGTCTTTGTGACTTGGTATCAGTGTATGTCTTTGTTACTGGGTATCAGTGTGTGTCTGTGTTCCTGGGTATCAGTGTATGTCTTTGTGACTTGGTGTCAGTGTATGTCTTTGTTACTGGGTATCAGTGTGTGTCTGTGTTCCTGGGTATCAGTGTATGTCTTTGTGACTTGGTGTCAGTGTATGTCTTTGTTACTGGGTGTCAGTGTGTGTCTTTGTGACTTGGTGTCAGTGCATGTCTTTGTTACTTGATGTAAGTGTGTGTCTGTGATACTGGGTATCAGTGTATGTCTTTGTTACTTGGTGTCAGTGTATGTCTGTGTTACTTGGTGTAAGTGTGTGTCTGTGAATCAGTGTATGTCTTTGTGACTTGGTGTCAGTGTATGTCTGTGTTACTGGGGGTCAGTGTGTGTCTGTGTTACTGGGGGTCAGTGTGTGTTTCTAACTGGGTGTCAGTGTGTGTCTGTGCTCCTGGGTATCATTGTATGTCTTTGTTACTTCGTGCCAGTGTATGGCTGTGTTACTTGGTGTAAGTGTGCGTCTGTGTTCATGGGTATCAGTGTATGTCTTTGTTACTTGGTGTCAGTGTATGTCTGTGTTACTTGGTGTAAGTGTGTGTCTGTGTTACTTGGTGTCAGTGTGTGTCTGTGTTACTTGGTGGAAGTGTGTGTCTGTGTTACTTGCTGTCAGTGTGCGTCTGTGTTACTTGGTATCAGTGTATGTCTTTGTATCTTGGTATCAGTGTCTGTCTTTATTACTGGTTGTCAGTGTGTGTCTGTGTTACTGGGTATCAGTGTATGTCTTTGTGACGTTGTATCAGTGTATGTCTTTGTTACAGGGTGTCAGTGTGTTTCTGTGTTACTGGGTATCAGTCTATGTCTTTGTGACTTGGTATCAGTGTATGTCTTTGTTACTGGGTATCAGTGTATGTCTTTGTGACTTGGTGTCAGTGTATGTCTTTGTTACTGGGTGTCAGTGTGTGTCTTTGTGACTTGGTGTCAGTGTATGTCTTTGTTACTTGATGTAAGTGTGTGTCTGTGATACTGGGTATCAGTGTATGTCTTTGTTACTTGGTGTCAGTGTATGTCTGTGTTACTTGGTGTAAGTGTGTGTCTGTGAATCAGTGTATGTCTTTGTGAGTTGGTGTCAGTGTATGTCTTTGTTACTGGGTGTCAGTGTGTGTCTTTGTGACTTGGTGTCAGTGTATCTCTGTGTTACTGGGGGTCAGTGTGTGTCTGTGTTACTGGGGGTCAGTGTGTGTTTCTAACTGGGTGTCAGTGTGTGTCTGTGTTACTGGGTATCAGTGTATGTCTTTGTTACTTGGTGTCAGTGTATGTCTGTGTTACTTGGTGTAAGTGTATGTCTTTTTTACTTGGTGTAAGTGTGTGTCTGTGTTACTTGGTGTAAGTGTGTGTCTGTGCTCCTGGGTATCATTGTATGTCTTTGTTACTTCGTGTCAGTGTATGGCTGTGTTACTTGGTGTAAGTGTGCGTCTGTGTTAATGGGTATCAGTGTATGTCTTTGTTACTTGGTGTCAGTGTATGTCTGTGTTACTTGGTGTAAGTGTCTGTCTGTGTTACTTGGTGTCAGTGTGTGTCTGTGTTACTTGGTGGAAGTGTGTGTCTGTGTTACTTGCTGTCAGTGTGCGTCTGTGTTACTGGGTATCAGTCTATGTCTTTGTGACTTGGTATCAGTGTATGTCTTTGTTACTGGGTATCAGTGTGTGTCTGTGTTCCTGGGTATCAGTGTATGTCTTTGTGACTTGATGTCAGTGTATGTCTTAGTTACTGGGTGTCAGTGTGTGTCTTTGTGACTTGGTGTCAGTGTACGTCTTTGTTACTTGATGTAAGTGTGTGTCTGTGATACTGGGTATCAGTGAATGTCTTTGTTACTTGGTGTCAGTGTATGTTTGTGTTACTTGGTGTAAGTGTGTGTCTGTGAATCAGTGTATGTCTTTGTGACTTGGTGTCAGTGTATGTCTTTGTTGCTGGGTGTCAGTGTGTGTCTTTGTGACTTGGTGTCATTGTATCTCTGTGTTACTGGGGGTCAGTGTGTGTCTGTGTTACTGGGGGTCAGTGTGTGTTTCTAACTGGGTGTCAGTGTGTGTCTGTGTTACTGGGTATCAGTGTATGTCTTTGTTACTTGGTGTCAGTGTATGTCTGTGTTACTTGGTGTAAGTGTATGTCTTTTTTACTTGGTGTAAGTGTGTGTCTGTGTTACTTGGTGTAAGTGTGTGTCTGTGTTCCTGGGTATCATTGTATGTCTTTGTTACTTCGTGTCAGTGTATGTCTGTGTTACTTGGTGTAAGTGTGTGTATGTGTTACTGGTTATCAGTGTATGTCTTTGTTACTTGGTGTCAGTGTATGTCTGTGTTACTTGGTGTAAGTGTGTGTCTGTGTTACTTGGTGTAAGTGTGTGTCTTTGTTACTTGGTGTCCGTGTGTGTCAGTGTTATTTGGTGTCAGTGCATGTATTTGTTACTTGGTGCCATTGTATATCTGTGTTACTTGGTGTAAGTGTGTGTCTTTGTTACCTGGTGTAATTGTATGTCTTTGTTACTTGGTGTCAGTGTATGTCTGTGTTACTTGGTGTAATTGTACGTCTTTGTTACTTGGTGTCAGTGTATGTCTGCGTTACTTGGTGTAAGTGTGTGTCTTTGTTACTGGGTATCAGTGTATGTCTTTGTTACTTGGTGTCAGTGTATGTCTGTGTTACTTGGTGTAAGTGTGTGTCTGTGTTACTGGGTGTCAGTGTGTGTCTGTGTTACTTGGTGTAAGTGTGTGTCTTTGTTACTTGGTGTAATTGTATGTCTTTGTTACTTGGTGTCAGTGTATGTCTGTGTTACTTGGTGTCAGTGTATGTATTTGTTACTTGGTGTAAGTGTGTGTCTGTGTTACTTGGTGCAAGTGTGTGTCTTTGTTACTTGGTGTCCGTGTGTGCCTGTGTTACTTGGTGTCAGTGCATGTCTTTGTTACTTGGTGTCAGTGCATGTCTTTGTTACTTGCTGTCAGTGTGCGTCTGTGTTACTGGGTATCAGTGTAATTCTTTGTATCTTGGTATCAGTGTCTGTCTTTATTACTGGGTGTCAGTGTGTGTCTGTGTTACTGGGTATCAGTGTATGTCTTTGTGACTTTGTATCAGTGTATGTCTTTGTTACAGGGTGTCAGTGTGTGTCTGTGTTCCTGGGTATCAGTGTATGTCTTTGTGACTTGGTGTCAGTGTATGTCTTTGTTACTGGGTGTCAGTGTGTGTCTTTGGGACTTGGTGTCAGTGTATGTCTTTGTTACTTGATGTAAGTGTGTGTCTGTGATCCTGGGTATCAGTGTATGTCTTTGTTACTTGGTGTCAGTGTATGTCTGTGTTACTTGGTGTAAGTGTGTGTCTGTGAATCAGTGTATGTCTTTGTGACTTGGTGTCAGTGTATGTATTTGTTACTGGGTGTCAGTGTGTGTCTTTGTGACTTGGTGTCAGTGTATGCCTGTGTTACTGGGGGTCAGTGTTTGTCTGTGTTACTGGGGGTCAGTGTGTGTTTCTAACTGGGTGTCAGTGTGTGTCTGTGTTACTGGGTATCAGTGTATGTCTTTGTTACTTGGTGTCAGTGCATGTCTGTGTTACTTGGTGTCAGTGGATGTCTTTTTTACTTGGTGTAAGTGTGTGTCTGTGTTACTTGGTGTAAGTGTGTGTCTGTGCACCTGGGTATCATTGTATGTCTTTGTTACTTCGTGTCAGTGTATGTCTGTGTTACTTGGTGTAAGTGTGTGTCTGTGTTAATGGGTATCAGTGTATGTCTTTGTTACTTGGTGTCAGTGTATGTCTGTGTTACTTGGTGTAAGTGTGTGTCTGTGTTACTTGGTGTCAGTGTGTGTCTGTGTTACTTGGTGGAAGTGTGAGTCTGTGTTACTTGGTGTCAGTGTATGTCTGTGTTACTTGGTGTAAGTGTGTGTCTGTGTTACTTAGTGTCAGTGTGTGTCTGTGTTACTTGGTGTAAGTGTGTGTCTTTGTTACTTGGTGTCCGTGTGTGTCTGTGTTATTGGGTGTCAGTGCATGTATTTGTTACTTGGTGCCATTGTATATCTGTGTTTTTTGGTGTAAGTGTGTGTCTTTGTTACTTGGTGTAATTGTAGGTCTTTGTTACTTGGTGTCATTGTATGTCTGTGTTTCTTGGTGTAATTGTATGTCTTTGTTACTTGGTGTAAGTGTGTGTCTGTGTTAATTGGTGTAAGTGTGTGTCTGTGTTCCTGGGTATCAGTGTATGTCTTTGTTACTTGGTGTCAGTGTATGTCTGTGTTACTTGGTGTAAGTGTGTGTCTGTGTTACTGGGTGTATGTGTGTGTCTGTGTTACTTGGTGTAAGTGTGTGTCTTTGTTACTTGGTGTAATTGTATGTCTTTGTTACTTGGTGTCAGTGTATGTCTTTGTTACTTGGTGTAAGTGTGTGTCTGTGTTACTTGGTGTAAGTGTGTGACTTTGTTACTTGGTGTCCGTGTGTGTCTGTGTTACTTGGTGTCAGTGCATGTCTTTGTTACTTGGTGCCAGTGCATGTCTTTGTTACTTGCTGTCAGTGTGTGTCTGTGTTTCTGGGGGTCAGTGTGTGTTTCTAACTGGGTGTCAGTGTGTGTCTGTGTTACTGGGTATCAGTTATCAGTGTATGTCTTTGTTACTTGGGGTCAGTGTATGTCTGTGTTACTTGGTGTAAGTGTATGTCTTTTTTACTTGGTGTAAGTGTGTGTCTGTGTTACTTGGTGTAAGTGTGTGTCTGTGTTCCTGGGTATCATTGTATGTCTTTGTTACTTCGTGTCAGTGTATGTCTGTGTTACTTGCTGTAAGTGTGTGTCTGTGTTACTGGGTATCAGTGTATGTCTTTGTTACTTGGTGTCAGTGTATGTCTGTGTTACTTGGTGTAAGTGTGTGTCTGTGTTACTTGCTGTCAGTGTGTGTCTGTGTTACTTGGTGCAAGTGTGTGTCTTTGTTACTTGGTGTCCGTGTGTGTCTGTGTTATTGGGTGTCAGTGCATGTATTTGTTACTTGGTGCCATTGTATATCTGTGTTACTTGGTGTAAGTGTGTGTCTTTGTTACTTGGTGTAATTGTATGTCTTTGTTACTTGGTGTCAGTGTATGTTTGTGTTACTTGGTGTAATTGTATGTCTTTGTAACTTGGTGTAAGTGTGTGTCTGTGTTCCTGGGTATCAGTGTATGTCTTTGTTACTTGGTGTCAGTGTATGTCTGTGTTACTTGGTGTAAGTGTGTGTCTGTGTTACTGGGTGTCAGTGTGTGTCTGTGTTACTTGGTGTAAGTGTGTGTCTTTGTTACTTGGTGTAATTGTATGTCTATGTTACTTGGTGTCAGTGTATGTATTTGTTACTTGGTGTCAGTGTATGTATTTGTTACTTGGTGTAAGTGTGTGACTGTGTTACGTGGTGTAAGTGTGTGTCTTTGTTACTTGGTGTCCGTGTGTGTCTGTGTTACTTGGTGTCAGTGCATGTCTTTGTTACTTGGTGTCAGTGCATGTCTTTGTTACTTGCTGTCAGTGTGCGTCTGTGTTACTGGGTATCAGTGTATGTCTTTGTATCTTGGTATCAGTGTCTGTCTTTATTACTGGGTGTCAGTGTGTGTCTGTGTTACTCGGTATCAGTGTATGTCTTTGTGACTTTGTATCAATGTATGTCTTTGTTGCAGGGTGTCAGTGTGTTTCTGTGCTACTGGGTATCAGTGTATGTCTTTGTGACTTGGTATCAGTGTATGTCTTTGTTACTGGGTATCAGTGTGTGTCTGTGTTCCTGGGTATCAGTGTATGTCTTTGTGACTTGGTGTCAGTGTATGTCTTTGTTACTGGGTGTCAGTGTGTGTCTTTGGGACTTGGTGTAAGTGTATGTCTTTGTTACTTGGTGTAAGTGTGTGTCTGTGAATCAGTGTATGTCTTTGTGACTTGGTGTCAGTGCATGTCTTTGTTACTTGCTGTCAGTGTGCGTCTGTGTTACTGGGTATCAGTGTAATTCTTTGTATCTTGGTATCAGTGTCTGTCTTTATTACTGGGTGTCAGTGTGTGTCTGTGTTACTGGGTATCAGTGTATGTCTTTGTGACTTTGTATCAGTGTATGTCTTTGTTACAGGGTGTCAGTGTGTGTCTGTGTTCCTGGGTATCAGTGTATGTCTTTGTGACTTGGTGTCAGTGTATGTCTTTGTTACTGGGTGTCAGTGTGTGTCTTTGGGACTTGGTGTCAGTGTATGTCTTTGTTACTTGATGTAAGTGTGTGTCTGTGATCCTGGGTATCAGTGTATGTCTTTGTTACTTGGTGTCAGTGTATGTCTGTGTTACTTGGTGTAAGTGTGTGTCTGTGAATCAGTGTATGTCTTTGTGACTTGGTGTCAGTGTATGTATTTGTTACTGGGTGTCAGTGTGTGTCTTTGTGACTTGGTGTCAGTGTATGCCTGTGTTACTGGGGGTCAGTGTTTGTCTGTGTTACTGGGGGTCAGTGTGTGTTTCTAACTGGGTGTCAGTGTGTGTCTGTGTTACTGGGTATCAGTGTATGTCTTTGTTACTTGGTGTCAGTGCATGTCTGTGTTACTTGGTGTCAGTGGATGTCTTTTTTACTTGGTGTAAGTGTGTGTCTGTGTTACTTGGTGTAAGTGTGTGTCTGTGCACCTGGGTATCATTGTATGTCTTTGTTACTTCGTGTCAGTGTATGTCTGTGTTACTTGGTGTAAGTGTGTGTCTGTGTTAATGGGTATCAGTGTATGTCTTTGTTACTTGGTGTCAGTGTATGTCTGTGTTACTTGGTGTAAGTGTGTGTCTGTGTTACTTGGTGTCAGTGTGTGTCTGTGTTACTTGGTGGAAGTGTGAGTCTGTGTTACTTGGTGTCAGTGTATGTCTGTGTTACTTGGTGTAAGTGTGTGTCAGTGTTACTTAGTGTCAGTGTGTGTCTGTGTTACTTGGTGTAAGTGTGTGTCTTTGTTACTTGGTGTCCGTGTGTGTCTGTGTTATTGGGTGTCAGTGCATGTATTTGTTACTTGGTGCCATTGTATATCTGTGTTTTTTGGTGTAAGTGTGTGTCTTTGTTACTTGGTGTAATTGTAGGTCTTTGTTACTTGGTGTCATTGTATGTCTGTGTTTCTTGGTGTAATTGTATGTCTTTGTTACTTGGTGTAAGTGTGTGTCTGTGTTAATTGGTGTAAGTGTGTGTCTGTGTTCCTGGGTATCAGTGTATGTCTTTGTTACTTGGTGTCAGTGTATGTCTGTGTTACTTGGTGTAAGTGTGTGTCTGTGTTACTGGGTGTATGTGTGTGTCTGTGTTACTTGGTGTAAGTGTGTGTCTTTGTTACTTGGTGTAATTGTATGTCTTTGTTACTTGGTGTCAGTGTATGTCTTTGTTACTTGGTGTAAGTGTGTGTCTGTGTTACTTGGTGTAAGTGTGTGACTTTGTTACTTGGTGTCCGTGTGTGTCTGTGTTACTTGGTGTCAGTGCATGTCTTTGTTACTTGGTGCCAGTGCATGTCTTTGTTACTTGCTGTCAGTGTGTGTCTGTGTTTCTGGGGGTCAGTGTGTGTTTCTAACTGGGTGTCAGTGTGTGTCTGTGTTACTGGGTATCAGTTATCAGTGTATGTCTTTGTTACTTGGGGTCAGTGTATGTCTGTGTTACTTGGTGTAAGTGTATGTCTTTTTTACTTGGTGTAAGTGTGTGTCTGTGTTACTTGGTGTAAGTGTGTGTCTGTGTTCCTGGGTATCATTGTATGTCTTTGTTACTTCGTGTCAGTGTATGTCTGTGTTACTTGCTGTAAGTGTGTGTCTGTGTTACTGGGTATCAGTGTATGTCTTTGTTACTTGGTGTCAGTGTATGTCTGTGTTACTTGGTGTAAGTGTGTGTCTGTGTTACTTGCTGTCAGTGTGTGTCTGTGTTACTTGGTGCAAGTGTGTGTCTTTGTTACTTGGTGTCCGTGTGTGTCTGTGTTATTGGGTGTCAGTGCATGTATTTGTTACTTGGTGCCATTGTATATCTGTGTTACTTGGTGTAAGTGTGTGTCTTTGTTACTTGGTGTAATTGTATGTCTTTGTTACTTGGTGTCAGTGTATGTTTGTGTTACTTGGTGTAATTGTATGTCTTTGTAACTTGGTGTAAGTGTGTGTCTGTGTTCCTGGGTATCAGTGTATGTCTTTGTTACTTGGTGTCAGTGTATGTCTGTGTTACTTGGTGTAAGTGTGTGTCTGTGTTACTGGGTGTCAGTGTGTGTCTGTGTTACTTGGTGTAAGTGTGTGTCTTTGTTACTTGGTGTAATTGTATGTCTATGTTACTTGGTGTCAGTGTATGTATTTGTTACTTGGTGTCAGTGTATGTATTTGTTACTTGGTGTAAGTGTGTGACTGTGTTACGTGGTGTAAGTGTGTGTCTTTGTTACTTGGTGTCCGTGTGTGTCTGTGTTACTTGGTGTCAGTGCATGTCTTTGTTACTTGGTGTCAGTGCATGTCTTTGTTACTTGCTGTCAGTGTGCGTCTGTGTTACTGGGTATCAGTGTATGTCTTTGTATCTTGGTATCAGTGTCTGTCTTTATTACTGGGTGTCAGTGTGTGTCTGTGTTACTCGGTATCAGTGTATGTCTTTGTGACTTTGTATCAATGTATGTCTTTGTTGCAGGGTGTCAGTGTGTTTCTGTGTTACTGGGTATCAGTGTATGTCTTTGTGACTTGGTATCAGTGTATGTCTTTGTTACTGGGTATCAGTGTGTGTCTGTGTTCCTGGGTATCAGTGTATGTCTTTGTGACTTGGTGTCAGTGTATGTCTTTGTTACTGGGTGTCAGTGTGTGTCTTTGGGACTTGGTGTAAGTGTATGTCTTTGTTACTTGGTGTAAGTGTGTGTCTGTGAATCAGTGTATGTCTTTGTGACTTGGTGTCAGTGTATGTCTTTGTTACTGGGTGTCAGTGTGTGTCTTTGTGACTTGGTGTCAGTGTATGTCTGTGTTACTGGGGGTCAGTGTGTGTCTGTGTTACTGGGGGTCAGTGTGTGTTTCTAACTGGGTGTCAGTGTGTGTCTGTGTTACTGGGTATCAGTGTATGTCTTTGTTACTTGGTGTCAGTGTATGTCTGTGTTACTTGGTGTAAGTGTATGTCTTTTTTACTTGGTGTAAGTGTGTGTCTGTGTTACTTGGTGTAAGTGTGTGTCTGTGCTCCAGGGTATCATTGTATGTCTTTGTTACTTCGTGTCAGTGTATGGCTGTGTTATTTGGTGTAAGTGTGCGTCTGTGTTAATGGGTATCAGTGTATGTCTTTGTTACTTGGTGTCAGTGTATGTCTGTGTTACTTGGTGTAAGTGTGTGTCTGTGTTACTTGGTGTCAGTGTGTGTCTGTGTTACTTGGTGGAAGTGTGTGTCTGTGTTACTTGCTGTCAGTGTGCGTCTGTGTTACTGGGTATCAGTGTATGTCTTTGTGACGTTGTATCAGTGTATGTCTTTGTTACAGGGTGTCAGTGTGTTTCTGTGTTACTGGGTATCAGTCTATGTCTTTGTGACTTGGTATCAGTGTATGTCTTTGTTACTGGGTATCAGTGTGTGTCTGTGTTCCTGGGTATCAGTGTATGTCTTTGTGACTTGATGTCAGTGTATGTCTTAGTTACTGTGTGTGAGTGTGTGTCTTTGTGACTTGGTGTCAGTGTATGTCTTTGTTGCTTGATGTAAGTGTGTGTCTGTGATACTGGGTATCAGTGAATGTCTTTGTTACTTGGTGTCAGTGTATGTTTGTGTTACTTGGTGTAAGTGTGTGTCTGTGAATCAGTGTATGTCTTTGTGACTTGGTGTCAGTGTATGTCTTTGTTGCTGGGTATCAGTGTGTGTCTGTGTTCCTGGGTATCAGTGTATGTCTTTGTGACTTGGTATCAGTGTATGTCTTTGTTACTGGGTATCAGTGTGTGTCTGTGTTCCTGGGTATCAGTGTATGTCTTTGTGACTTGGTGTCAGTGTATGTCTTTGTTACTGGGTGTCAGTGTGTGTCTTTGTGACTTGGTGTCAGTGTATGTCTTTGTTACTTGATGTAAGTGTGTGTCTGTGATACTGGGTATCAGTGTATGTCTTTGTTACTTGGTGTCAGTGTATGTCTGTGTTACTTGGTGGAAGTGTGTGTCTGTGAATCAGTGTATGTCTTTGTGACTTGGTGTCAGTGTATGGCTTTGTTACTGGGGGTCAGTGTGTGTCTGTGTTACTGGGTGTCAGTGTGTGTTTCTAACTGGGTGTCAGTGTGTGTCTGTGTTACTGGGTATCAGTGTATGTCTTTGTTACTTGGTGTCAGTGTATGTCTGTGTTACTTGGTGTAAGTGTATGTCTTTTTTACTTGGTGTAAGTGTGTGTCTGTGTTACTTGGTGTAAGTGTGTGTCTGTGCTCCTGGGTATCATTGTATGTCTTTGTTACTTCGTGTCAGTGTATGGCTGTGTTATTTGGTGTAAGTGTGCGTCTGTGTTAATGGGTATCAGTGTATGTCTTTGTTACTTGGTGTCAGTGTATGTCTGTGTTACTTGGTGTAAGTGTGTGTCTGTGTTACTTGGTGTCAGTGTGTGTCTGTGTTACTTGGTGGAAGTGTGTGTCTGTGTTACTTGCTGTCAGTGTGCGTCTGTGTTACTGGGTATCAGTGTATGTCTTTGTATCTTGGTATCAGTGTCTGTCTTTATTACTGGGTGTCAGTGTGTGTCTGTGTTACTGGGTATCAGTGTATGTCTTTGTGACGTTGTATCAGTGTATGTCTTTGTTACAGGGTGTCAGTGTGTTTCTGTGTTACTGGGTATCAGTCTATGTCTTTGTGACTTGGTATCAGTGTATGTCTTTGTTACTGGGTATCAGTGTGTGTCTGTGTTCCTGGGTATCAGTGTATGTCTTTGTGACTTGATGTCAGTGTATGTCTTAGTTACTGGGTGTCAGTGTGTGTCTTTGTGACTTGGTGTCAGTGTATGTCTTTGTTGCTTGATGTAAGTGTGTGTCTGTGATACTGGGTATCAGTGAATGTCTTTGTTACTTGGTGTCAGTGTATGTTTGTGTTACTTGGTGTAAGTGTGTGTCTGTGAATCAGTGTATGTCTTTGTGACGTTGTATCAGTGTATGTCTTTGTTACAGGGTGTCAGTGTGTTTCTGTGTTACTGGGTATCAGTCTATGTCTTTGTGACTTGGTATCAGTGTATGTCTTTGTTACTGGGTATCAGTGTGTGTCTGTGTTCCTGGGTATCAGTGTATGTCTTTGTGACTTGATGTCAGTGTATGTCTTAGTTACTGGGTGTCAGTGTGTGTCTTTGTGACTTGGTGTCAGTGTATGTCTTTGTTGCTTGATGTAAGTGTGTGTCTGTGATACTGGGTATCAGTGAATGTCTTTGTTACTTGGTGTCAGTGTATGTTTGTGTTACTTGGTGTAAGTGTGTGTCTGTGAATCAGTGTATGTCTTTGTGACGTTGTATCAGTGTATGTCTTTGTTACAGGGTGTCAGTGTGTTTCTGTGTTACTGGGTATCAGTCTATGTCTTTGTGACTTGGTATCAGTGTATGTCTTTGTTACTGGGTATCAGTGTGTGTCTGTGTTCCTGGGTATCAGTGTATGTCTTTGTGACTTGATGTCAGTGTATGTCTTAGTTACTGGGTGTCAGTGTGTGTCTTTGTGACTTGGTGTCAGTGTATGTCTTTGTTGCTTGATGTAAGTGTGTGTCTGTGATACTGGGTATCAGTGAATGTCTTTGTTACTTGGTGTCAGTGTATGTTTGTGTTACTTGGTGTAAGTGTGTGTCTGTGAATCAGTGTATGTCTTTGTGACTTGGTGTCAGTGTATGTCTTTGTTGCTGGGTGTCAGTGTGTGTCTTTGTGACTTGGTGTCAGTGTATCTCTGTGTTACTGGGGGTCAGTGTGTGTCTGTGTTACTGGGGGTCAGTTTGTGTTTCTAACTGGGTGTCAGTGTGTGTCTGTGTTACTGGGTATCAGTGTATGTCTTTGTTACTTGGTGTCAGTGTATGTCTGTGTTACTTGGTGTAAGTGTATGTCTTTTTTACTTGGTGTAAGTGTGTGTCTGTGTTACTTGGGGTAAGTGTGTGTCTGTGTTCCTGGGTATCATTGTATGTCTTTGTTACTTCGTGTCAGTGTATGTCTGTGTTACTTGGTGTAAGTGTGTGTCTGTGTTACTGGTTATCAGTGTATGTCTTTGTTACTTGGTGTCAGTGTATGTCTGTGTTACTTGGTGTAAGTGTGTGTCTGTGTTACTTGGTGTCAGTGTGTGTCTGTGTTACTTGGTGTAAGTGTGTGTCTTTGTTACTTGGTGTCCGTGTGTGTCTATGTTATTTGGTGTCAGTGCATGTATTTGTTACTTGGTGCCATTGTATATCTGTGTTACTTGGTGTAAGTGTGTGTCTTTGTTACCTGGTGTAATTGTATGTCTTTGTTACTTGGTGTCAGTGTATGTCTGTGTTACTTGGTGTAATTGTATGTCTTTGTTACTTGGTGTAAGTGTGTGTCTGTGTTACTTGGTGTAAGTGTGTGTCTGTGTTCCTGTGTATCAGTGTATGTCTTTGTTACTTGGTGTCAGTGTATGTCTGTGTTACTTGGTGTAAGTGTGTGTCTTTGTTACTGGGTATCAGTGTATGTCTTTGTTACTTGGTGTCAGTGTATGTCTGTGTTACTTGGTGTAAGTGTGTGTCTGTGTTACTGGGTGTCAGTGTGTGTCTGTGTTACTTGGTGTAAGTGTGTGTCTTTGTTACTTGGTGTAATTGTATGTCTTTGTTACTTGGTGTCAGTGTATGTCTGTGTTACTTGGTGTCAGTGTATGTATTTGTTACTTTGTGTAAGTGTGTGTCTGTGTTACTTGGTGTAAGTGGTTGTCTTTGTTACTTGGTGTCCGTGTGTGCCTGTGTTACTTGGTGTCAGTGCATGTCTTTGTTACTTGGTGTCAGTGCATGTCTTTGTTACTTGCTGTCAGTGTGCGTCTGTGTTACTGGGTATCAGTGTATGTCTTTGTATCTTGGTATCAGTGTCTGTCTTTATTACTGGGTGTCAGTGTATGTCTGTGTTACTGGGTATCAGTGTATGTCTTTGTGAATTTGTATCAGTGTATGTCTTTGTTACAGGGTGCTAGTGTGTTTCTGTGTTACTGGGTATCAGTGTATGTCTTTGTGACTTGGTATCAGTGTATGTCTTTGTTACTGGGTATCAGTGTGTGTCTGTGTTCCTGGGTATCAGTGTATGACTTTGTGACTTGGTGTCAGTGTATGTCTTTGTTACTGGGTGTCAGTGTGTGTCTTTGGGACTTGGTGTCAGTGCATGTCTTTGTTACTTGATGTAAGTGTGTGTCTGTGATACTGGGTATCAGTGTATGTCTTTGTTACTTGGTGTCAGTGTTTGTCTGTGTTACTTGGTGTAAGTGTGTGTCTGTGAATCAGTGTATGTCTTTGTGACTTGGTGTCAGTGTATGTCTTTGTTGCTGGGTGTCAGTGTGTGTCTTTGTGACTTGGTGTCAGTGTATCTCTGTGTTACTGGGGGTCAGTGTGTGTCTGTGTTACTGGGTATCAGTGTATGTCTTTGTTACTTGGTGTCAGTGTATGTCTGTGTTACTTGGTGTAAGTGTATGTCTTTTTTACTTGGTGTAAGTGTGTGTCTGTGTTACTTGGGGTAAGTGTGTGTCTGTGTTCCTGGGTATCATTGTATGTCTTTGTTACTTCGTGTCAGTGTATGTCTGTGTTACTTGGTGTAAGTGTGTGTCTGTGTTACTGGTTATCAGTGTATGTCTTTGTTACTTGGTGTCAGTGTATGTCTGTGTTACTTGGTGTAAGTGTGTGTCTGTGTTACTTGGTGTCAGTGTGTGTCTGTGTTACTTGGTGTAAGTGTGTGTCTTTGTTACTTGGTGTCCGTGTGTGCCTGTGTTACTTGGTGTCAGTGCATGTCTTTGTTACTTGGTGTCAGTGCATGTCTTTGTTACTTGCTGTCAGTGTGCGTCTGTGTTACTGGGTATCAGTGTAATTCTTTGTATCTTGGTATCAGTGTTTGTCTTTATTACTGGGTGTCAGTGTGTGTCTGTGTTACTGGGTATCAGTGTATGTCTTTGTGACTTTGTATCAGTGTATGTCTTTGTTACAGGGTGTCAGTGTGTGTCTGTGTTCCTGGGTATCAGTGTATGTCTTTGTGACTTGGTGTCAGTGTATGTCTTTGTTACTGGGTGTCAGTGTGTGTCTTTGGGACTTGGTGTCAATCAATGTCTTTGTTACTTGGTGTAAGTGTGTGTCTGTGTTACTGGGTATCAGTGTATGTCTTTGTTACTTGATGTAAGTGTGTGTCTGTGATCCTGGGTATCAGTGTATGTCTTTGTTACTTGGTGTCAGTGTATGTCTGTGTTACTTGGTGTAAGTGTGTGTCTGTGAATCAGTGTATGTCTTTGTGACTTGGTGTCAGTGTATGTATTTGTTACTGGGTGTCAGTGTGTGTCTTTGTGACTTGGTGTCAGTGTATGCCTGTGTTACTGGGGGTCAGTGTTTGTCTGTGTTACTGGGGGTCAGTGTGTGTTTCTAACTGGGTGTCAGTGTGTGTCTGTGTTACTGGGTATCAGTGTATGTCTTTGTTACTTGGTGTCAGTGCATGTCTGTGTTACTTGGTGTCAGTGGATGTCTTTTTTACTTGGTGTAAGTGTGTGTCTGTGTTACTTGGTGTAAGTGTGTGTCTGTGCACCTGGGTATCATTGTATGTCTTTGTTACTTCGTGTCAGTGTATGTCTGTGTTACTTGGTGTAAGTGTGTGTCTGTGTTAATGGGTATCAGTGTATGTCTTTGTTACTTGGTGTCAGTGTATGTCTGTGTTACTTGGTGTAAGTGTGTGTCTGTGTTACTTGGTGTCAGTGTGTGTCTGTGTTACTTGGTGGAAGTGTGAGTCTGTGTTACTTGGTGTCAGTGTATGTCTGTGTTACTTGGTGTAAGTGTGTGTCTGTGTTACTTAGTGTCAGTGTGTGTCTGTGTTACTTGGTGTAAGTGTGTGTCTTTGTTACTTGGTGTCCGTGTGTGTCTTTGTTACTTGGTGTAATTGTAGGTCTTTGTTACTTGGTGTCATTGTATGTCTGTGTTTCTTGGTGTAATTGTATGTCTTTGTTACTTGGTGTAAGTGTGTGTCTGTGTTAATTGGTGTAAGTGTGTGTCTGTGTTCCTGGGTATCAGTGTATGTCTTTGTTACTTGGTGTCAGTGTATGTCTGTGTTACATGGTGTAAGTGTGTGTCTGTGTTACTGGGTGTATGTGTGTGTCTGTGTTACTTGGTGTAAGTGTGTGTCTTTGTTACTTGGTGTAATTGTATGTCTTTGTTACTTGGTGTCAGTGTATGTCTTTGTTACTTGGTGTAAGTGTGTGTCTGTGTTACTTGGTGTAAGTGTGTGACTTTGTTACTTGGTGTCCGTGTGTGTCTGTGTTACTTGGTGTCAGTGCATGTCTTTGTTACTTGGTGCCAGTGCATGTCTTTGTTACTTGCTGTCAGTGTGTGTCTGTGTTTCTGGGGGTCAGTGTGTGTTTCTAACTGGGTGTCAGTGTGTGTCTGTGTTACTGGGTATCAGTTATCAGTGTATGTCTTTGTTACTTGGGGTCAGTGTATGTCTGTGTTACTTGGTGTAAGTGTATGTCTTTTTTACTTGGTGTAAGTGTGTGTCTGTGTTACTTGGTGTAAGTGTGTGTCTGTGTTCCTGGGTATCATTGTATGTCTTTGTTACTTCGTGTCAGTGTATGTCTGTGTTACTTGCTGTAAGTGTGTGCCTGTGTTACTGGGTATCAGTGTATGTCTTTGTTACTTGGTGTCAGTGTATGTCTGTGTTACTTGGTGTAAGTGTGTGTCTGTGTTACTTGCTGTCAGTGTGTGTCTGTGTTACTTGGTGCAAGTGTGTGTCTTTGTTACTTGGTGTCCGTGTGTGTCTGTGTTATTGGGTGTCAGTGCATGTATTTGTTACTTGGTGCCATTGTATATCTGTGTTACTTGGTGTAAGTGTGTGTCTTTGTTACTTGGTGTAATTGTATGTCTTTGTTACTTGGTGTCAGTGTATGTTTGTGTTACTTGGTGTAATTGTATGTCTTTGTAACTTGGTGTAAGTGTGTGTCTGTGTTCCTGGGTATCAGTGTATGTCTTTGTTACTTGGTGTCAGTGTATGTCTGTGTTACTTGGTGTAAGTGTGTGTCTGTGTTACTGGGTGTCAGTGTGTGTCTGTGTTACTTGGTGTAAGTGTGTGTCTTTGTTACTTGGTGTAATTGTATGTCTATGTTACTTGGTGTCAGTGTATGTATTTGTTACTTGGTGTCAGTGTATGTATTTGTTACTTGGTGTAAGTGTGTGACTGTGTTACGTGGTGTAAGTGTGTGTCTTTGTTACTTGGTGTCCGTGTGTGTCTGTGTTACTTGGTGTCAGTGCATGTCTTTGTTACTTGGTGTCAGTGCATGTCTTTGTTACTTGCTGTCAGTGTGCGTCTGTGTTACTGGGTATCAGTGTATGTCTTTGTATCTTGGTATCAGTGTCTGTCTTTATTACTGGGTGTCAGTGTGTGTCTGTGTTACTCGGTATCAGTGTATGTCTTTGTGACTTTGTATCAATGTATGTCTTTGTTGCAGGGTGTCAGTGTGTTTCTGTGTTACTGGGTATCAGTGTATGTCTTTGTGACTTGGTATCAGTGTATGTCTTTGTTACTGGGTATCAGTGTGTGTCTGTGTTCCTGGGTATCAGTGTATGTCTTTGTGACTTGGTGTCAGTGTATGTCTTTGTTACTGGGTGTCAGTGTGTGTCTTTGGGACTTGGTGTAAGTGTATGTCTTTGTTACTTGGTGTAAGTGTGTGTCTGTGAATCAGTGTATGTCTTTGTGACTTGGTGTCAGTGTATGTCTTTGTTACTGGGTGTCAGTGTGTGTCTTTGTGACTTGGTGTCAGTGTATGTCTGTGTTACTGGGGGTCAGTGTGTGTCTGTGTTACTGGGGGTCAGTGTGTGTTTCTAACTGGGTGTCAGTGTGTGTCTGTGTTACTGGGTATCAGTGTATGTCTTTGTTACTTGGTGTCAGTGTATGTCTGTGTTACTTGGTGTAAGTGTATGTCTTTTTTACTTGGTGTAAGTGTGTGTCTGTGTTACTTGGTGTAAGTGTGTGTCTGTGCTCCTGGGTATCATTGTATGTCTTTGTTACTTCGTGTCAGTGTATGGCTGTGTTATTTGGTGTAAGTGTGCGTCTGTGTTAATGGTTATCAGTGTATGTCTTTGTTACTTGGTGTCAGTGTATGTCTGTGTTACTTGGTGTAAGTGTGTGTCTGTGTTACTTGGTGTCAGTGTGTGTCTGTGTTACTTGGTGTAAGTGTGTGTCTGTGTTACTTGCTGTCAGTGTGCGTCTGTGTTACTGGGTATCAGTGTATGTCTTTGTGACGTTGTATCAGTGTATGTCTTTGTTACAGGGTGTCAGTGTGTTTCTGTGTTACTGGGTATCAGTCTATGTCTTTGTGACTTGGTATCAGTGTATGTCTTTGTTACTGGGTATCAGTGTGTGTCTGTGTTCCTGGGTATCAGTGTATGTCTTTGTGACTTGATGTCAGTGTATGTCTTAGTTACTGTGTGTGAGTGTGTGTCTTTGTGACTTGGTGTCAGTGTATGTCTTTGTTGCTTGATGTAAGTGTGTGTCTGTGATACTGGGTATCAGTGAATGTCTTTGTTACTTGGTGTCAGTGTATGTTTGTGTTACTTGGTGTAAGTGTGTGTCTGTGAATCAGTGTATGTCTTTGTGACTTGGTGTCAGTGTATGTCTTTGTTGCTGGGTATCAGTGTGTGTCTGTGTTCCTGGGTATCAGTGTATGTCTTTGTGACTTGGTATCAGTGTATGTCTTTGTTACTGGGTATCA
Source organism: Heterodontus francisci (assembly GCF_036365525.1). Classification (NCBI taxonomy): domain Eukaryota; kingdom Metazoa; phylum Chordata; class Chondrichthyes; order Heterodontiformes; family Heterodontidae; genus Heterodontus; species Heterodontus francisci. Next base: position 6,102,117 of record NW_027140442.1, read on the forward strand.
GTGTGTGTCTGTGTTCCTGGGTATCAGTGTATGTCTTTGTGACTTGGTGTCAGTGTATGTCTTTGTTACTGGGTGTCAGTGTGTGTCTTTGTGACTTGGTGTCAGTGTATGTCTTTGTTACTTGATGTAAGTGTGTGTCTGTGATACTGGGTATCAGTGTATGTCTTTGTTACTTGGTGTCAGTGTATGTCTGTGTTACTTGGTGGAAGTGTGTGTCTGTGAATCAGTGTATGTCTTTGTGACTTGGTGTCAGTGTATGTCTTTGTTACTGGGGGTCAGTGTGTGTCTGTGTTACTGGGTGTCAGTGTGTGTTTCTAACTGGGTGTCAGTGTGTGTCTGTGTTACTGGGTATCAGTGTATGTCTTTGTTACTTGGTGTCAGTGTATGTCTGTGTTACTTGGTGTAAGTGTATGTCTTTTTTACTTGGTGTAAGTGTGTGTCTGTGTTACTTGGTGTAAGTGTGTGTCTGTGCTCCTGGGTATCATTGTATGTCTTTGTTACTTCGTGTCAGTGTATGGCTGTGTTATTTGGTGTAAGTGTGCGTCTGTGTTAATGGGTATCAGTGTATGTCTTTGTTACTTGGTGTCAGTGTATGTCTGTGTTACTTGGTGTAAGTGTGTGTCTGTGTTACTTGGTGTCAGTGTGTGTCTGTGTTACTTGGTGGAAGTGTGTGTCTGTGTTACTTGCTGTCAGTGTGCGTCTGTGTTACTGGGTATCAGTGTATGTCTTTGTATCTTGGTATCAGTGTCTGTCTTTATTACTGGGTGTCAGTGTGTGTCTGTGTTACTGGGTATCAGTGTATGTCTTTGTGACGTTGTATCAGTGTATTTCTTTGTTACAGGGTGTCAGTGTGTTTCTGTGTTACTGGGTATCAGTCTATGTCTTTGTGACTTGGTATCAGTGTATGTCTTTGTTACTGGGTATCAGTGTGTGTCTGTGTTCCTGGGTATCAGTGTATGTCTTTGTGACTTGATGTCAGTGTATGTCTTAGTTACTGGGTGTCAGTGTGTGTCTTTGTGACTTGGTGTCAGTGTATGTCTTTGTTGCTTGATGTAAGTGTGTGTCTGTGATACTGGGTATCAGTGAATGTCTTTGTTACTTGGTGTCAGTGTATGTTTGTGTTACTTGGTGTAAGTGTGTGTCTGTGAATCAGTGTATGTCTTTGTGACGTTGTATCAGTGTATGTCTTTGTTACAGGGTGTCAGTGTGTTTCTGTGTTACTGGGTATCAGTCTATGTCTTTGTGACTTGGTATCAGTGTATGTCTTTGTTACTGGGTATCAGTGTGTGTCTGTGTTCCTGGGTATCAGTGTATGTCTTTGTGACTTGATGTCAGTGTATGTCTTAGTTACTGGGTGTCAGTGTGTGTCTTTGTGACTTGGTGTCAGTGTATGTCTTTGTTGCTTGATGTAAGTGTGTGTCTGTGATACTGGGTATCAGTGAATGTCTTTGTTACTTGGTGTCAGTGTATGTTTGTGTTACTTGGTGTAAGTGTGTGTCTGTGAATCAGTGTATGTCTTTGTGACGTTGTATCAGTGTATGTCTTTGTTACAGGGTGTCAGTGTGTTTCTGTGTTACTGGGTATCAGTCTATGTCTTTGTGACTTGGTATCAGTGTATGTCTTTGTTACTGGGTATCAGTGTGTGTCTGTGTTCCTGGGTATCAGTGTATGTCTTTGTGACTTGATGTCAGTGTATGTCTTAGTTACTGGGTGTCAGTGTGTGTCTTTGTGACTTGGTGTCAGTGTATGTCTTTGTTGCTTGATGTAAGTGTGTGTCTGTGATACTGGGTATCAGTGAATGTCTTTGTTACTTGGTGTCAGTGTATGTTTGTGTTACTTGGTGTAAGTGTGTGTCTGTGAATCAGTGTATGTCTTTGTGACTTGGTGTCAGTGTATGTCTTTGTTGCTGGGTGTCAGTGTGTGTCTTTGTGACTTGGTGTCAGTGTATCTCTGTGTTACTGGGGGTCAGTGTGTGTCTGTGTTACTGGGGGTCAGTTTGTGTTTCTAACTGGGTGTCAGTGTGTGTCTGTGTTACTGGGTATCAGTGTATGTCTTTGTTACTTGGTGTCAGTGTATGTCTGTGTTACTTGGTGTAAGTGTATGTCTTTTTTACTTGGTGTAAGTGTGTGTCTGTGTTACTTGGGGTAAGTGTGTGTCTGTGTTCCTGGGTATCATTGTATGTCTTTGTTACTTCGTGTCAGTGTATGTCTGTGTTACTTGGTGTAAGTGTGTGTCTGTGTTACTGGTTATCAGTGTATGTCTTTGTTACTTGGTGTCAGTGTATGTCTGTGTTACTTGGTGTAAGTGTGTGTCTGTGTTACTTGGTGTCAGTGTGTGTCTGTGTTACTTGGTGTAAGTGTGTGTCTTTGTTACTTGGTGTCCGTGTGTGTCTATGTTATTTGGTGTCAGTGCATGTATTTGTTACTTGGTGCCATTGTATATCTGTGTTACTTGGTGTAAGTGTGTGTCTTTGTTACCTGGTGTAATTGTATGTCTTTGTTACTTGGTGTCAGTGTATGTCTGTGTTACTTGGTGTAATTGTATGTCTTTGTTACTTGGTGTAAGTGTGTGTCTGTGTTACTTGGTGTAAGTGTGTGTCTGTGTTCCTGTGTATCAGTGTATGTCTTTGTTACTTGGTGTCAGTGTATGTCTGTGTTACTTGGTGTAAGTGTGTGTCTTTGTTACTGGGTATCAGTGTATGTCTTTGTTACTTGGTGTCAGTGTATGTCTGTGTTACTTGGTGTAAGTGTGTGTCTGTGTTACTGGGTGTCAGTGTGTGTCTGTGTTACTTGGTGTAAGTGTGTGTCTTTGTTACTTGGTGTAATTGTATGTCTTTGTTACTTGGTGTCAGTGTATGTCTGTGTTACTTGGTGTCAGTGTATGTATTTGTTACTTTGTGTAAGTGTGTGTCTGTGTTACTTGGTGTAAGTGGTTGTCTTTGTTACTTGGTGTCCGTGTGTGCCTGTGTTACTTGGTGTCAGTGCATGTCTTTGTTACTTGGTGTCAGTGCATGTCTTTGTTACTTGCTGTCAGTGTGCGTCTGTGTTACTGGGTATCAGTGTATGTCTTTGTATCTTGGTATCAGTGTCTGTCTTTATTACTGGGTGTCAGTGTATGTCTGTGTTACTGGGTATCAGTGTATGTCTTTGTGAATTTGTATCAGTGTATGTCTTTGTTACAGGGTGTCAGTGTGTTTCTGTGTTACTGGGTATCAGTGTATGTCTTTTTGACTTGGTATCAGTGTATGTCTTTGTTACTGGGTATCAGTGTGTGTCTGTGTTCCTGGGTATCAGTGTATGACTTTGTGACTTGGTGTCAGTGTATGTCTTTGTTACTGGGTGTCAGTGTGTGTCTTTGGGACTTGGTGTCAGTGCATGTCTTTGTTACTTGATGTAAGTGTGTGTCTGTGATACTGGGTATCAGTGTATGTCTTTGTTACTTGGTGTCAGTGTTTGTCTGTGTTACTTGGTGTAAGTGTGTGTCTGTGAATCAGTGTATGTCTTTGTGACTTGGTGTCAGTGTATGTCTTTGTTGCTGGGTGTCAGTGTGTGTCTTTGTGACTTGGTGTCAGTGTATCTCTGTGTTACTGGGGGTCAGTGTGTGTCTGTGTTACTGGGGGTCGGTGTGTGTTTCTAACTGGGTGTCAGTGTGTGTCTGTGTTACTGGGTATCAGTGTATGTCTTTGTTACTTGGTGTCAGTGTATGTCTGTGTTACTTGGTGTAAGTGTATGTCTTTTTTACTTGGTGTAAGTGTGTGTCTGTGTTACTTGGGGTAAGTGTGTGTCTGTGTTCCTGGGTATCATTGTATGTCTTTGTTACTTCGTGTCAGTGTATGTCTGTGTTACTTGGTGTAAGTGTGTGTCTGTGTTACTGGTTATCAGTGTATGTCTTTGTTACTTGGTGTCAGTGTATGTCTGTGTTACTTGGTGTAAGTGTGTGTCTGTGTTACTTGGTGTCAGTGTGTGTCTGTGTTACTTGGTGTAAGTGTGTGTCTTTGTTACTTGGTGTCCGTGTGTGTCTGTGTTATTTGGTGTCAGTGCATGTATTTGTTACTTGGTGCCATTGTATGTCTGTGTTACTTGGTGTAAGTGTGTGTCTTTGTTACCTGGTGTAATTGTATGTCTTTGTTACTTGGTGTCAGTGTATGTCTGTGTTACTTGGTGTAATTGTATGTCTTTGTTACTTGGTGTAAGTGTGTGTCTGTGTTACTTGGTGTAAGTGTGTGTCTGTGTTCCTGTGTATCAGTGTATGTCTTTGTTACTTGGTGTCAGTGTATGTCTGTGTTACTTGGTGTAAGTGTGTGTCTTTGTTACTGGGTATCAGTTTATGTCTTTGTTACTTGGTGTCAGTGTATGTCTGTGTTACTTGGTGTAAGTGTGTGTCTGTGAATCAGTGTATGTCTTTGTGACTTGGTATCAGTGTATGCCTTTGTTACTTGGTGTCAGTGTATGTCTGTGTTACTTGGTGTAAGTGTGTGTCTGTGTTACTGGGTGTCAGTGTGTGTCTGTGTTACTTGGTGTAAGTGTGTGTCTTTGTTACTTGGTGTAATTGTATGTCTTTGTTACTTGGTGTCAGTGTATGTCTGTGTTACTTGGTGTCAGTGTATGTATTTGTTACTTGGTGTAAGTGTGTGTCTGTGTTACTTGGTGTAAGTGTGTGACTTTGTTACTTGGTGTCCGTGTGTGTCTGTGTTACTTGGTGTCAGTGCATGTCATTGTTACTTGGTGCCAGTGCATGTCTTTGTTACTTGCTGTCAGTGTGTGTCTGTGTTTCTGGGGGTCAGTGTGTGTTTCTAACTGGGTGTCAGTGTGTGTCTGTGTTACTGGGTATCAGTGTATGTCTTTGTTACTTGGGGTCAGTGCATGTCTGTGTTACTTGGTGTAAGTGTATGTCTTTTTTACTTGGTGTAAGTGTGTGTCTGTGTTACTTGGTGTAAGTGTGTGTCTGGGTTCCTGGATATCATTGTATGTCTTTGTTACTTCGTCTCAGTGTATGTCTGTGTTACTTGCTGTAAGTGTGTGTCTGTGTTACTGGGTATCAGTGTATGTCTTTGTTACTTGGTGTCAGTGTATGTCTGTGTTACTTGGTGTAAGTGTGTGTCTGTGTTACTTGCTGTCAGTGTGTGTCTGTGTTACTTGGTGTAAGTGTGTGTCTTTGTTACTTGGTGTCCGTGTGTGTCTGTGTTATTGGGTGTCAGTGCATGTATTTGTTACTTGGTGCCATTGTATTTCTGTGTTACTTGGTGTAAGTGTGTGTCTTTGTTACTTGGTGTAATTGTATGTCTTTGTTACTTGGTGTCAGTGTATGTCTGTGTTACTTGGTGTAATTGTATGTCTTTTTTACTTGGTGTAAGTGTGTGTCTGTGTTACTTGGTGTAAGTGTGTGTCTGTGTTCCTGGGTATCAGTGTATGTCTTTGTTACTTGGTGTCAGTGTATGTCTGTGTTACTTGGTGTAAGTGTGTGTCTGTGTTACTGGGTGTCAGTGTGTGTCTTTGTTACTTGGTGGAATTGTATGTCTATGTTACTTGGTGTCAGTTGATGTCTGTGTTACTTGGTGTCAGTGTATGTATTTGTTACTTGGTGTAAGTGTGTGACTGTGTTACGTGGTGTAAGTGTGTGTCTTTGTTACTTGGTGTCCGTGTGTGTCTGTGTTACTTGGTGTCAGTGCATGTCTTTGTTACTTGGTGTCAGTGCATGTCTTTGTTACTTGCTGTCAGTGTGCGTCTGTGTTACTGGGTATCAGTGTATGTCTTTGTATCTTGGTATCAGTGTCTGTCTTTATTACTGGGTGTCAGTGTGTGTCTGTGTTACTCGGTATCAGTGTATGTCTTTGTGACTTTGTATCAATGTATGTCTTTGTTACAGGGTGTCAGTGTGTTTCTGTGTTACTGGGTATCAGTGTATGTCTTTGTGACTTGGTATCAGTGTATGTCTGTGTTACTTGGTGTAAGTGTGTGTCTGTGTTACTGGGTGTCAGTGTGTGTCTGTGTTACTTGGTGTAAGTGTGTGTCTTTGTTACTTGGTGTAATTGTATGTCTATGTTACTTGGTGTCAGTGTATGTCTGTGTTACTTGGTGTCAGTGTATGTATTTGTTACTTGGTTTCCGTGTGTGTCTGTGTTACTTGGTGTCAGTGCATGTCTTTGTTACTTGGTGTCAGTGCATGTCTTTGTTACTTGCTGTCAGTGTGCGTCTGTGTTACTGGGTATCAGTGTATGTCTTTGTATCTTGGTATCAGTGTCTGTCTTTATTACTGGGTGTCAGTGTGTGTCTGTGTTACTCGGTATCAGTGTATGTCTTTGTGACTTTGTATCAATGTATGTCTTTGTTACAGGGTGTCAGTGTGTTTCTGTGTTACTGGGTATCAGTGTATGTCTTTGTGACTTGGTATCAGATGCAGAAATCAACAAGCGCATGGGTAAGGCTTCCACTGCTATGTTCAGACTGGCCAAGAGAGTGTGGGAAAATGGCGCACTGACACGGAACACAAAAGTCCGAGTGTATCAGGCCTGTGTCCTCAGTACCTTGCTCTACGGCAGCGAGGCCTGGACAACGTATGCCAGCCAAGAGCGACGTCTCAATTCATTCCATCTTCGCTGCCTTCGGAGAATACTTGGCATCAGGTGGCAGGACTATATCTCCAACACAGAAGTCCTTGAAGCGGCCAACATCCCCAGCTTATACACACTACTGAGTCAGCGGCGCTTGAGATGGCTTGGCCATGTGAGCCGCATGGAAGATGGCAGGATCCCCAAAGACACATTGTACAGCGAGCTCGCCACTGGTATCAGACCTACCGGCCGTCCATGTCTCCGTTATAAAGACGTCTGCAAACGCGACATGAAATCGTGTGACATTGATCACAAGTCGTGGGAGTCAGTTGCCAGCATTCGCCAGAGCTGGCGGGCAGCCATAAAGACAGGGCTAAATTGTGGCGAGTCGAAGAGACTTAGTAGTTGGCAGGAAAAAAGACAGATGCGCAAGGGGAGAGCCAACTGTGCAACAGCCCCAACAAACAAATTTCTCTGCAGCACCTGTGGAAGAGCCTGTCACTCCAGAATTGGCCTTTATAGCCACTCCAGGCGCTGCTTCACAAACCACTGACCACCTCCAGGCGCGTATCCATCGTCTCTCCAGATAAGGAGGCCCAAAAAGATCAGTGTATGTCTTTGTTACTGGGTATCAGTGTGTGTCTGTGTTCCTGGGTATCAGTGTATGTCTTTGTGACTTGGTGTCAGTGTATGTCTTTGTTACTGGGTGTCAGTGTGTGTCTTTGTGACTTGGTGTCTGTGTATGTCTTTGTTACTTGATGTAAGTGTGTGTCTGTGATACTGGGTATCAGTGTATGTCTTTGTTACTTGGTGTCAGTGTATGTCTGTGTTACTTGGTGTAAGTGTGTGTCTGTGAATCAGTGTATGTCTTTGTTACTGGGTGTCAGTGTGTGTCTTTGTGACTTGGTGTCAGTGTATGTCTGTGTTACTGGGGGTCAGTGTGTGTCTGTGTTACTGGGGGTCAGTGTGTGTTTCTAACTGGGTGTCAGTGTGTGCCTGTGTTACTGGGTATCAGTGTATGTCTTTGTTACTTGGTGTCAGTGTATATCTGTGTTACTTGGTGTAAGTGTGTGTATGTGTTACTTGGTGTAAGTGTGTGTCTGTGCTCCTGGGTATCATTGTATGTCTTTGTTACTTCGTGTCAGTGTATGGCTGTGTTACTTGGTGTAAGTGTGCGTCTGTGTTAATGGGTATCAGTGTATGTCTTTGTTACTTGGTGTCAGTGTATGTCTGTGTTACTTGGTGTAAGTGTGTGTCTGTGTTACTTGGTGTCAGTGTGTGTCTGTGTTACTTGGTGGAAGTGTGTGTCTGTGTTACTTGCTGTCAGTGTGCGTCTGTGTTACTGGGTATCAGTGTATGTCTTTGTATCTTGGTATCAGTGTCTGTCTTTATTACTGGGTGTCAGTGTGTGTCTGTGTTACTGGGTATCAGTGTATGTCTTTGTGACGTTGTATCAGTGTATGTCTTTGTTACAGGGTGTCAGTGTGTTTCTGTGTTACTGGGTATCAGTCTATGTCTTTGTGACTTGGTATCAGTGTATGTCTTTGTTACTGGGTATCAGTGTGTGTCTGTGTTCCTGGGTATCAGTGTATGTCTTTGTTGCTTGATGTCAGTGTATGTCTTAGTTACTGGGTGTCAGTGTGTGTCTTTGTGACTTGGTGTCAGTGTATGTCTTTGTTACTTGATGTAAGTGTGTGTCTGTGATACTGGGTATCAGTGAATGTCTTTGTTACTTGGTGTCAGTGTATGTTTGTTTTACTTGGTGTAAGTGTGTGTCTGTGAATCAGTGTATGTCTTTGTGACTTGGTGTCAGTGTATGTCTTTGTTGCTGGGTGTCAGTGTGTGTCTTTGTGACTTGGTGTCAGTGTATCTCTGTGTTACTGGGGGTCAGTGTGTGTCTGTGTTACTGGGGGTCAGTGTGTGTTTCTAACTGGGTGTCAGTGTGTGTCTGTGTTACTGGGTATCAGTGTATGTCTTTGTTACTTGGTGTCAGTGTATGTCTGTGTTACTTGGTGTAAGTGTATGTCTTTTTTACTTGGTGTAAGTGTGTGTCTGTGTTACTTGGTGTAAGTGTGTGTCTGTCTTCCTGGGTATCATTGTATGTCTTTGTTACTTCGTGTCAGTGTATGTCTGTGTTACTTGGTGTAAGTGTGTGTCTGTGTTACTGGTTATCAGTGTATGTCTTTGTTACTTGGTGTCAGTGTATGTCTGTGTTACTTGGTGTAAGTGTGTGTCTGTGTTACTTGGTGTCAGTGTGTGTCTGTGTTACTTGGTGTAAGTGTGTGTCTTTGTTACTTGGTGTCCGTGTGTGTCTGTGTTATTGGGTGTCAGTGCATGTATTTGTTACTTGGTGCCATTGTATATCTGTGTTACTTGGTGTAAGTGTGTGTCTTTGTTACCTGGTGTAATTGTATGTCTTTGTTACTTGGTGTCAGTGTATGTCTGTGTTACTTGGTGTAATTGTATGTCTTTGTTACTTGGTGTAAGTGTGTGTCTGTGTTACTTGGTGTAAGTGTGTGTCTGTGTTCCTGTGTATCAGTGTATGTCTTTGTCACTTGGTGTCAGTGTATGTCTGTGTTACTTGGTGTAAGTGTGTGTCTTTGTTACTGGGTATCAGTGTATGTCTTTGTTACTTGGTGTCAGTGTATGTCTGTGTTACTTGGTGTAAGTGTGTGTCTGTGTTACTGGGTGTCAGTGTGTGTCTGTGTTACTTGGTGTAAGTGTGTGTCTTTGTTACTTGGTGTAATTGTATGTCTTTGTTACTTGGTGTCAGTGTATGTCTGTGTTACTTGGTGTCAGTGTATGTATTTGTTACTTGGTGTAAGTGTGTGTCTTTGTTACTTGGTGTAATTGTATGTCTTTGTTACTTGGTGTCAGTGTATGTCTGTGTTACTTGGTGTCAGTGTATGTATTTGTTACTTGGTGTAAGTGTGTGTCTGTGTTACTTGGTGTCAGTGCATGTCTTTGTTACTTGGTGTCAGTGCATGTCTTTGTTACTTGCTGTCAGTGTGCGTCTGTGTTACTGGGTATCAGTGTATGTCTTTGTATCTTGGTATCAGTGTCTGTCTTTATTTCTGGGTGTCAGTGTGTGTCTGTGTTACTGGGTATCAGTGTATGTCTTTGTGACTTTGTATCAGTGTATGTCTTTGTTACAGGGTGTCAGTGTGTTTCTGTGTTACTGGGTATCAGTGTATGTCTTTGTGACTTGGTATCAGTGTATGTCTTTGTTACTGGGTATCAGTGTGTGTCTGTGTTCCTGGGTATCAGTGTATGTCTTTGTGACTTGGTGTCAGTGTATGTCTTTGTTACTGGGTGTCAGTGTGTGTCTTTGGGACTTGGTGTCAGTGTATGTCTTTGTTACTTGATGTAAGTGTGCGTCTGTGATACTGGGTATCAGTGTATGTCTTTGTTACTTGGTGTCAGTGTATGTCTGTGTTACTAATTGTAAGTGTGTGTCATTGAATCAGTGTATGTCTTTGTGACTTGGTGTCAGTGTATGTATTTGTTACTGGGTGTCAGTGTGTGTCTTTGTGACTTGGTGTCAGTGTATGCCTGTGTCACTGCGGATCAGTGTGTGTCTGTGTTACTGGGTGTCAGTGTGTGTTTCTAACTGGGTGTCAGTGCGTGTCTGTGTTACTGGGTATCAGTGTATGTCTTTGTTACTTGGTGTCAGTGCATGTCTGTGTTACTTGGTGTCAGTGGATGTCTTTTTTACTTGGTGTAAGTGTGTGTCTGTGTTACTTGGTGTAAGTGTGTGTCTGTGCTCCTGGGTATCATTGTTTGTCTTTGTTACTTCGTGTCAGTGTATGTCTGTGTTACTTGGTGTAAGTGTGTGTCTGTGTTACTGGTTATCAGTGTATGTCTTTGTTACTTGGTGTCAGTGTATGTCTGTGTTACTTGGTGTAAGTGTGTGTCTGTGTTACTTGGTGTCAGTGTGTGTCTGTGTTACTTGGTGTAAGTGTGTGTCTTTGTTACTTGGTGTCAGTGTGTGTCTATGTTATTTGGTGTCAGTGCATGTATTTGTTACTTGGTGCCATTGTATATCTTTGTTACTTGGTGTAAGTGTGTGTCTTTGTTACCTGGTGTAATTGTATGTCTTTGTTACTTGGTGTCAGTGTATGTCTGTGTTACTTGGTGTAATTGTATGTCTTTGTTACTTGGTGTAAGTGTGTGTCTGTGTTACTTGGTGTAAGTGTGTGTCTGTGTTCCTGTGTATCAGTGTATGTCTTTGTTACTTGGTGTCAGTGTATGTCTGTGTTACTTGGTGTAAGTGTTTGTCTTTGTTACTGGGTATCAGTGTATGTCTTTGTTACTTGGTGTCAGTGTATGTCTGTGTTACTTGGTGTAAGTGTGTGTCTGTGTTACTGGGTGTCAGTGTGTGTCTGTGTTACTTGGTGTAAGTGTGTGTCTTTGTTACTTCGTGTAATTGTATGTCTTTGTTACATGGTGTCAGTGTATGTCTGTGTTACTTGGTGTCAGTGTATGTATTTGTTACTTTGTGTAAGTGTGTGTCTGTGTTACTTGGTGTAAGTGGTTGTCTTTGTTACTTGGTGTCCGTGTGTGCCTGTGTTACTTGGTGTCAGTGCATGTCTTTGTTACTTGGTGTCAGTGCATGTCTTTGTTACTTGCTGTCAGTGTGCGTCTGTGTTACTGGGTATCAGTGTATGTCTTTGTATCTTGGTATCAGTGTCTGTCTTTATTACTGGGTGCCAGTGTGTGTCTGTGTTACTGGGTATCAGTGTATGTCTTTGTGAATTTGTATCAGTGTATGTCTTTGTTACAGGGTGTCAGTGTGTTTCTGTGTTACTGGGTATCAGTGTATGTCTTTGTGACTTGGTATCAGTGTATGTCTTTGTTACTGGGTATCAGTGTGTGTCTGTGTTCCTGGGTATCAGTGTATGACTTTGTGACTTGGTGTCAGTGTATGTCTTTGTTACTGGGTGTCAGTGTGTGTCTTTGGGACTTGGTGTCAGTGCATGTCTTTGTTACTTGATGTAAGTGTGTGTCTGTGATACTGGGTATCAGTGTATGTCTTTGTTACTTGGTGTCAGTGTATGTCTGTGTTACTTGGTGTAAGTGTGTGTCTGTGAATCAGTGTATGTCTTTGTGACTTGGTGTCAGTGTATGTCTTTGTTGCTGGGTGTCAGTGTGTGTCTTTGTGACTTGGTATCAGTGTATCTCTGTGTTACTGGGGGTCAGTGTGTGTCTGTGTTACTGGGGGTCGGTGTGTGTTTCTAACTGGGTGTCAGTGTGTGTCTGTGTTACTGGGTATCAGTGTATGTCTTTGTTACTTGGTGTCAGTGTATGTCTGTGTTACTTGGTGTAAGTGTATGTCTTTTTTACTTGGTGTAAGTGTGTGTCTGTGTTACTTGGGGTAAGTGTGTGTCTGTGTTCCTGGGTATCATTGTATGTCTTTGTTACTTCGTGTCAGTGTATGTCTGTGTTACTTGGTGTAAGTGTGTGTCTGTGTTACTGGTTATCAGTGTATGTCTTTGTTACTTGGTGTCAGTGTATGTCTGTGTTACTTGGTGTAAGTGTGTGTCTGTGTTACTTGGTGTCAGTGTGTGTCTGTGTTACTTGGTGTAAGTGTGTGTCTTTGTTACTTGGTGTCCGTGTGTGTCTGTGTTATTTGGTGTCAGTGCATGTATTTGTTACTTGGTGCCATTGTATATCTGTGTTACTTGGTGTAAGTGTGTGTCTTTGTTACCTGGTGTAATTGTATGTCTTTGTTACTTGGTGTCAGTGTATGTCTGTGTTACTTGGTGTAATTGTATGTCTTTGTTACTTGGTGTAAGTGTGTGTCTGTGTTACTTGGTGTAAGTGTGTGTCTGTGTTCCTGTGTATCAGTGTATGTCTTTGTTACTTGGTGTCAGTGTATGTCTGTGTTACTTGGTGTAAGTGTGTGTCTTTGTTACTGGGTATCAGTGTATGTCTTTGTTACTTGGTGTCAGTGTATGTCTGTGTTACTTGGTGTAAGTGTGTGTCTGTGAATCAGTGTATGTCTTTGTGACTTGGTATCAGTGTATGTCTTTGTTACTTGGTGTCAGTGTATGTCTGTGTTACTTGGTGTAAGTGTGTGTCTGTGTTACTGGGTGTCAGTGTGTGTCTGTGTTACTTGGTGTAAGTGTGTGTCTTTGTTACTTGGTGTAATTGTATGTCTTTGTTACTTGGTGTCAGTGTATGTCTGTGTTACTTGGTGTCAGTGTATGTATTTGTTACTTGGTGTAAGTGTGTGTCTGTGTTACTTGGTGTAAGTGTGTGACTTTGTTACTTGGTGTCCGTGTGTGTCTGTGTTACTTGGTGTCAGTGCATGTCTTTGTTACTTGGTGCCAGTGCATGTCTTTGTTACTTGCTGTCAGTGTGTGTCTGTGTTTCTGGGGGTCAGTGTGTGTTTCTAACTGGGTGTCAGTGTGTGTCTGTGTTACTCGGTATCAGTGTATGTCTTTGTTACTTGGGGTCAGTGCATGTCTGTGTTACTTGGTGTAAGTGTATGTCTTTTTTACTTGGTGTAAGTGTGTGTCTGTGTTACTTGGTGTAAGTGTGTGTCTTTGTTACTTGGTGTCCGTGTGTGTCTGTGTTATTGGGTGTCAGTGCATGTATTTGTTACTTGGTGCCATTGTATATCTGTGTTACTTGGTGTAAGTGTGTGTCTTTGTTACTTGGTGTAATTGTATGTCTTTGTTACTTGGTGTCAGTGTATGTCTGTGTTACTTGGTGTAATTGTATGTCTTTTTTACTTGGTGTAAGTGTGTGTCTGTGTTACTTGGTGTAAGTGTGTGTCTGTGTTCCTGGGTATCAGTGTATGTCTTTGTTACTTGGTGTCAGTGTATGTCTGTGTTACTTGGTGTAAGTGTGTGTCTGTGTTACTGGGTGTCAGTGTGTGTCTTTGTTACTTGGTGTAATTGTATGTCTATGTTACTTGGTGTCAGTGTATGTCTGTGTTACTTGGTGTCAGTGTATGTATTTGTTACTTGGTGTAAGTGTGTGACTGTGTTACGTGGTGTAAGTGTGTGTCTTTGTTACTTGGTGTCCGTGTGTGTCTGTGTTACTTGGTGTCAGTGCATGTCTTTGTTACTTGGTGTCAGTGCATGTCTTTGTTACTTGCTGTCAGTGTGCGTCTGTGTTACTGGGTATCAGTGTATGTCTTTGTATCTTGGTATCAGTGTCTGTCTTTATTACTGGGTGTCAGTGTGTGTCTGTGTTACTCGGTATCAGTGTATGTCTTTGTGACTTTGTATCAATGTATGTCTTTGTTACAGGGTGTCAGTGTGTTTCTGTGTTACTGGGTGTCAGTGTATGTCTTTGTGACTTGGTATCAGTGTATCAATGTATGTCTTTGTTACAGGGTGTCAGTGTGTTTCTGTGTTACTGGGTATCAGTGTATGTCTTTGTGACTTGGTATCAGTGTATGTCTGTGTTACTTGGTGTAAGTGTGTGTCTGTGTTACTGGGTCTCAGTGTGTGTCTGTGTTACTTGGTGTAAGTGTGTGTCTTTGTTACTTGGTGTAATTGTATGTCTATGTTACTTGGTGTCAGTGTATGTCTGTGTTACTTGGTGTCAGTGTATGTATTTGTTACTTGGTGTCCGTGTGTGTCTGTGTTACTTGGTGTCAGTGCATGTCTTTGTTACTTGGTGTCAGTGCATGTATTTGTTACTTGCTGTCAGTGTGCGTCTGTGTTACTGGGTATCAGTGTATGTCTTTGTATCTTGGTATCAGTGTCTGTCTTTATTACTGGGTGTCAGTGTGTGTCTGTGTTACTCGGTATCAGTGTATGTCTTTGTGACTTTGTATCAATGTATGTCTTTGTTACAGGGTGTCAGTGTGTTTCTGTGTTACTGGGTATCAGTGTATGTCTTTGTGACTTGGTATCAGATGCAGAAATCAACAAGCGCATGGGTAAGGCTTCCACTGCTATGTTCAGACTGGCCAAGAGAGTGTGGGAAAATGGCGCACTGACACGGAACACAAAAGTCCGAGTGTATCAGGCCTGTGTCCTCAGTACCTTGCTCTACGGCAGCGAGGCCTGGACAACGTATGCCAGCCAAGAGCGACGTCTCAATTCATTCCATCTTCGCTGCCTTCGGAGAATACTTGGCATCAGGTGGCAGGACTATATCTCCAACACAGAAGTCCTTGAAGCGGCCAACATCCCCAGCTTATACACACTACTGAGTCAGCGGCGCTTGAGATGGCTTGGCCATGTGAGCCGCATGGAAGATGGCAGGATCCCCAAAGACACATTGTACAGCGAGCTCGCCACTGGTATCAGACCTACCGGCCGTCCATGTCTCCGTTATAAAGACGTCTGCAAACGCGACATGAAATCGTGTGACATTGATCACAAGTCGTGGGAGTCAGTTGCCAGCATTCGCCAGAGCTGGCGGGCAGCCATAAAGACAGGGCTAAATTGTGGCGAGTCGAAGAGACTTAGTAGTTGGCAGGAAAAAAGACAGATGCGCAAGGGGAGAGCCAACTGTGCAACAGCCCCAACAAACAAATTTCTCTGCAGCACCTGTGGAAGAGCCTGTCACTCCAGAATTGGCCTTTATAGCCACTCCAGGCGCTGCTTCACAAACCACTGACCACCTCCAGGCGCGTATCCATCGTCTCTCCAGATAAGGAGGCCCAAAAAGATCAGTGTATGTCTTTGTTACTGGGTATCAGTGTGTGTCTGTGTTCCTGGGTATCAGTGTATGTCTTTGTGACTTGGTGTCAGTGTATGTCTTTGTTACTGGGTGTCAGTGTGTGTCTTTGTGACTTGGTGTCTGTGTATGTCTTTGTTACTTGATGTAAGTGTGTGTCTGTGATACTGGGTATCAGTGTATGTCTTTGTTACTTGGTGTCAGTGTATGTCTGTGTTACTTGGTGTAAGTGTGTGTCTGTGAATCAGTGTATGTCTTTGTTACTGGGTGTCAGTGTGTGTCTTTGTGACTTGGTGTCAGTGTATGTCTGTGTTACTGGGGGTCAGTGTGTGTCTGTGTTACTGGGGGTCAGTGTGTGTTTCTAACTGGGTGTCAGTGTGTGCCTGTGTTACTGGGTATCAGTGTATGTCTTTGTTACTTGGTGTCAGTGTATATCTGTGTTACTTGGTGTAAGTGTATGTCTTTTTTACTTGGTGTAAGTGTGTGTATGTGTTACTTGGTGTAAGTGTGTGTCTGTGCTCCTGGGTATCATTGTATGTCTTTGTTACTTCGTGTCAGTGTATGGCTGTGTTACTTGGTGTAAGTGTGCGTCTGTGTTAATGGGTATCAGTGTATGTCTTTGTTACTTGGTGTCAGTGTATGTCTGTGTTACTTGGTGTAAGTGTGTGTCTGTGTTACTTGGTGTCAGTGTGTGTCTGTGTTACTTGGTGGAAGTGTGTGTCTGTGTTACTTGCTGTCAGTGTGCGTCTGTGTTACTGGGTATCAGTGTATGTCTTTGTATCTTGGTATCAGTGTCTGTCTTTATTACTGGGTGTCAGTGTGTGTCTGTGTTACTGGGTATCAGTGTATGTCTTTGTGACGTTGTATCAGTGTATGTCTTTGTTACAGGGTGTCAGTGTGTTTCTGTGTTACTGGGTATCAGTCTATGTCTTTGTGACTTGGTATCAGTGTATGTCTTTGTTACTGGGTATCAGTGTGTGTCTGTGTTCCTGGGTATCAGTGTATGTCTTTGTTGCTTGATGTCAGTGTATGTCTTAGTTACTGGGTGTCAGTGTGTGTCTTTGTGACTTGGTGTCAGTGTATGTCTTTGTTACTTGATGTAAGTGTGTGTCTGTGATACTGGGTATCAGTGAATGTCTTTGTTACTTGGTGTCAGTGTATGTTTGTTTTACTTGGTGTAAGTGTGTGTCTGTGAATCAGTGTATGTCTTTGTGACTTGGTGTCAGTGTATGTCTTTGTTGCTGGGTGTCAGTGTGTGTCTTTGTGACTTGGTGTCAGTGTATCTCTGTGTTACTGGGGGTCAGTGTGTGTCTGTGTTACTGGGGGTCAGTGTGTGTTTCTAACTGGGTGTCAGTGTGTGTCTGTGTTACTGGGTATCAGTGTATGTCTTTGTTACTTGGTGTCAGTGAATGTCTGTGTTACTTGGTGTAAGTGTATGTCTTTTTTACTTGGTGTAAGTGTGTGTCTGTGTTACTTGGTGTAAGTGTGTGTCTGTCTTCCTGGGTATCATTGTATGTCTTTGTTACTTCGTGTCAGTGTATGTCTGTGTTACTTGGTGGAAGTGTGTGTCTGTGTTACTGGTTATCAGTGTATGTCTTTGTTACTTGGTGTCAGTGTATGTCTGTGTTACTTGGTGTAAGTGTGTGTCTGTGTTACTTGGTGTCAGTGTGTGTCTGTGTTACTTGGTGTAAGTGTGTGTCTTTGTTACTTGGTGTCCGTGTGTGTCTGTGTTATTGGGTGTCAGTGCATGTATTTGTTACTTGGTGCCATTGTATATCTGTGTTACTTGGTGTAAGTGTGTGTCTTTGTTACCTGGTGTAATTGTATGTCTTTGTTACTTGTTGTCAGTGTATGTCTGTGTTACTTGGTGTAATTGTGTGTCTTTGTTACTGGGTATCAGTGTATGTCTTTGTTACTTGGTGTCAGTGTATGTCTGTGTTACTTGGTGTAAGTGTGTGTCTGTGTTACTGGGTGTCAGTGTGTGTCTGTGTTACTTGGTGTAAGTGTGTGTCTTTGTTACTTGGTGTAATTGTATGTCTTTGTTACTTGGTGTCAGTGTATGTCTGTGTTACTTGGTGTCAGTGTATGTATTTGTTACTTGGTGTAAGTGTGTGTCTGTGTTACTTGGTGTAAGTGTGTGTCTTTGTTACTTGGTGTCCGTGTGTGCCTGTGTTACTTGGTGTCAGTGCATGTCTTTGTTACTTGGTGTCAGTGCATGTCTTTGTTACTTGCTGTCAGTGTGCGTCTGTGTTACTGGGTATCAGTGTATGTCTTTGTATCTTGGTATCAGTGTCTGTCTTTATTTCTGGGTGTCAGTGTGTGTCTGTGTTACTGGGTATCAGTGTATGTCTTTGTGACTTTGTATCAGTGTATGTCTTTGTTACAGGGTGTCAGTGTGTTTCTGTGTTACTGGGTATCAGTGTATGTCTTTGTGACTTGGTATCAGTGTATGTCTTTGTTACTGGGTATCAGTGTGTGTCTGTGTTCCTGGGTATCAGTGTATGTCTTTGTGACTTGGTGTCAGTGTATGTCTTTGTTACTGGGTGTCAGTGTGTGTCTTTGGGACTTGGTGTCAGTGTATGTCTTTGTTACTTGATGTAATTGTGCGTCTGTGATACTGGGTATCAGTGTATGTCTTTGTTACTTGGTGTCAGTGTATGTCTGTGTTACTTATTGTAAGTGTGTGTCATTGAATCAGTGTATGTCTTTGTGACTTGGTGTCAGTGTATGTATTTGTTACTGGGTGTCAGTGTGTGTCTTTGTGACTTGGTGTCAGTGTATGCCTGTGTCACTGCGGATCAGTGTGTGTCTGTGTTACTGGGTGTCAGTGTGTGTTTCTAACTGGGTGTCAGTGTGTGTCTGTGTTACTGGGTATCAGTGTATGTCTTTGTTACTTGGTGTCAGTGCATGTCTGTGTTACTTGGTGTCAGTGGATGTCTTTTTTACTTGGTGTAAGTGTGTGTCTGTGTTACTTGGTGTAAGTGTGTGTCTGTGCTCCTGGGTATCATTGTTTGTCTTTGTTACTTCGTGTCAGTGTATGTCTGTGTTACTTGGTGTAAGTGTGTGTCTGTGTTACTTGGTGTCAGTGTGTGTCTGTGTTACTTGGTGGAAGTGTGTGTCTGTGTTACTTGGTGTAAGTGTGTGTCTGTGTTCCTGGGTATCATAGTATGGCTTTGTTACTTCGTGTCAGTGTATGTCTGTGTTACTTGGTGTAAGTGTGTGTCTGTGTTACTTGGTGTCAGTGTGTGTCTGTGTTACTTGGTGTAAGTGTGTGTCTTTGTTACTTGGTGTCCGTGTGTGTCTGTGTTATTGGGTGTCAGTGCATGTATTTGTTACTTGGTGCCATTGTATATCTGTGTTACTTGGTGTAAGTGTGTGTCTTTGTTACTTGGTGTAATTGTAGGTCTTTGTTACTTGGTGTCATTGTATGTCTGTGTTTCTTGGTGTAATTGTATGTCTTTGTTACTTGGTGTAAGTGTGTGTCTGTGTTACTTGGTGTAAGTGTGTGTCTGTGTTCCTGGGTATCAGTGTATGTCTTTGTTACTTGGTGTCAGTGTATGTCTGTGTTACCTGGTGTAAGTGTGTGTCTGTGTTACTGGGTATCAGTGTGTGTCTGTGTTACTTGGTGTAAGTGTGTGTCTTTGTTACTTGGTGTAATTGTATGTCTTTGTTACTTGGTGTCAGTGTATGTCTGTGTTACTTGGGGTCAGTGTATGTATTTGTTACTTGGTGTAAGTGTGTGTCTGTGTTACTTGGTGTAAGTGTGTGACTTTGTTACTTGGTGTCCGTGTGTTTCTGTGTTACTTGGTGTCAGTGCATGTCTTTGTTACTTGGTGCCAGTGCATGTCTTTGTTACTTGCTGTCAGTGTGTGTCTGTGTTTCTGGGGGTCAGTGTGTGTTTCTAACTGGGTGTCAGTGTGTGTCTGTGTTACTGGGTATCAGTGTATGTCTTTGTTACTTGGGGTCAGTGTATGTCTGTGTTACTTGGTGTAAGTGTATGTCTTTTTTACTTGGTGTAAGTGTGTGTCTGTGTTACTTGGTGTAAAAGTGTGTCTGTGTTCCTGGGTATCATTGTATGTCTTTGTTACTTCGTGTCAGTGTATGTCTGTGTTACTTGCTGTAAGTGTGTGTCTGTGTTACTGGGTATCAGTGTATGTCTTTGTTACTTGGTGTCAGTGTATGTCTGTGTTACTTGGTGTAAGTGTGTGTCTGTGTTACTTGCTGTCAGTGTGTGTCTGTGTTACTTGGTGTAAGTGTGTGTCTTTGTTACTTGGTGTAAGTGTATGTCTTTGTTACTTGGTGTCAGTGTATGTCTGTGTTACTTGGTGTAATTGTATGTCTTTGTTACTTGGTGTAAGTGTGTGTCTGTGTTACTTGGTGTAAGTGTGTGTCTGTGTTCCTGGGTATCAGTGTATGTCTTTGTTACTTGGTGTCAGTGTATGTCTGTGTTACTTGGTGTAAGTGTGTCTCTGTGTTACTGGGTGTCAGTGTGTGTCTGTGTTACTTGGTGGAAGTGTATGTCTTTGTATTTGGTGTAATTGTATGTCTATGTTACTTGGTGTCAGTGTATGTCTGTGTGACTTGGTGTCAGTGTATGTCAGTGTTACTTGGTGTAAGTGTATGTCTTTGTTACTTGGTGTCAGTGTATGTCAGTGTTACTTGGTGTAAGTGTATGTCTTTTTTACTTGGTGTAAGTGTTTGTCTGTGTTACTTGGTGTAAGTGTGTGTCTGTGCTCCTGGGTATCATTGTATGTCTTTGTTACTTCGTGTCAGTGTATGGCTGTGTTACTTGGTGTAAGTGTGCGTCTGTGTTAATGGGTATCAGTGTATGTCTTTGTTACGTGGTGTCAGTGTATGTCTGTGTTACTTGGTGTAAGTGTGTGTCTGTGTTACTTGGTGTCAGTGTGTGTCTGTGTTACTTGGTGGAAGTGTGTGTCTGTGTTACTTGGTGTAAGTGCGTGTCTGTGTTCCTGGGTATCATTGTATGTCTTTGTTACTTCGTGTCAGTGTATGTCAGTGTTACTTGGTGTATGTGTGTGTCTGTGTTACTGGGTATCAGTGTCTGTCTTTGTTACTTGGTTTAAGTGTGAGTCTTTGTTACTTGGTGTAATTGTATGTCTTTGTTACTTGGTGTCAGTGTATTGTCTGTGTTACTTCGTGTCAGTGTATGTCTGTGTTACTTGGTGTAAGTGTGTGTCTGTGTTACTGGGTATCAGTGTCTGTCTTTGTTACTTGGTTTAAGTGTGAGTCTTTGTTACTTGGTGTAATTGTATGTCTTTGTTACTTGGTGTCAGTGTATGTCTGTGTTACTTGGTGTAAGTGTGTGTCTTTGTTACTTGGTGTCCGTGTGTGTCTGTGTTACTTGGTGTCAGTGCATGTCTTTGTTACTTGGTGTCAGTGCATGTCTTTGTTGCTTGCTGTCAGTGTGCGTCTGTGTTACTGGGTATCAGTGTATGTCTTTGTATCTTGCTATCAGTGTCTGTCTTTATTACTGGGTGTCAGTGTGTGTCTGTGTTACTGGGTATCAGTGTATGTCTTTGTGACGTTGTATCAGTGTATGTCTTTGTTACAGGGTGTCAGTGTGTTTCTGTGTTACTGGGTATCAGTCTATGTCTTTGTGACTTGGTATCAGTGTATGTCTTTGTTACTGGGTGTCAGTGTGTGTCTGTGTTCCTGGGTATCAGTGTATGTCTTTGTGACTTGATGTCAGTGTATGTCTTAGTTACTGGGTGTCAGTGTGTGTCTTTGTGACTTGGTGTCAGTGTATGTCTTTGTTACTTGATGTAAGTGTGTGTCTGTGATACTGGGTATCAGTGAATGTCTTTGTTACTTGGTGTCAGTGTATGTTTGTGTTACTTGGTGTAAGTGTGTGTCTGTGAATCAGTGTATGACTTTGTGACTTGGTGTCAGTGTATGTCTTTGTTGCTGGGTGTCAGTGTGTGTCTTTGTGTCTTGGTGTCAGTGTATCTCTGTGTTACTGGGGGTCAGTGTGTGTCTGTGTTACTGGGGGTCAGTGTGTGTTTCTAACTGGGTGTCAGTGTTTGTCTGTGTTACTGGGTATCAGTGTATGTCTTTGTTACTTCGTGTCAGTGTATGTCTGTGTTTCTTGGTGTAAGTGTATGTCCTTTTTTACTTGGTGAAAGTGTGTGTCTGTGTTACTTGGTTTAAGTGTGTGTCTGTGTTCCTGGGTATCATTGTATGTCTTTGTTACTTCGTGTCAGTGTATGTCTGTGTTACTTGGTGTAAGTGTGTGTCTGTGTTACTGGTTATCAGTGTATGTCTTTGTTACTTGGTGTCAGTGTATGTCTGTGTTACTTGGTGTAAGTGTGTGTCTGTGTTACTTGGTGTCAGTGTATGTCTGTGTTTCTTGGTGTAAGTGTATGTCTTTTTTACTTGGTGAAAGTGTGTGTCTGTGTTACTTGGTGTAAGTGTGTGACTGTGTTCCTGGGTATCATTGTATGTCTTTGTTACTTCGTGTCAGTGTATGTCTGTGTTACTTGGTGTAAGTGTGTGTCTGTGTTACTGGTTATCAGTGTATGTCTTTGTTACTTGGTGTCAGTGTATGTCTGTGTTACTTGGTGTAAGTGTGTGTCTGTGTTACTTGGTGCCATTGTATATCTGTGTTACTTGGTGTAAGTGTGTGTCTTTGTTACCTGGTGTAATTGTATGTCTTTGTTACTTGGTGTCAGTGTATGTCTGTGTTACTTGGTGTAATTGTATGTCTTTGTTACTTGGTGTAAGTGTGTGTCTGTGTTACTTGGTGTAAGTGTGTGTCTGTGTTCCTGGGTATTAGTGTATGTCTTTGTTACTTGGTGTCAGTGTATGTCTGTGTTACTTGGTGTAAGTGTATGTCTTTGTTACTGGGTATCAGTGTATGTCTTTGTTACTTGGTGTCAGTGTGTGTCTGTGTTACTTGGTGTAAGTGTGTGTCTGTGTTAATGGGTGTCAGGGTGTGTCTGTGTTACTTGGTGTAAGTGTGTGTCTTTGTTACTTGGTGTAAATGTATGTCTTTGTTACTTGGTGTCAGTCTATGTCTGTGTTACTTGGTGTCAGTGTATGTATTTGTTACTTGGTGTAAGTGTGTGTCTGTGTTACTTGGTGTAAGTGTGTGTCTTTGTTCCTTGGTGTCCGTGTGTGTCTGTGTTACTTGGTGTCAGTGCATGTCTTTGTTACTTGGTGTCAGTGCATGTCTTTGTTACTTGCTGTCAGTGTGCGTCTGTGTTACTGGGTATCAGTGTATGTCTTTGTATCTTGGTATCAGTGTCTGTCTTTATTACTGGGTGTCAGTGTGTGTCTGTGTTACTGGGTATCAGTGCATGTCTTTGTGACTTTGTATCAGTGTATGTCTTTGTTACAGGGTGTCAGTGTGTTTCTGTGTTACTGGGTATCAGTGTATGTCTTTGTGACTTGGTATCAGTGTATGTCTTTGTTGCTGGGTATCAGTGTGTGTCTGTGTTCCTGGGTATCAGTGTATGTCTTTGTGACTTGGTGTCAGTGTATGTCTTTGTTACTGGGTGTCAGTGTGTGTCTTTGGGACTTGGTGTCAGTGTATGTCTTTGTTACTTGATGTTAGTGTGTGTCTGTGATACTGGGTATCAGTGTATGTCTTTGTTACTTGGTGTCAGTGTATGTCTGTGTTACTTGGTGTAAGTGTGTGTCTGTGAATCAGTGTATGTCTTTGTGACTTGGTGTCAGTGTATGTATTTGTTACTGGGTGTCAGTGTGTGTCTTTGTGACTTGGTGTCAGTGTATGTCTGTGTTACTGGGGGTCAGTGTGTGTCTGTGTTACTGGGGGTCAGTGTGTGTTTCTAACTGGGTGTCAGTGTGTGTCTGTGTTACTGGGTATCAGTGTATGTCTTTGTTACTTGGTGTCAGTGCATGTCTGTGTTACTTGGTGTAAGTGTATGTCTTTTATACTTGGTGTAAGTGTGTGTCTGTGTTACTTGGTGTAAGTGTGTGTCTGTGCTCCTGGGTATCATTGTATGTCTTTGAACTTCGTGTCAGTGTATGTCTGTGTTACTTGGTGTAAGTGTGTGTCTGTGTTACTGGGTATCAGTGTGTGTCTGTGTTACTTGGTGTAAGTGTGTGTTTTTGTTACTTGGTGTCCGTGTGTGTCTGTGTTATTGGGTGTCAGTGCATGTATTTGTTACTTGGTGCCATTGTATATCTGTGTTACTTGGTGTAAGTGTGTGTCTTTGTTACTTGGTGTAATTGTAGGTCTTTGTTACTTGGTGTCAGTGTATGTCTGTGTTACTTGGTGTAATTGTATGTCTTTGTTTCTTGGTGTAATTGTGTGTCTGTGTTACTTGGTGTAAGTGTGTGTCTGTGTTCCTGGGTATCAGTGTATGTCTTTGTTACTTGGTGTCATTGTATGTCTGTGTGACTTGGTGTAAGTGTTTGTCTTTGTTACTGGGTATCAGCGTATGTCTTTGTTACTTGGTGTCAGTGTATGTCTGTGTTACTTGGTGTAAGTGTGTGTATGTGTTACTGG
Organism: Heterodontus francisci; assembly: GCF_036365525.1. Lineage (NCBI taxonomy): Eukaryota > Metazoa > Chordata > Chondrichthyes > Heterodontiformes > Heterodontidae > Heterodontus > Heterodontus francisci. The sequence goes on from NW_027140442.1 coordinate 6,125,801, forward strand.
GTGTCAGTGTGTGTCTGTGTTACTTGGTGTAAGTGTGTGTCTTTGTTACTTGGTGTAATTGTATGTCTTTGTTACTTGGTGTCAGTGTATGTCTGTGTTACTTGGTGTCAGTGTATGTATTTGTTACTTGGTGTAAGTGTGTGTCTGTGTTACTTGGTGTAATTGTGTGACTTTGTTACTTCGTGTCAGTGTATGTCTGTGTTACTTGCTGTAAGTGTGTGTCTGTGTTACTGGGTATCAGTGTATGTCTTTGTTACTTGGTGTCAGTGTATGTCTGTGTTACTTGGTGTAAGTGTGTGTCTTTGTTACTTGGTGTCCGTGTGTGTCTGTGTTATTGGGTGTCAGTGCATGTATTTGTTACTTGGTACCATTGTATATCTGTGTTACTTGGTGTAAGTGTGTGTCTTTGTTACTTGGTGTAATTGTATGTCTTTGTTACTTGGTTTCAGTGTATGTCTGTGTTACTTGGTGTAATGGTATGTCTTTGTTACTTGGTGTAAGTGTGTGTCTGTGTTACTTGGTGTCCGTGTGTGTCTGTGTTCCTGGGTATCAGTGTATGTCTTTGTTACTTGGTGTCAGTTTATGTCTGTGTTACTTGGTGTAAGTGTGTGTCTGTGTTACTGGGTGTCAGTGTGTGTCTGTGTTACTTGGTGTAAGTGTGTGTCTTTGTTACGTGGTGTAATTGTATGTCTATGTTACTTGGTGTCAGTGTATGTCTGTGTTACTTGGTGTCAGTGTATGTATTTGTTACTTGGTGTAAGTGTGTGACTGTGTTACGTGGTGTAAGTGTGTGTCTTTGTTACTTGGTGTCCTTGTGTGTCTGTGTTACTTGGTGTCAGTGCATGTCTTTGTTACTTGGTGTCAGTGCATGTCTTTGTTACTTGCTGTCAGTGTGCGTCTGTGTTACTGGGTATCAGTGTATGTCTTTGTATCTTGGTATCAGTGTCTGTCTTTATTACTGTGTGTCAGTGTGTGTCTGTGTTACTGGGTATCAGTGTATGTCTTTGTGACTTTGTATCAGTGTATGTCTTTGTTACAGGGTGTCAGTGTGTTTCTGTGTTACTGGGTATCAGTGTATGTCTTTGTGACTTTGTATCAGTGTATGTCTTTGTTACTGGGTATCAGTGTGTGTCTGTGTTCCTGGGTATCAGTGTATGTCTTTGTGACTTGGTGTCAGTGTATGTCTTTGTTACTGGGTGTCAGTGTGTGTCTTTGGGACTTGGTGTCAGTGTATGTCTTTGTTACTTGATGTAAGTGTGTGTCTGTGATACTAGGTATCAGTGTATGTCTTTGTTACTTGGTGTCAGTGTATGTCTGTGTTACTTGGTGTACGTGTGTGTCTGTGAATCAGTGTATGTCTTTGTGACTTGGTGTCAGTGTATGTATTTGTTACTGGGGGTCAGTGTGTGTCTTTGTGACTTGGTGTCAGTGTATGTCTGTGTTACTGGGGGTCAGTGTGTGTCTGTGTTACTGGGGGTCAGTGTGTGTTTCTAACTGGGTGTCAGTGTGTGTCTGTGTTACTGGGTATCAGTGTATGTCTTTGTTACTTGGTGTCAGTGCATGTCTGTGTTACCTGGTGTAAGTGTATGTCTTTTTTACTTGGTGTAAGTGTGTGTCTGTGTTACTTGGTGTAAGTGTGTGTCTGTGCTCCTGGGTATCATTGTATGTCTTTGTTACTTCGTGTCAGTGTATGTCTGTGTTACTTGGTGTAAGTGTGTGTCTGTGTTATGGGTATCAGTGTATGTCTTTGTTACTTGGTGTCAGTGTATGTCTGTGTTACTTGGTGTAAGTGTGTGTCTGTGTTACTTGGTGTCAGTGTGTGTCTGTGTTACTTGGTGGAAGTGTGTGTCTGTGTTACTTGGTGTAAGTGTGTGTCTGTGTTCCTGGGTATCATAGTATGTCTTTGTTACATCGTGTCAGTGTATGTCTGTGTTACTTGGTGTAAGTGTGTGTCTGTGTTACTGGGTATCAGTGTATGTCTTTGTTACCTGGTGTCAGTGTATGTCTGTGTTTCTTGGTGTAAGTGTGTGTCTGTGTTACTTGGTGTCAGTGTGTGTCTGTGTTACTTGGTGTAAGTGTGTGTCTTTGTTACTTGGTGTCCGTGTGTGTCTGTGTTATTGGGTGTCAGTGCATGTATTTGTTACTTGGTGCCATTGTATATCTGTGTTACTTGTTGTAAGTTTGTGTCTTTGTTACTTGGTGTAATTGTAGGTCTTTGTTACTTGGTGTCAGTGTATATCTGTGTTACTTGGTGTAATTGTATGTCTTTGTTTCTTGGTGTAAGTGTGTGTCTGTGTTACTTGGTGTAAGTGTGTGTGTTCCTGGGTATCAGTGTATGTCTTTGTTACTTGGTGTCAGTGTATGTCTGTGTGACTTGGTGTAAGTGTTTGTCTTTGTTACTGGGTATCAGTGTATGTCTTTGTTACTTGGTGTCAGTGTATGTCTGTGTTACTTGGTGTAAGTGTGTGTCTGTGTTACTGGGTGTCAGTGTGTGTCTGTGTTACTTGGTGTAAGTTTGTGTCTTTGTTACTTGGTGTAATTGTATGTCTTTGTTACTTGGTGTCAGTGTATGTCGGTGTTACTTGGTGTCCGTGTATGTATTTGTTACTTGGTGTAAGTGTGTGTCTGTGTTACTTGGTGTAAGTGTGTGACTTTGTTAATTGGTGTCCGTGTGTGTCTGTGTTACTTGGTGTCAGTGCATGTCTTTGTTACTTGGTGCCAGTGCATGTCTTTGTTACTTGCTGTCAGTGTGTGTCTGTGTTTCTGGGGGTCAGTGTGTGTTTCTAACTGGGTGTCAGTGTGTGTCTGTGTTACTGGGTTTCAGTGTATGTCTTTGTTACTTGGGGTCAGTGTATGTCTGTGTTACTTGATGTACGTGTATGTCTTTTCTACTTGGTGCAAGTGTGTGTCTGTGTTACTTGGTGTAAGTGTGTGTCTGTGTTCCTGGGTATCATTGTATGTCTTTGTTACTTCGTGTCAGTGTATGTCTGTGTTACTTGGTGTAAGTGTGTGTCTGTGTTACTGTGTATCAGTGTATGTCTTTGTTGCTTGGTGTCAGTGTATGTCTGTGTTACTTGGTGTAAGTGTGTGTCTGTGTTACTTGGTGTCAGTGTGTGTCTGTGTTACTTGGTATAAGTGTGTGTCTTTGTAACTTGGTGTCCGTGTGTGTCTGTGTTATTGGGTGTCAGTGCATGTATTTGTTACTTGGTGCCATTGTATATCTGTGTTACTTGGTGTAAGTGTGTGTCTTTGTTACTTGGTGTAATTGTATGTCTTTGTTACTTGGTGTCAGTGTATGTCTGTGTTACTTGGTGTAATTGTATGTCTTTGTTACTTGGTGTAAGTGTGTGTCTGTTTTACTTGGTGTAAGTGTGTGTCTGTGTTCCTGGGTATCAGTGCATGTCTTTGTTACTTGGTGTCAGTGTATGTCTGTGTTACTTGGTGTAAGTGTGTGTCTTTGTTACTGGGTATCAGTGTATGTCTTTGTTACTTGGTGTCAGTGTGTGTCTGTGTTACTTGGTGTCAGTGTGTGTCTGTGTTACTGGGTGTCAGTGTGTGTCTGTGTTACTTGGTGTAAGTGTGTGTCTTTGTTACTTGGTGTAATTGTATGTCTTTGTTACTTGGTGTCAGTGTATGTCTGTGTTACTTGGTGTCAGTGTATGTATTTGTTACTTGGTGTAAGTGTGTGTCTTTGTTACTTGGTGTCCGTGTGTGTCTGTGTTACTTGGTGTCAGTGCATGTCTTTGTTACTTGGTGTCAGTGCATGTCTTTGTTACTTGCTGTCAGTGTGCGTCTGTGTTACTGGGTATCAGTGTATGTCTTTGCATCTTGGTATCAGTGTCTGTCTTTATTACTGGGTGTCAGTGTGTGTCTGTGTTACTGGGTATCAGTGTATGTCTTTGTGACTTTGTATCAGTGTATTTCTTTGTTACAGGGTGTCAGTGTGTTTCTGTGTTACTGGGTATCAGTGCATGTCTTTGTGACTTGGTATCAGTGTATGTCTTTGTTACTGGGTATCAGTGTGTGTCTGTGTTCCTGGGTATCAGTGTATGTCTTTGTGACTTGGTGTCAGTGTATTTCTTTGTTACTGGGTGTCAGTGTGTGTCTTTGTGACTTGGTGTCAGTGTATGTCTTTGTTACTTGATGTAAGTGTGTGTCTGTGTTAATGGGTATCAGTGTATGTCTTTGTTACTTGGTGTCAGTGTATGTCTGTGTTACTTGGTGTAAGTGTGTGTCTGTGTTACTTGGTGTCAGTGTGTGTCTGTGTTACTTGGTGGAAGTGTGTGTCTGTGTTACTTGGTGGAAGTGTGTGTCTGTGTTCCTGGGTATCATAGTATTGCTTTGTTACTTCGTGTCAGTGTATGTCTGTGTTACTTGGTGTAAGTGTGTGTCTGTGTTACTGGGTATCAGTGTATGTCTTTGTTACTTGGTGTCAGCGTATGTCTGTGTTACTTGGTGTAAGTGTGTGTCTGTGTTACTGGGTGTCAGTGTGTGTCTGTGTTACTTGGTGTAAGTGTGTGTCTTTGTTACTTGGTGTAATTGTATGTCTTTGTTACTTGGTGTCAGTGTATGTCTGTGTTACTTGGTGTCAGTGTATGTATTTGTTACTTGGTGTAAGTGTGTGTCTTTGTTACTTGGTGTCCGTGTGTGTCTGTGTTACTTGGTGTCAGTGCATGTCTTTGTTACTTGGTGTCAGTGCATGTCTTTGTTACTTGCTGTCAGTGTGCGTCTGTGTTACTGGGTATCAGTGTATGTCTTTGCATCTTGGTATCAGTGTCTGTCTTTATTACTGGGTGTCAGTGTGTTTCTGTGTTACTGGGTATCAGTGTATGTCTTTGTGACTTGGTATCAGTGTATGTCTTTGTTACTGGGTATCAGTGTTTGTCTGTGTTCCTGGGTATCAGTGTATGTCTCTGTTACTGGGTGTCAGTGTGTGTCTTTGTGACTTGGTGTCAGTGTATGTCTTTGTTACTTGATGTAAGTGTGTGTCTGTGATACTGGGTATCAGTGTACGTCTTTGTTACTTGGTGTCAGTGTATGTCTGTGTTACTTGGTGTAAGTGTGTGTCTGTGAATCAGTGTATGTCTTTGTGACTTGGTGTCAGTGTATGTCTTTGTTACTGGGTGTCAGTGTGTGTCATTGTGACTTGGTGTCAGTGTATGTCTGTGTTACTGGGGGTCAGTGTGTGGCTGTGTTACTGGGGGTCAGTGTGTGTTTCTAACTGGGTGTCAGTGTGTGTCTGTGTTACTGGGTATGAGTGTATGTCTTAGTTACTTGGTGTCAGTGTATGTCTGTGTTACTTGGTGTAAGAGTATGTCTTTTTTACTTGGTGTAAGTGTGTGTCTGTGTTACTTGGTGTAAGTGTGTGTCTGTGTTCCTGGGTATCATTGTATGTCTTTGTTACTTCGTGTCAGTGTATGTCTGTGTTACTTGGTGTAAGTGTGTGTCTGTGTTGCTGGGTATCAGTGTATGTCTTTGTTACTTGGTGTCAGTGTATGTCTGTGTTACTTGGTGTAAGTGTGTGGCTGTGTTACTTGGTGTCAGTGTGTGTCTGTGTTACTTGGTGTAAGTGTGTGTCTTTGTTACTTGGTGTCCGTGTGTGTCTGTGTTATTGGGTGTCAGTGCCTGTATTTGTTACTTGGTTCCATTGTATATCTGTGTTTCTTGGTGTAAGTGAGTGTCTTTGTTACTTGGTGTAATTGTATGTCTTTGTTACTTGGTGTCAGTGTATGTCTGTGTTACTTGGTGTAATTGTATGTCTTTGTTACTTGGTGTAAGTGTGTGTCTGTGTTACTTGGTGTCAGTGTGTGTCTGTGTTCCTGGGTATCAGTGTATGTCTTTGTTACTTGGTGTCAGTGTATGTCTGTGTTACTTGGTGTAAGTGTTTGTCTTTGTTACTGGGTATCAGTGTATGTCTTTGTTACTTGGTGTCAGTGTATGTCTGTGTTACTTGGTGTAAGTGTGTGTCTGTGTTACTGGGTGCCAGTGTGTGTCTGTGTTACTTGGTGTAAGTGTGTTTCTTGGTTACTTGGTGTAATTGTATGTCTTTGTTACTTGGTGTCAGTGTATGTCTGTGTTACTTGGTGTCAGTGTATGTATTTGTTACTTGGTGTAAGTGTGTGTCTGTGTTACTTGGTGTAAGTGTTTGTCTTTGTTACTTGGTGTCCGTGTGTGTCTGTGATACGTGGTGTCAGTGCATGTCTTTGTTACTTGGTGCCAGTGCATGTCTTTGTTACTTGCTGTCAGTGTGCGTCTGTGTTACTGGGTATCAGTGGATGTCTTTGTATCTTGGTATCAGTGTCTGTCTTTATTACTGGGTGTCAGTGTGTGTCTGTGTTACTGGGTATCAGTGTATGTCTTTGTGACTTTGTATCAGTGTATGTCTTTGTTACAGGGTGTCAGTGTGTTTCTGTGTTACTGTGTATCAGTGTATGTCTATGTGACTTGGTATCAGTGTATGTCTTTGTTACTGGGTATCAGTGTGTGTCTGTGTTCCTGGGTATCAGTGTATGTCTTTGTGACTTGGTGTCAGTGTATGTCTTTGTTACTGGGTGTCAGTGTGTGTCTTTGTGACTTGGTGTCAGTGTATGTCTTTGTTACTTGATGTAAGTGTGTGTCTGTGATACTGGGTATCAGTGTGTGTCTTTGTGACTTGGTGTCAGTGTATGTCTTTGTTACTTGATGTAAGTGTGTGTCTGTGATACTGGGTATCAGTGTATGTCTTTGTTACTTGGTGTAAGTGTGTTTCTGTGAATCAGTGTATGTCTTTGTGACTTGGTGTCAGTGTATGTCTGTGTTACTGGGGGTCAGTGTGTGTCTGTGTTACTGGGGGTCAGTGTGTGTTTCTAACTGGGTGTCAGTGTGTGTCTGTGTTACTGGGTATCAGTGTATGTCTTTGTTACTTGGTGTCAGTGTATGTCTGTGTTACTTGGTGTAAGTGTATGTCTTTTTTAGTTGGTGTAAGTGTGTGTCTGTGTTACTTGGTGTAAGTGTGTGTCTGTGCTCCTGGGTATCATTGTATGTCTTTGTTACTTCGTGTCACTGTATGTCTGTGTTACTTGGTGTAAGTGTGTGTCTGTGTTAATGGGTATCAGTGTATGTCTTTGTTACTTGGTGTCAGTGTATGTCTGTGTTACTTGGTGTAAGTGTGTGTCTGTGTTATTTGGTGTAAGTGGGCATCTTTGTTGCTTGGTGTCCGTGTGTGTCTGTGTTATTGGGTGTCAGTGCATGTATTTGTTACTTGTTGCCATTGTATATCTGTGTTACTTGGTGTAAGTGTGTGTCTTTGTTACATTGTGTAATTGTATGTCTTTGTTACTTGGTGTCAGTGTATGTCTGTGTTACTTGGTGTAATTGTATGTCTGTGTTACTTGGTGTAAGTGTGTGTCTGTGTTCCTGGGTATCAGTGTCTTCTTCTTTTGGGCCTCCTTATCTCGAGAGACAATGGATACGCGCCTGGAGGTGGTCAGTGGTTTGTGAAGCAGCGCCTGGAGTGGCTATAAAGGCCAATTCTGGAGTGACAGGCTCTTCCACAGGTGCTGCAGAGAAATTTGTTTGTTGGGGCTGTTGCACAGTTGGCTCTCCCCTTGCGCCTCTGTCTTTTTTCCTGCCAACTACTAAGTCTCTTCGACTCGCCACAATTTAGCCCTGTCTTTATGGCTGCCCGCCAGCTCTGGCGAATGCTGGCAACTGACTCCCACGACTTGTGATCAATGTCACACGATTTCATGTCGCGTTTGCAGACGTCTTTATAACGGAGACATGGACGGCCGGTGGGTCTGATACCAGTGGCGAGCTCGCTGTACAATGTGTCTTTGGGGATCCTGCCATCTTCCATGCGGCTCACATGGCCAAGCCATCTCAAGCGCCGCTGACTCAGTAGTGTGTATAAGCTGGGGATGTTGGCCGCTTCAAGGACTTCTGTGTTGGAGATATAGTCCTGCCACCTGATGCCAAGTATTCTCCGAAGGCAGCGAAGATGGAATGAATTGAGACGTCGCTCTTGGCTGGCATACGTTGTCCAGGCCTCGCTGCCGTAGAGCAAGGTACTGAGGACACAGGCCTGATACACTCGGACTTTTGTGTTCCGTGTCAGTGCGCCATTTTCCCACACTCTCTTGGCCAGTCTGAACATAGCAGTGGAAGCCTTACCCATGCGCTTGTTGATTTCTGCATCTAGAGACAGGTTACTGGTGATAGTTGAGCCTAGGTAGGTGAACTCTTGAACCACTTCCAGAGCGTGGTCGCCAATATTGATGGATGGAGCATTTCTGACATCCTGCCCCATGATGTTCGTTTTCTTGAGGCTGATGGTTAGGCCAAATTCATTGCAGGCAGACGCAAACCTGTCGATGAGACTCTGCAGGCATTCTTCAGTGTGAGATGTTAAAGCAGCATCGTCAGCAAAGAGGAGTTCTCTGATGAGGACTTTCCGTACTTTGGACTTCGCTCTTAGACGGGCAAGGTTGAACAACCTGCCCCCTGATCTTGTGTGGAGGAAAATTCCTTCTTCAGAGGATTTGAACGCATGTGAAAGCAGCAGGGAGAAGAAAATCCCAAAAAGTGTGGGTGCGAGAACACAGCCCTGTTTCACACCACTCAGGATAGGAAAGGGCTCTGATGAGGAGCCACCATGTTGAATTGTGCCTTTCATATTGTCATGGAATGAGGTGATGATACTTAGTAGCTTTGGTGGACATCCGATCTTTTCTAGTAGTCTGAAGAGACCACGTCTGCTGACGAGGTCAAAGGCTTTGGTGAGATCAATGAAAGCAATGTAGAGGGGCATCTGTTGTTCACGGCATTTCTCCTGTATCTGACGAAGGGAGAACAGCATGTCAATAGTCGATCTCTCTGCACGAAAGCCACACTGTGCCTCAGGGTAGACGCGCTCGGCCAGCTTCTGGAGCCTGTTCAGAGCGACTCGAGCAAAGACTTTCCCCACTATGCTGAGCAGGGAGATTCCACGGTAGTTGTTGCAGTCACCGCGGTCACCTTTGTTTTTATAGAGGGTGATGATGTTGGCATCGCGCATGTCCTGGGGTACTGCTCCCTCGTCCCAGCACAGGCATAGCAGTTCATGTAGTGCTGAGAGTATAGCAGGCTTGACACTCTTGATTATTTCAGGGGTAATGCTGTCCTTCCCAGGGGCTTTTCCGCTGGCTAGGGAATCAATGGCATCACTGAGTTCCGATTTGGTTGGCTGTATGTCCAGCTCATCCATGACTGGTAGAGGCTGGGCTGCATTGAGGGCAGTCTCAGTGACAGCATTCTCCCTGGAGTACAGTTCTAGGTAGTGCTCAACCCAGCGGTCCATCTGTTTGCGTTGGTCAGTGATTATGTCCCCCGATTTAGATTTGAGGGGGGTGATCTTCTTGATGGTTGGCCCAAGAGCTCTCTTCATGCCATCATACATTCCTCTGATGTTTCCGGTGTCTGAGGCCAGCTGAATATGACTGCATAGGTGTTGCCAGTAGTCGTTTGCGCAACGCCTAGCTGTTCTTTGTGCAGTACTTCTGGCTGCTTTAAGTGCTGCGGATGTTAAATCGCTGGGGGCTTTCTTGTAGTTCAAAAGTGCAATGCGCTTAGCGGCTATGACAGGTTCCAGCTCTTCATTATGAGATTGAAACCAGTGTATGTCTTTGTTACTTGGTGTGAGTGTATGTCTGTGCTACTTGGTGAAAGTGTGTGTCTTTGTTACTGGGTATCAGTGTATGTCTTTGTTACTTGGTGTCAGTGTATGTCTGTGTTACTTGATGTAAGTGTGTGTCTGTGTTACTGGGTGTCAGTGTGTGTCTGTGTTACTTGGTGTAAGTGTGTGTCTTTGTTACTTGGTGTCCGTGTGTGACTGTGTTACTGGGTGTCATTGTATGTCTTTGTTACTGTGTGTCAATGTATGTATTTGTTACTTGGTGTAAGTGTGTGTCTGTGTTACTGGGTATCAGCGTCTTTCTTTGTTACTTGTTGTAAGTGTGTGTCTGTGTTACTTGGTGTAAGTGTCTGTCTTTGTTACTTGGTGTCCTTGCGTGTCTGTGTTACTGGGTGTCAGTGCATGTCTTTGTTACTTGGTGCCAGTGTATATCTGTGTTACTTGGTGTAAGTGTGTGTCTTTGTTACTTGGTGTAATTGCATGTCTTTGTTACTTGGTGTCAGTGCATGTCTGTGTTACTTGGTGTAAGTGTATGTCTTTGTTTCTTGGTGTAAGTGTGTGTCTGTGTTACTTGGTGTAAGTGTGTGTCTGTGTTCCTGGGTATCAGTGTATGTCTTTGTTACTTGGTTTCAGTGTATGTCTGTGTAACTTGGTGTAAGTGTGTGTCTGTGTTACATGGGTATCAGTGTATGTCTTTGTTACTTGGTGTCAGTGTATGTCTGTGTTACTTGGCGTAAGTGCCAGTCTGTGTTACTGGGTGTCAGTGTGTGTCTGTGTTACTTGGTGTAAGTGTGTGTCTTTGTTACTTGGTGTCCGTGTGTGTCTGTGTTACTGGGTGTCAATGTATGTCCTTGTTACTTTGTGTCAGTGTATGTCTTTGTTACTTGGTGTAAGTGTGTGTCTGTGTTTCAGGGTATCAGTGTCTGTCTTTGTTACTTGCTGTCAGTGTGTGGCTGTGTTACTGGGTATCAGTGTATGTCTTTGTTACTTGGTGTCAGTGTATGTCTGTGTTACTTGGTGTAAGTGTGTGTCTGTGTTATTGGATATCAGTGTATGTCTTTGTGACTTGGGGTCAGTGTATGTCTTTGTTACTGGGTGTCAGTGTGTGTCTTTGTGACACGGTGTCAGTGTATGTCTTTGTTACTTGGTGTCAGTGTATGTCAAAATACTTGGTGTAAGTGCATGTCTTTGTTACTTGGTGTAATTGTCTGTCTTTGTTACTTGGTGTAAGTGTATGCCTTTGTTACTTGGTGTCAGTGTATGTCTTTGTTACTTTATGTCAGTGTATGTCTGTGTTACTTGGTGTAAGTGTTTGTCTTTGTTACTTGGTGTAAGTGTCTGTCTTTGTTACTTGGTGTCAGTCCATGTCTTTGTTACTTGGTGTCAGTGTATGTCTGTGTTACTGGGTATCAGTGTATGTCTTTGTGACTTGGTATCAGTATATGTCTTTGTTACTGGGTATCAGTGTGTGTCTTAGCGGCTTGGTATCAGTGTCTGTCTTTGTTACTGGGTGTCAGAGTGTTTCTATGTGACTGGGTATCAGTGCATGTCTTTGTGTCTTGGTATCAGTGCATGGCTTTGTTACTGGGTGTCAGTGTGTTTCTTTGTGACTTGGTGTCAGTGTATGTCTTTGTTACTTGGTGTAAGCGTGTTTCTGTGTTACTGGGTATCCGTGTATGTCTTTGTTACATAGTGTAATTGTCTGTCTTTGTTACTTGGTGTAAGTGTATGTCTTTGTCACATGGTGTCAGTGTATGTCTTTGTTACTTGGTGTCAGTGTATGTCTGTGTTACCTGGTGTAAGTGTGTGTCTTTGTTACTTGGTGTAAGTGTATGTCTTTGTTACTTGGTGTCTGTTTTTGTCTTTGTTACTTGGTGTCAGGGTGTGTCTGTGTTACTGGGTATCAGTGTATGTCTTTGTGACTTGGTATCAGTGTATGTCTTTGTTACTGGGTGTCAGTGTGTGTCTGTGTTACTGGGTATCAGTGTATGTCTTTGTTACTGGTTGTCATTGTGTGTCTGTGTTACAGGGTATCAGTGTATGTCTGTGTGACTTGGTATCAGTGTCTGTCTTTGTTACTTGGTGTCAGTGTGTGTCTGAGTTCCTGGGTATCAGTGTATGTCTTTGTGACTTGGTGTCAGTGTATGTCTTTGTTACTGGGTGTCAGTGTGTGTCTTTGTGATTGGTGTCAGTGTATGTCTGTGTTACTTGGTGTAAGTGTGTGTCTGTGTTACTGGGTGTCAGTGTATGTCTTTGTTACTTGCTGTCAGTGTATGTCTGTGTTACTTGGGGTAAGTATGTGTCTGTGTTACTGGGTGTCAGTGTGTGTCTGTGTTACTTGGTGTAAATCTATGTCTTTGCAACTTGGTGTCCGTGTGTGTCTGTGTTACTGGGTGTCAGTGTATGTCTTTGTTACTGGGTGTCAGTGTATGTCTTGTTTAGTTGGAGTAAGTGTGTGTCTGTGTTACTGGGTATCAGTGTATGTCTTTTTTACTTGGTGTCAGTGTATGTCTGTGTTACTTGGTGTAAGTGTGTGTCTGTGTATCAGTGTATGTCTTTGTGACTTGTTGTCAGTGTATGTCTTTGTTACTGGGTGTCATTGTGTGTCTTTGTGACTTGGTGTCAGTGTATGTCTGTGTTACTGGGGGTCAGTGTGTGTCTGTGATACTGGGGGTCAGTGTGTGTTTCTAACTGGATGTCAGTGTGTGTCTGTGTTACTGGGTATCAGTGTATGTCTTTGTCACTTGGCGTCAGTGTATATCTGTGTTACTTGTTGTAAGTGTACTTCTTTGTTACTTGGTGTAAGTGTGTGTCTGTGTTACTTGGTGTAAGTGTGTGTCTGTGTTCCTGGGTATCATTGTCTGTCTTTGTTACTTGGTGTCAGTGTATGTCTGTGTTACTTGGTGTAAGTGTGTGTCTTTGTTACTTGGTGTCCGTGTGTGTATGTGTTACTGTGTGTCAGTGTATGTCTTTGTTACTGGGTGTCAGTGTATGTCTTTGTTACTTGGTGTAAGTGTGTGTCTGTGTTACTGGGTATCAGTGTATGTCTTTGTTTCTTGGTGTCCGTTTATGTCTTTGTTACTGGGTGTCAGTGTGTGTCTTTGTGACTAGGTGTCAGTGTATGGCTTTGTTACTTGGTGTAAGTGTGTGCCTGTGTGACTGGGTATCAGTGTATGTCTTTGTTACTTGGTGTCAGTGTATGTCAAAATACTTGGTGTAAGTGTGTGTCTGTGTATCAGTGTATGTCTTTGTGACTTGGTGTCAGTGTATGTCTTTGTTACTGTGTGTCAGTGTGTGTCTTTGTGACTTGGTGTTTGTGCATGTCTGTGTTACTTGGTGTAAGTGTGTGTCTGTGTTCCTGGGTATCATTGTATGTCTTTGTTACTTGGTGTCAGTGTATGTCTGTGTTACTTGGTGTAAGTGTGTGTCTGTGTTACTTGGTGTAAGTGTGTATCTTTGTTGCTTGGTGTCCGTGTGTGTCTGTGTTATTGGGTGTCAGTGCATGTATTTGTTACTTGTTGCCATTGCATATCTGTGTTACTTGGTGTAAGTGTGTGTCTTTGTTACATGGTGTAATTGTATGTCTTTGTTACTTGGTGTCAGTGTATGTCTGTGTTACTTGGTGTAATTGTATGTCTGTGTTACTTGGTGTAAGTGTGTGTCTGTGTTCCTGGGTATCAGTGTATGTCTTTGTTACTTGGTGTGAGTGTATGTCTGTGCTACTTGGTGTAAGTGTGTGTCTTTGTTACTGGGTATCAGTGTATGTCTTTGTTACTTGGTGTCAGTGTATGTCTGTGTTACTTGGTGTAAGTGTGTGTCTGTGTTACTGGGTGTCAGTGTGTGTCTGTGTTACTTGGTGTAAGTGTGTGTCTTTGTTACTTGGTGTCCGTGTGTGACTGTGTTACTGGGTGTCATTGTATGTCTTTGTTACTGTGTGTCAATGTATGTCTTTGTTACTTGGTGTAAGTGTGTGTCTGTGTTACTGGGTATCAGCGTCTTTCTTTGTTACTTGTTGTAAGTGTGTGTCTGTGTTACTTGGTGTAAGTGTGTGTCTTTGTTACTTGGTGTCCTTGTGTGTCTGTGTTACTGGGTGTCAGTGCATGTCTTTGTTACTTGGTGCCAGTGTATATCTGTGTTACTTGGTGTAAGTGTGTGTCTTTGTTACTTGGTGTAATTGTATGTCTTTGTTACTTGGTGTCAGTGCATGTCTGTGTTACTTGGTGTAAGTGTATGTCTTTGTTTCTTGGTGTAAGTGTGTGTCTGTGTTACTTGGTGTAAGTGTGTGTCTGTGTTCCTGGGTATCAGTGTATGTCTTTGTTACTTGGTTTCAGTGTATGTCTGTGTAACTTGGTGTAAGTGTGTGTCTGTGTTACATGGGTATCAGTGTATGTCTTTGTTACTTGGTGTCAGTGTATGTCTGTGTTACTTGGCGTAAGTGCCAGTCTGTGTTACTGGGTGTCAGTGTGTGTCTGTGTTACTTGGTGTCCGTGTGTGTCTGTGTTACTGGGTGTCAATGTATGTCCTTGTTACTTTGTGTCAGTGTATGTCTTTGTTACTTGGTGTAAGTGTGTGTCTGTGTTTCAGGGTATCAGTGTCTGTCTTTGTTACTTGCTGTCAGTGTGTGGCTGTGTTACTGGGTATCAGTGTATGTCTTTGTTACTTGGTGTCAGTGTATGTCTGTGTTACTTGGTGTAAGTGTGTGTCTGTGTTATTGGATACCAGTGTATTTCTTTGTGACTTGGTGTCAGTGTATGTCTTTGTTACTGGGTGTCAGTGTGTGTCTTTGTGACACGGTGTCAGTGTATGTCTTTGTTACTTGGTGTCAGTGTATGTCAAAATACTTGGTGTAAGTGCATGTCTTTGTTACTTGGTGTAATTGTCTGTCTTTGTTACTTGGTGTAAGTGTATGCCTTTGTTACTTGGTGTCAGTGTATGTCTTTGTTACTTTATGTCAGTGTATGTCTGTGTTACTTGGTGTAAGTGTTTGTCTTTGTTACTTGGTGTAAGTGTCTGTCTTTGTTACTTGTTGTCAGTCCATGTCTTTGTTACTTGGTGTCAGTGTATGTCTGTGTTACTGGGTATCAGTGTATGTCTTTGTGACTTGGTATCAGTGTATGTCTTTGTTACTGGGTGTCAGTGTGTGTCTGTGTTACTGGGTATCAGTGTGTGTCTTAGCGGCTTGGTATCAGTGTCTGTTCTTTGTTACTGGGTGTCAGAGTGTTTCTATGTGACTGGGTATCAGTGCATGTCTTTGTGTCTTGGTATCAGTGCATGTCTTTGTTCCTGGGTGTCAGTGTGTTTCTTTGTGACTTGGTGTCAGTGTATGTCTTTGTTACTTGGTGTAAGCGTGTTTCTGTGTTACTGGGTATCAGTGTATGTCTTTGTTACATAGTGTAATTGTCTGTCTTTGTTACTTGGTGTAAGTGTATGTCTTTGTCACCTGGTGTCAGTGTATGTCTTTGTTACTTGGTGTCAGTGTATGTCTGTGTTACCTGGTGTAAGTGTGTGTCTTTGTTACTTGGTGTAAGTGTATGTCTTTGTTACTTGGTGTCTGTTTTTGTCTTTGTTACTTGGTGTCAGGGTGTGTCTGTGTTACTGGGTATCAGTGTATGTCTTTGTGACTTGGTATCAGTGTATGTCTTTGTTACTGGGTGTCAGTGTGTGTCTGTGTTACTGGGTATCAGTGTATGTCTTTGTTACTGGTTGTCATTGTGTGTCTGTGTTACTGGGTATCAGTGTATGTCTGTGTGACTTGGTATCAGTGTCTGTCTTTGTTACTAGGTGTCAGTATGTGTCTGAGTTCCTGGGTATCAGTGTATGTCTTTGTGACTTGGTGTCAGTGTATGTCTTTGTTACTGGGTGTCAGTGTGTGTCTTTGTGATTGGTGTCAGTGTATGTCTGTGTTACTTGGTGTAATTGTGTGTCTGTGTTACTGGGTGTCAGTGTATGTCTTTGTTACTTGCTGTCAGTGTATGTCTGTGTTACTTGGGGTAAGTATGTGTCTGTGTTACTGGGTGTCAGTGTGTGTCTGTGTTACTTGGTGTAAATCTATGTCTTTGCAACTTGGTGTCCGTGTGTGTCTGTGTTACTGGGTGTCAGTGTATGTCTTTGTTACTGGGTGTCAGTGTATGTCTTGTTTAGTTGGAGTAAGTGTGTGTCTGTGTTACTGGGTATCAGTGTATGTCTTTTTTACTTGGTGTCAGTGTATGTCTGTGTTACTTGGTGTAAGTGTGTGTCTGTGTATCAGTGTATGTCTTTGTGACTTGTTGTCAGTGTATGTCTTTGTTACTGGGTGTCAGTGTGTGTCTTTGTGACTTGGTGTCAGTGTATGTCTGTGTTACTGGGGGTCAGTGTGTGTCTGTGATACTGGGGGTCAGTGTGTGTTTCTAACTGGATGTCAGTGTGTGTCTGTGTTACTGGGTATCAGTGTATGTCTTTGTCACTTGGCGTCAGTGTATATCTGTGTTACTTGTTGTAAGTGTATGTCTTTGTTACTTGGTGTAAGTGTGTGTCTGTGTTACTTGGTGTAAGTGTGTGTCTGTGTTCCTGGGTATCATTGTCTGTCTTTGTTACTTGGTGTCAGTGTATGTCTGTGTTACTTGGTGTAAGTGTGTGTCTTTGTTACTTGGTGTCCGTGTGTGCATGTGTTACTGTGTGTCAGTGTATGTCTTTGTTACTGGGTGTCAGTGTATGTCTTTGTTACTTGGTGTAAGTGTGTGTCTGTGTTACTGGGTATCAGTGTATGTCTTTGTTTCTTGGTGTCCGTTTATGTCTTTGTTACTGGGTGTCAGTGTGTGTCTTTGTGACTAGGTGTCAGTGTATGTCTTTGTTACTTGGTGTAAGTGTGTGCCTGTGTGACTGGGTATCAGTGTATGTCTTTGTTACTTGGTGTCAGTGTATGTCAAAATACTTGGTGTAAGTGTGTGTCTGTGTATCAGTGTATGTCTTTGTGACTTGGTGTCAGTGTATGTCTTTGTTACTGTGTGTCAGTGTGTGTCTTTGTGACTTGGTGTCAGTG
This sequence comes from Heterodontus francisci, assembly GCF_036365525.1. Taxonomy (NCBI): domain Eukaryota; kingdom Metazoa; phylum Chordata; class Chondrichthyes; order Heterodontiformes; family Heterodontidae; genus Heterodontus; species Heterodontus francisci. Next base: position 6,142,468 of record NW_027140442.1, read on the forward strand.
CATGTCTGTGTTACTTGGTGTAAGTGTGTGTCTGTGTTCCTGGGTATCATTGCATGTCTTTGTTACTTGGTGTCAGTGTATGTCTGTGTTACTTGGTGTATGTGTGTGTCTGTGTTACTGGGTATCAGTGCATGTCTTTGTTACTTGGTGTCAGTGTGTGTCTGTGTTACTTTGTGTAAGTGTGTGTCTTTGTTACTTGGTTTCCGTGTGTGTCTGTGTTACTGGGTGTTTGTGCATGTCTTTGTTTCTTGTTGCCATTGTATATCTGTGTTACTTGGTGTAAGTGTGTGTCTTTGTTACTTGGTGTAATTGTATGTCTTTGTTACTTGGTGTCAGTGTATGTCTGTGTTACTTGGTGTACGTGTTTGTCTTTGTTACTTGGTGTAAGTGTGTGTCTGTGTTACTTGGCGTAGGTGTGTGTCTGTGTTCCTGGGTATCAGTGTATGTCTTTGTTACTTGGTGTCAGTGTATGTCTGTGTTACTTGGTGTAAGTGTGTGTCTGTGTTACTGGGTATCAGTGTATGTCTTTGTTACTTGGTGTCAGTGTATGTCTGTGTTACTTGTTGTAAGTGTTTGTCTGTGTTACTAGGTGTCAGTGTGTGTCTGTGTTGCTTGGTGTAAGTGTGTGTCTTTGTTAATTGGTGGCCGAGTGTGTCTGTGTTACTTGGTATCAGTGTATGTCTTTGTTACTGGGTGTCAGTGTTTGTCTTTGTTACTTGGTGTAAGTGTGTGTCTGTGTTACTGGGTATCAGTGTCTGTCTTTGTTAATTGGTGTAAGTGTGTGTCTGTGTTACTTGGTGTAAGTGTGTGTCTTTGTTACTTGGTGTCCGTATGTGTCTGTGTTACTGGGGGTCAGTGCATGTATTTGTTACTTGGTGCCAGTGTATATATGTGTCACTTGGTGTAAGTGTGTGTCTTTGTTTCTTGGTGTAATTGTATGTCTTTGTTAATTGGTGTCAGTGTAAATCTGTGTTACCTGTTGTAAGTGTATGTCTTTGGTACTTGGTGTAAGTGTGTGTCTGTGTTACTTGCTGTAAATGTGTGTCTATGTTCCTGGGTATCAGTGTATGTCTGTGTAACTTGGTGTCAGTGTATGACTGTGTTACTTGGTGTAAGTGTGTGTCTGTGTTACTGGGTGTCAGTGTGTGTCTGTGTTACTTGGTGTAAGTGTGTGTCTTTGTTCCTGGGTATCAGTGTGTGTCTGTGTTACTGGGTATCAGTGTATGTCTTTGTTAATTGGTGTCAGTGTATGTCTGTGTTACTTGGTGCAAGTGTGTGTCTGTGTTACTGGGTGTCAGTGTGTGTCTGTGTTACTTGGTGTAAGTGTGTGTCTTTGTTACTTGGTGTCCGTGTGTGTCTGTGTTACTGGGTGTCATTGTATGTATTTGTGACTTTGTATCAGTGTATGTCTTTGTTACTTGGTTTCAGTGTTTTTCTGTGTTACTGGGTGTCAGTGTATATCTTTGTGACTTGGTATCAGTGTATGTCTTTGTGACTGGGTGTCAGTGTATGTCTTTGTTACTTGGTGTAAGTCTGTGTCTGTGTAACTGGGTATCAGTGTCTGTCTTTGTTACTTGGTGTAAGTGTGTGTCTGTGTTACTGGGTATCAGTGCATGTCTTTGTGACTCGGTGTCAGTGTATGTCTTTGTTACTTGGTGTAAGTGTGTGTCTGTGTTATTGGGTATCAGTGTATTTCTTTGTTTTGGTGTCAGTGTATGTCAACATAATTGGTGTAAGTGTATGTCTTTGTTACTTGGTGTAATTTTCTGTCTTTGTTACTTGGTGTAAGTGTGTGTCTTTGTTACTTGCAGTAAGTATATCACTTTGTTACTTGGTGTCAGTGTGTGTCTTTGCAGCTGGGGATCAGTGTATGTCTTTATGACTTGGTATCAGTGTATGACTTTGTGACTTCGTGTCAGTGTATGTCTTTGTTACTGGGTGTCAGTGTGAGTCTGTGTTACTTGGTGTCAGTGTATGTCTTTGTTACGGTGTACCAGTGTTTCTCTGTGTTACTGGGTGTCAGTGTGTCTCTGTGTTACTGGGTATCAGTGTATGTCTTTGTGACTTGGTGTCAGTGTATGTCTGTGTTATGGGGGTCAGTGTGTGTCTGTGTTACTGGGGGTCTGTGTGTGTTTCTAACTGGGTGTCAGTTTGTGTTAGTTTGTGTGACAGTGTATCAGTGTATGACTTTGTTACTGTTTATTAGTGTTTCTCTGTGTTACTGGGTGTCAGTGTGTGTTAGTTTGTGTTACAGGGTATCAGTGTATGTCTTTGTTACTTCGTGTCAGTGTATGTCTTTGTTACTTGGTGTCAGTGTGTGTCTGTGTTACTGGGCATCAGTGTATGTCTTTGTGACTTCGTGTCAGTTTATGTCTTTTTTACTGGGTGTCAGTGTGTGTCTGTGTTACTTGGTGTCCGTGTATGACTTTGATACTGTGTATCAGTGTTTCTCTGTGTGACTAAGTGTCAGTGTTAGTTTGTTTGTGTTACTGGGTGTCAGTGACACGAGGTGTCAGTATTTAGTTTAGTTTAGAGATGTAGCACTTAAACAGGCCCTTCGGCCCACCGAGTCTGTGCCGACCATCACCCACCCATTTATACTATTCCTACAGCAATCCCGTATTCCTATCACATCCCCACCTATCCCTATATATTTCCCTACCACCTACCTATACTAGGGGCAATTTATGATGGCCAATTAACCTATCAACCGGCAAGTCTTTGGCATGTGGGAGGAAACCGGAGCACCCGGAGAAAACCCACGCAGACACAGGGAGAACTTGCAAACTCCGCACAGGCAGTACCCCGAATAGAACCCGGGTCCCTGGAGCTGTGAGGCTGCGGTGCTAACCACTGCGCCAATGTGCACCCCACCCCCACCCCAGTGTGTGCCTGTGTTACTGGGTATCAGTGTCTGTCTTTGTTACTTGGTGTCAGTGTATGTCTGTGGTACTTGGTGTCAGTGTGTTTGTTTGTGCTACTGGGTGTCAGTGTGTGTCTGTGTTACTTGGTGTAATTGTGTGTCTTTGTTACTTGGTGTCCGTGTGTGTCTGTGTTACTGGGTAGCAGTGCCTGTCTTTGTTACTTGGTGCAAGTGTGTGTCTGTGTTACTGGGTATCAGTGAATGTCTTTGTGACTTGCTGTCAGTGTATGTCTGTGTTACTTGGTGTAAGTGTGAGTCGATGTTACTGGGTATCAGTGTCTGTCTTTGTTACTTGGTGTCAGTGTATGTCAAAATACTTGGTGTAAGTTTATGTCTTTGTTACTTGCTGTAACTGTCTGTCTTTGTTACTTGGATTCAGTGTATGTCTGTGTTACTTGGTGTAGGTGTGTGTCTTTGTTACTTGGTGTAAGTGTATGTCTTTGTTACTTGGTGTCAGTGTATGTCTTTGTTACTTGGTGTCAGTGTGTGTCTGTGTTACTGGGCATCAGTGTATGTCTTTTTGACTTGGTGTCAGAGTATGTCTTTGTGACTTGGTGTCAGTGTATGTCTTTTTTACTGGGTGTCAGTGTGTGTCTGTGTTACTTGGTGTCCGTGTGTGTCTGCGTTACTGGGTGTCAGTGTATGTCGTTGTTACTGGGTGTCAGTGTATGTCTTTGTTACTTGGTGTAAGTGTGTGTCTGCGTTACTGGGTGTCAGTGTATGTCTGTGTTACTTGGTGTAAGTCTGTGTCTTTGTTACTTGGTGTCCGTGTGTGTCTGTGTTACTCGGTGTCAGTGTATGTCTTTGTTACTGGGTATCAGTGTATGTCTTTGTTACTTGGTGTCAGTGTATGTCTTTGTTACTGGGTATCAGTGCATGTCTTTGTTACTTTGTGTCAGTGTATGTCCTTGTTACTTGGTGTAAATGTGTGTCTTTGTTACTTGGTGTAAGTGTATGTCTTTGTTACTTGGTGTCAGTGTATGTTTTTGTTACTTGGTGTAAGTGTGTGTCTGTGTTCCTGTGTATCAGTGTATGTCTTTGTTACTTGGTGTCAGTGTACGTCTGTGTTACTTGGTGTAAGTGTGTGTCTGTGTTACTGGGTATCAGTGTATGTCGGTGTTACTTGGTGTAAGTGTGTATCTTTGTTACTTGGTGTCCGTGTGTGTCTGTGTTACTGGGTGTCAGTGCAAGTCTTTGTTACTTGGTGTCAGTGTATATCTGTGTTACTTAGTGTAAGTGTGTGACTTTGTTACTTGGAGTAAGTGTGTGTCTGTGTCACTTGGTGTAAGTGTGTGTCTGTGTTCCGGGGTATCATTGTATGTCTTTGTTACTAGGTGTCAGTGTATGTCTGTGTTACTTGGTGTAAGTGTGTGTCTGTGTTAGTGGGTATCAGTGTATGTCTTTGTTACTTGGTGTCAGTGTACGTCTGTGTTACTTGGTGTAAGTGTGTGTCTGTGTTACTGAGTATCAGTGTATGTCTTTGTTACTTGGTGTAAGTTTGTGTCTGTGTCACTGGGTATCAGTGTATGTCTTTGTTACTTGGTGTCAGTGTATGTCTTTGTTACTTGTGTCAGTGTATGTCTTTGTTACTTGGTGTAAGCGTGTGTCTGAGTTACTGGGTGTCAGTGTAAGTTTTTGTTAATGGGTGTCAGTGTAGGTCTTTGTTACTTGGTGTCCGTGTGTGCCTGTGTTACTTGGTGTCAGTGTATGTCTTTGTTACTTGGTGTAAGTGTGTGTCTGTGTAACTGAGTATCACTGTATGTCTTTGTTACTTGGTGTAAGTGTGTGTCTGTGTTACTGGGTATCAGTGTATGTCTTTGTTACTTGGTGTCAGTGTATGTCTTTGTTACTTGGTGTAAGTGTATGTCTTTAATACTTGGTGTCAGTGTATGTCTTTGAAACTTTGTCTAAGTGTATGTCTGTGTTACTGGGGAACAGTATCTGTCTTTGTTACTTGGTGTCTGTGTATGTATTTGTTACTTGGTGTAAGTGCATGTCTTTGTTACTTGGTGTCAGTGTATGTCTGTGTTACTTGGTGTAAGTGTATGTCTTTGTTACTTGGTGTCAGTGTATGTCTTTGTTACTTGGTGTAAGTGTATGTCTTTGTTACTTGGTGTCAGTGTATGTCTTTGTTACTTGGTGTAAGTGTGTGCCTGTGTTGCTGGGTATCAGTGTATGTCTTTGTTACTTGGTGTCAGGGTGTGTCTGTGTTACTGGGTATCAGTGTCTGTCTTTTTCTCTTGGTGTCTGTGTATGTCTTTGTTACTTGGTGTCAGTGTATGTCTTTGTGACTTGGTGTCAGTGTATGTCTGTGTTACTTGGTGTAAGTGTGTGTCTGTGTTACTGGGTATCAGTGTATGTCTTTGTTACTTGGTGTAAGTGTAAGTCTTTGTTACTTGGTTTCAGTGTATGTCTTTGTTACTTGGTGTACGTGTGTGTCTGTGTTACTGAGTATCAGTGTATGTCTTTGTTCCTTGGTGTAAGTGTGTGTCTGTGTTACTGGGTATCAGTGTGTGTCTTTGTTACTTGGTGTCTGTGCATGTCTTTGTTACTTGGTGTCAGTGTATGTCTTTGTTACTTGGTGTCAGTGTATGTCTTTGATACTGCATGTCAGTGTATGTTTTTGTGAATGGGTGTCAGTGTATGTCTTTGTTACTTGGTGTCCGTGTGTGTCTATGTTACTTGGTGTCAGTGCATGTCTTTGTTACTGGGTGTCAGCGTATGCCTTTGTTAGTTGGTGTCGGTGTATGTCTTTGTTACTTGTTGTAGGTGTGTGTCTGTGTAACTGAGTATCAGTGTATGTCTTTGTTACTTGGTGTAAGTGTGTGTCTGTGTTACTGGGTATCAGTTTCTGTCTTTGTTACTTGGTGTAAATGTGCGTCTGTGCTACTGGGTGTCAGTGTATGTCTTAGTTACTTGGTGTCAGTGTATGTATGCGTACTTGGTGTAAGTGTGTGCCTTTGTGACTTGGTGTCAGTGTATGTTTGTGTTACTTGGTGTAAGTGTATGTCTTTGTTACTTGGTGTAAGTGTATATCATTGTTACTAGGTGTCAGTGTATGTCTTTGTTACTTGGTGTAAGTGTGTGTCTGTGTTACTGGGTATCAGTGTATGTCTTTGTTACTTGGTGTCAGTGTATGTCTTTGTTACTTGGTGTCAGTGTATGTCTTTGTTACTTGTTGCAAGAGTATGTCTGTGTTACTGGGTGTCAGTGTATGTTTTTGTTACTTGGTGTCAGTGTATGTCTTTGTTACTTGTTGCAAGAGTATGTCTGTGTTACTGGGTGTCAGTGTATGTTTTTGTTAATGGGTGCCAGTGTATGTCTTTGTTACTTGGTGTCCGTGTGTGCCTTTGTTACTTGGTGTCAGTGTGTGTCTTTGTTACTTGGTGTAAGTGTGTGTCTGTGTTACTGAGTATCAGTGTATGTCTTTGTTCCTTGGTGTAAGTGTGTGTCTTTCTTACTTGGTGTCAGTGTATGTCTTTGATACTGCGTGTCAGTGTATGTTTTTGTTAATGTGTGTCAGTTTATGTCTTTGTTACTTGGTGTCCGTGTGTGTCTATGTCACTCGGTGTCAGTGTATGTCTTTGTAACTGGGTGTCAGTGTATGCCTTTGTTAGTTTGTGTCGGTGTATGTCTTTGTTACTTGGTGTAGGTGTGTGTCTGTGTTACTGGGTATCAGTTTCTGTCTTTGTTACTTGGTGTAAATGTGTGTCTGTGTTACTGTGTGTCAGTGTATGTCTTAGTTACTTGGTGTCAGTGTATGTCTGCGTACTTGGTGTAAGTGTGTGCCTTTGTGACTTGGTGTCAGTGTAGCTTTGTGTTACTTGGTGTAAGTGTATGTCTTTGTTACTTGGTGTCATTGTATGTTTTTGTTACTTGGTGTAAGTGTATGTCTTTGTTACTTGGTGTCAGTGCATGTCTTTGTTACTTGGTGTAAGTGTATGTCTTTGTTACTTGGTGTCAGTGTATGTCTCTGTTACTTGGTGTAAGTGTGTGTCTGTGTTGCTGGGTTTCAGTGTATGTCTTTGTTACTTGGTGTCATTGTCTGTCTTTGTTACTTGGTGTCAGTGTCTGTCTTTGTTACTTGGTGTAAGTGTATGTCTTTGTTACTTGGTGTCAGTGTATGTCTTTGTTACTTGGCGTAAGTGTGTGACTGTGTTACTGAGTATCAGTGTATGTCTTTGTTACTTGGTGTAAGTGTGCGTCTGTGTCACTGGGTATCAGTGTATGTCTTTGTTACTTGTTGTCAGTGTATGTCTTTGTTACTTGGTGTCAGTGTATGTCTTTGTTACTTGGTGTAAGCGTGTGTCTGTGTTACTGGGAGTCAGTGTATGTTTTTGTTAATGGGTGTCAGTGTATGTCTTTGTTACTTGGTGTCCGTGTGTGCCTTTGTTACTTGGTGTCAGTGTATGTCTTTGTTACTGGGTGTAAGTGTGTGTCTGTGTAACTGAGTATCAGTGTATGTCTTTGTTACTTGGTGTAAGTGTGTGTCTGTGTTACTGGGTATCAGTGTATGTCTTTGTTACTTGGTGTCAGTGTATGTCTTTGTTACTTGGTGTAAGTGTCTGTCTGTGTTACTGGGTATCAGTGTATGTCTTTGTTACTTGGTGTCAGAGTGTGCCTTTGCTTCTTGGTGTCATTGCATGTCTTTGTTACTTGGTGTCAGTGTATGTCTGTGTACTTGGTGTAAGTGTGTGTCTCTGTTACTTAGTTCAGTGTATGTCTGTGTTACTTGGTGTAAATGTATGTCTTTGTTACTTGGTGTCTTTGTCTGTCTTTGTTACTTTGTGTAAGTGTGTGTCTGTGTTACTGGGTATCAGTGTATTTCTTTGTTACTTGTTGACAGTGTATGTCTTTGTTACTTGGTGTCAGTGTATGTCTGTGTTACTTGGTGTAATTGTGTGTCTGTGTTACTGGGTATCAGTGTATGTCTTTGTTACTTGGTGTAAGTGTGTGTCTGTGTTATTGGGTATCAGTGTATGTCGTTGTTACTTGGTGACTGTGTATGTCTTTGTTACTTGCTATCAGAGTGTGTCTTTGTTACTTCGTGTCAGTGTGTGTCTTTGTTACTAGGTGTCAGTGTTTGTCTTTGTTACTGGGTTTCAGTGAATGTCTATGTGACTTGGTGTTAGTGTGTGTCTGTTGTACTGGGTATCAGTGTCTGTCTTTGTTACTTAGAGTAAGTGTATGTCTTTCCAACTTGGTGTCAGTGTATGTCTGTGTTACTTGGTGTAATTGTGTGTCTGTGTTACTGGGTATCGGTGTATGTCTTTGTTACTTGGTGTCAGTGTTGTCTTTGTTACTTGGTGTAAGTGTATGTCTTTGTTACTTGGTGTCAGTGTATGTCTTTGTTACTTGGTGTAAATGTGTGTCTGTGTTACTGAGTATCAGTGTATGTCTTTGTTCCATGGTGTAAGTGTGTGTCTGTGTGACTGGGTATCAGTGTCTGTCTTTGTTACTTGCTGTCAGTGTATGTCTTTGTTACTTGGTGTAAGTGTGTGTCTGTGTTACTGAGTATCAGTGTATGTCTTTGTTCCATGGTGGAAGTGTGTGTCTGTGGGACTGAGTATCAGTGTATGTCTTTGTTTCTTGCTGTCAGTGTATGTCTTTTTTACTTGATGTCAGTGCATGTCTTTGTTACTGGGTGTCATTGTATGTTTTTGTTAATGGGTGTCAGTGTATGTCTTTGTTACTTGGTATCCGTGTGTCTGTGTTACTGGGTGTCCGTGTATGTCTTTGTTACTGTGTGTCAGTGTATGCCTTTGTTACTTGGTATCCGTGTGTGTCTGTGTAACTGAGTATCAGTGTATGTCTTTGTTACTTGGTGTAAGTGTGTGTCTGTGTTACTGGGTATCAGTGTAAGCCTTTGTTACTTGGTGTCAGTGTATGTCTTTGTTACTTGGTGTGAGTGTGTGTCTGTGTTACTGGGTATCAGTGAATTTCTTTGTTACTTGGTGTCAGTGTATGTCCTTGTTACTTGGTGTAAGTGTGTGTCTGTGTTACAGGGTATCAGTGTATGTCTTTGTTACTTGGTGTCAGTGTGTGCCTTTGTTACTTGGTGTCATTGTGTGACTTTGTTACTGGGTGTCAGTGTATGCCTTTGTTACTGGGTGTCAGTGTATGTCTTTGTGACTTGGTGTAAGTGTGTGTATGAGTTGCTGGGTATCAGTGTCTGTCATTGTTACTTTTTGTAAATGTGTGTCTGTGTTACTGGGTATCAGTGTCAGTCTTTGTTACTTGGTGTCCGTGTATGTCTGTGTTACTTGGTGTAAGTGTGTGTCTTTGTTACTTGGTGTCAGTGCATGTCTGTGTTACTTGGTGTAAGTGTGTGTCTTTGTTACTTGGTGTCAGTGTATGTCTTTGTTACTTGGTGTCATTGCATGTCTTTGTTACATGGTGTAAGCGTGTGTCTGTGTCACTGGGTATCAGTGTATGTCTTTGTTACTTGGTGTCTGTGTATGTCTGTGATACTTGGTGTAAGTGTGTGTCTGTGTTGCTGGGTATCAGTGTATGTCTTTGTTACTTGGTGTATGTGTGTGTCTGTGTTATTGGGTATCAGTGTATGTCGTTGTTACTTCGTGTCAGTGTGTGACTTTGTTACTGGGTGTCTGTGTTTGTCTTTGTTACTGGGTGTCAGTGTATGTCTTTGTTACTTGGAATAAGTGTTTGTCTGTGTTACTTGGTATCAGTGTATGTCTTTGTTACTTGGTGTCAGTGTATGTCTGTGTACTTGATTCAAGAGTTTGTCTTTGTTACTTGGCGTCAGTGTGTGTCTGTGTTACTTGGTGTAAGTGTATGTCTTTGTTACTTGGTGTCAGTGTATGTCTTTGTTACTGGGTGTAAGTGTATGTCTTTGTTACTTGGTGTCAGTGCATGTCATTGTTACTTGGTGTAAGTGTATGTCTTTGTTACTTGGTGTCAATGTAAGTCTCTGTTACTTGGTGTAAGTGTGTGTCTGTGTTACTGTGTATCAGTGTATGTCTTTGTTAGTTGGTGTCATTGTCTATCTTTGTTACTTTGTGTAAGTGTGTGTCTGTGTTACTGGGTATCAATGTATGTCTTTGTTACTTGGTGTCAATGTATGTCTTTGTTACTTGGTGTCAGTGTATGTCTGTGTTACTTGGTGTAAGTGTGTGTCTGTGTTACTTGGTGTAAGTGTATGTCTTTGTTACTTGGTGTCAGTGTATGTCTTTGTTACTTGGTGTCAGTGTATGTCTTTGTTACTTGGTGTAAGTGTATGTCTTTGCTACTTGGTGTCAGTGTATGTCTTTGATACTTGGTGTAAGTGTATGTCTTTGTTACTTGGTGTAAGTGTATGTCTTTGTTACTTGGTGTCAGTGTATGTCTGTGTGACTTGGTGTAAGTGTATGTCTTTGTTACTTGGTGTCAGTGGATGTCTTTGTTCCTTGGTGTAAGTGTATGTCTTTGTTACTTGGTGTCAGTGTATGTCTTTGTTACTTGGTGTAAGTGTATGTCTTCGTTACTGGGTATCAGTGTCTGTCTTTGTTACTTGGTGTAAGTGTATGTCTTTGTTACTTTGTGTCAGTGTATGTCTTTGTTACTTGGTGGAAGTGTATGTCTTTGTTACTTGGTGTAAGTGTGTGCCTGTGTTGCTGGGTATCAGTGTATGTCTTTGTTACTTGATGTAAGTGTGTGTCTGTGTTACTGGGTATCAGTGTATGTCTTTGTTACTTGGTGTCAGTGTATGTCTCTGTTACTTGGTGTAAGTGTGTGTCTGTGTTGCTGGGTTTCAGTGTATGTCTTTGTTACTTGGTGTCATTGTCTGTCTTTGTTACTTGGTGTCAGTGTATGTCTGTGTTACATGGTGTAATTGTGTGTCTGTGTTACTGGGTATCAGTGTATGTCTTTGTTACTTGGTGTCAGTGTCTGTCTTTGTTACTTGGTGTATGTGTATGTCTTTGTTACTTGGTGTCAGTGTATGTCTTTGTTACTTGGTGTAAGTGTGTGTCTGTGTTACTGAGTATCAGTGTATGTCTTTGTTACTTGGTGTAAGTGTGCGTCTGTGTCACTGGGTATCAGTGTATGTCTTTGTTACTTGTTGTCAGTGTATGTCTTTGTTACTTGGTGTCAGTGTATGTCTTTGTTACTTGGTGTAAGCGTGTGTCTGTGTTACTGGGAGTCAGTGTATGTTTTTGTTAATGGGTGTCAGTGTATGTCTTTGTTACTTGGTGTCCGTGTGTGCCTTTGTTACTTGGTGTCAGTGTATGTCTTTGTTACTGGGTGCAAGTGTGTGTCTGTGTAACTGAGTATCAGTGTATGTCTTTGTTACTTGGTGTAAGTGTGTGTCTGTGTTACTGGGTATCAGTGTATGTCTTTGTTACTTGGTGTCAGTGTATGTCTTTGTTACTTGGTGTAAGTGTCTGTCTGTGTTACTGGGTGTCAGTGTATGTCTTTGTTACTTGGTGTCAGAGTGTGCCTTTGCTTCTTGGTGTCATTGCATGTCTTTGTTACTTGGTGTCAGTGTATGTCTGTGTACTTGGTGTAAGTGTGTGTCTTTGTTACTTAGTTCAGTGTATGTCTGTGTTACTTGGTGTAAATGTATGTCTTTGTTACTTGGTGTCTTTGTCTGTCATTGCTACTTTGTGTAAGTGTGTGTCTGTGTTACTGGGTATCAGTGTATGTCTTTGTTACTTGTTGTCAGTGTATGTCTTTGTTACTTGGTGTCAGTGTATGTCTGTGTTACTTGGTGTAATTGTGTCTCTGTGTTACTGGGTATCAGTGTATGTCTTTGTTACTTGGTGTAAGTGTGTGTCTGTGTTATTGGGTATCAGTGTATGTCGTTGTTACTTGGTGACTGTGTATGTCTTTGTTACTTGGTATCAGAGTGTGTCTTTGTTACTTCGTGTCAGTGTGTGTCTTTGTTACTTGGTGTCAGTGTTTGTCTTTGTTACTGGGTTTCAGTGAATGTCTATGTGACTTGGTGTTAGTGTGTGTCTGTGGTACTGGGTATCAGTGTCTGTCTTTGTTACTTAGAGTAAGTGTATGTCTTTCCAACTTGGTGTCAGTGTATGTCTGTGTTACTTGGTGTAATTGTGTGTCTGTGTTACTGGGTATCAGTGTATGTCTTTGTTACTTGGTGTCAGTGTTGTCTTTGTTACTTGGTGTAAGTGTATGTCTTTGTTACTTGGTGTCAGTGTATGTCTTTGTTACTTGGTGTAAGTGTGTGTCTGTGTTACTGTGTATCAGTGTATGTCTTTGTTCCATGGTGTAAGTGTGTGTCTGTGTGACTGGGTATCAGTGTCTGTCTTTGTTACTTGCTGTCAGTGTATGTCTTTGTTACTTGGTGTCAGTGTATGTCTTTGTTACTTGGTGTAAGTGTGTGTCTGTGTTACTGAGTATCAGTGTATGTCTTTGTTCCATGGTGGAAGTGTGTGTCTGTGGGACTGAGTATCAGTGTATGTCTTTGTTACTTGCTGTCAGTGTATGTCTTTGTTACTTGATGTCAGTGTATGTCTTTGTTACTGGGTGTCATTGTATGTTTTTTTTAATGGGTGTCAGTGTATGTCTTTGTTACTTGGTATCCGTGTGTCTGTGTTACTGGGTGTCAGTGTATGTCTTTGTTACTGTGTGTCAGTGTATGCCTTTGTTACTTGGTATCCGTGTGTGTCTGTGTAACTGAGTATCAGTGTATGTCTTTGTTACTTGGTGTAAGTGTGTGTCTGTGTTACTGGGTATCAGTGTAAGTCTTTGTTACTTGGTGTCAGTGTATGTCTTTGTTACTTGGTGTGAGTGTGTGTCTGTGTTACTGGGTATCAGTGAATTTCTTTGTTACTTGGTGTCAGTGTATGTCCTTGTTACTTGGTGTAAGTGTGTGTCTGTGTTACAGGGTATCAGTGTATGTCTTTGTTACTTGGTGTCAGTGTGTGCCTTTGTTACTTGGTGTCATTGTGTGACTTTGTTACTGGGTGTCAGTGTATGCCTTTGTTACTGGGTGTCAGTGTATGTCTTTGTGACTTGGTGCAAGTGTGTGTATGAGTTGCTGGGTATCAGTGTCTGTCATTGTTACTTTTTGTAAATGTGTGTCTGTGTTACTGGGTATCAGTGTCAGTCTTTGTTACTTGGTGTCCGTGTATGTCTGTGTTACTTGGTGTAAGTGTGTGTCTTTGTTACTTGGTGTCAGTGCATGTCTGTGTTACTTGGTGTAAGCGTGTGTCTGTGTCACTGGGTATCAGTGTATGTCTTTGTTACTTGGTGTCTGTGTATGTCTGTGATACTTGGTGTAAGTGTGTGTCTGTGTTGCTGGGTATCAGTGTATGTCTTTGTTACTTGGTGTATGTGTGTGTCTGTGTTATTGGGTATCAGTGTATGTCGTTGTTACTTGGTGACTGTGTATGTCTTTGTTACTTGGTGTCAGTGTGTGTCTTTGTTACTTCGTGTCAGTGTGTGACTTTGTTACTGGGTGTCTGTGTTTGTCTTTGTTACTGGGTGTCAGTGTATGTCTTTGTTACTTGGAATAAGTGTTTGTCTGTGTTACTTGGTATCAGTGTATGTCTTTGTTACTTGGTGTCAGTGTATGTCTGTGTACTTGATTCAAGAGTTTGTCTTTGATACTTGGCGTCAGTGTGTGTCTGTGTTACTTCGTGTAAGTGTATGTCTTTGTTACTTGGTGTCAGTGTATGTCTTTGTTACTGGGTGTAAGTGTATGTCTTTGTTACTTGGTGTCAGTGCATGTCTTTGTTACTTGGTGTAAGTGTATGTCTTTGTTACTTGGTGTCAATGTAAGTCTCTGTTACTTGGTGTAAGTGTGTGTCTGTGTTACTGTGTATCAGTGTATGTCTTTGTTAGTTGGTGTCAGTGTGTGTCTTTGTTACTTGGTGTAAGTGTATGTCTTTGTTACTTGGTGTCAGTGTATGTCTGTGTTACTTGGTGTAAGTGTATGTCTTTGTTACTTGGTATCAGTGGATGTCTTTGTTCCTTGGTGTAAGTGTATGTCTTTGTTACTTGGTGTCAGTGTATGTCTTTGTGACTTGGTGTAAGTGTATGTCTTTGCTACTTGGTGTCAGTGTATGTCTTTGATACTTGGTGTAAGTGTATGTCTTTGTTACTGGGTATCAGTGTCTGTCTTTGTTACTTTGTGTCAGTGTATGTCTTTGTTACTTGGTGGAAGTGTATGTCTTTGTTACTTTGTGTAAGTGTGTGCCTGTGTTGCTGGGTATCAGTGTATGTCTTTGTTACTTGATGTAAGTGTGTGTCTGTGTTACTGGGTATCAGTGTCTGTCTTTGTTTCTTGGTGTCTGTGTATGTCTTTGTTACTTGGTGTAAGTGTATGTCTTTGTTACTTGGTGTCAGTGTGTGTCTTTGTTACTGGGTGTCAGTGTTTGTCTTTGTTACTGGGTGTCAGTGTATGTCTTTGTGACTTGGTGTTAGTGTCTGTCTGTGTTACTGGGTATCAGTGTCTGTCTTTGTTACTTGGTGTAATTGTGTGTCTGTGTTACTGGGTATCAGTGTATGTCTTAGTTACTTGGTGTCAGTGTATGTCTGTGTACTTGATGGATGTGTGTGTCTTTGTTACTTGGTGTCAGTGTATGTCTTTGTTACTTGGTGTAAGTGTATGTCTTTGTTTCTTGTTGTCAGTGCATATCTTTGTTTCTTGGTGTAAGTGTATGGCTTTGTTACTGGGTATCAGTTTCTGTCTTTGTTACTTTATGTAAATGTGTGTCTGTGTTACTGGGTGTCAGTGTTTGTCTTAGTTACTTGGTGTCAGTGTATGTCTGTGTTACTTGGTGTAATTGTGTGTCTGTTTAACTGGGTATCAGTGTATGTCTTTGTTACTTGGTGCCACTGTATGTCTTTGTTACTTGGTGTAAGTGTATATCATTGTTACTAGGTGTCAGTGTATGTCTTTGTTACTTGGTGTAAGTGTGTGTCTGTGTTACTGAGTATCAATGTATGTCTTTGTTACTTGGTGTAAGTGTGTGTCTGTGTCACTGGGTATCAGTGCATGTCTTTGTTACTTGGTGTCAGTGTATGTCTTTGTTACTTGGTGTCAGTGTATGTCTTTGTTACTTGGTGTAAGCGTGTGTCTGTGTTACTGGGTGTCAGTTTATGTTTTTGTTAATGTGTGTCAGTGTATGTCTTTGTTACTTGGTGTCCGTGTGTGCCTTCGTTACTTGGTGTCAGTGTATGTCTTTGTTACTTGGTGTAAGTGTGTTTCTGTGTTACTGACTATCAGTGTATGTCTTTGTTCCTTGGTGTAAGTGTGTGTCTGTGTTACTGGGTATCAGTGTATGACTTTCTTACTTGGTGTCAGTGTATGTCTTTGATACTGCATGTCAGTGTATGTTTTTGTTAATGGGTGTCAGTATATGTCTTTGTTACTTGGTGTCCGTGTGTGTCTATGTTACTCGGTGTCAGTGTATGTCTTAGTTACTGGGTGTCAGTGTATGCCTTTGTTAGTTGGTGTCGGTGTATGTCTTTGTTACTTGGTGTAGGTGTGTGTCTGTGTAACTGAGTATCAGTGTATGTCTTTGTTACTTGGTGTAAGTGTGTGTCTGTGTTACTGGGTATCAGTTTCTGTCTTTGTTACTTGGTGTAAATGTGTGTCTGTGTTACTGGGTGTCAGTGTATGTCTTAGTTACTTGGTGTCGATGTGTATGTCTGCGTACTTGGTGTAAGTGTGTGCCTTTGTGACTTGGTGTCAGTGTAGCTTTGTGTTACTTGGTTTAAGTGTATGTCTTTGTTACTTGGTGTCAGTGTATGTTTTTGTTACTTGGTGTAAGTGTATGTCTTTGTTACTTGGTGTCAGTGCATGTCTTTGTTACTTGGTGTAATTGTATGTCTTTGTTACTTGGTGTCAGTGCACGTCTCAGTTACTTGGTGTAAGTGTGTGTCTGTGTTGCTGGGTATCAGTGTATGTCTTTGTTACTTGGTGTCATTGTCTGTCTTTGTTACTTGGTGTAAGTGTGTGTCTGTGTTACTGGGTATCAGTGTATGTCTTTGTTACTTGGTGTCAGTGTATGTCTGTGTTACGTGGTGTAATTGTGTGTCTGTGTTACTGGGTATCAGTGTATGTCTTTGTTACTTGGTGTCAGTGTATGTCTTTGTTAGTTGGTGTAAGTGTATGTCTTTGTTACTTGGTGACAGTGTATGTCTTTGTTACTTGGTGTAAGTCTGTGTCTTTGTTACTGAGTATCAGTGTATGTCTTTGTTACTTGGTGTAAGTGTTTGTCTGTGTCACAGGGTATCAGTGTATGTCTTTGTTACTTGGTATCAGTGTATGTCTTTGTTGCTTGGTGTCAGTGTATGTCTTTGTTACTTGGTGTAAGCGTGTGTCTGTGTTACTGGGTGTCAGTGTATATTTTTGTTAATGGGTGTCATTGTATGTCTTTGTTACTGGGTGTCCGTGTGTGCCTTTGTTACTTGGTGTCAGTGTATGTCTTTGTTACTTGGTGTAAGTGTGTGTCTGTGTAACTGAGTATCAGTGTATGTCTTTGTTACTTGGTGTAAGTGTGTGTCTGTGTTACTGGGTATCAGTGTATGTCTTTGTTACTTGGTGTCAGTGTATGTCTTTGTTACTTGGTGTAAGTGTCTGTCTGTGTTACTGGGTATCAGTGTATGTCTTTGTTACTTGGTGTCAGAGTGTGCCTTTGCTGCTTGGTGTCATTTCATGTCTTTGTTACTTGGTGTCAGTGTATGTCTGTGTACTTGGTGTAAGTGTGTGTCTTTGTTACTTGGTGTCTTTGTCTGTCTTTGTTACTGGGTGTAAGTGTGTGTCTGTGTTACTGGGTATCAGTGTATGTCTTTGTTACTTGTTGTCAATGTGTGTCTGTGTTATTGGGTATCAGTGTATGTCGTTGTTACTTGGTGACTGTGTATGTCTTTGTTACTTGGTGTCAGTGTGTGTCTTTGTTACTTCGTGTCAGTGTGTGTCTTTGTTACTAGGTGTCAGTGTTTGTCTTTGTTACTGGGTGTCAGTGTATGGCTTTGTGACTTGGTGTTAGTGTGTGTCTGTGGTACTGGGTATCAGTGTCTGTCTTTGTTACTTAGAGTAAGTGTGTATCTGTGTTACTGGGTATCAGTGTATGTCTTTGTTACTTGGTGTCAGTGCATGTCTGTGTACTTGGTGTAAGTGTGTGTCTTTGTTACTTTATGTCAGTGTATGTCTGTGTTACTTGGTGTAAGTGTATGTCTTTGTTACTTGGTGTCCTTGTCTGTCTTTGTTACTTCGTGTAAGTGTATGTCTTTGTTACTTGGTGTCAGTGTATGTCTGTGTTACTTGGTGTAATTGTGTGTCTGTGTTACTGGGTATCAGTGTATGTCTTTGTTACTTGGTGTCAGTGTATGTCTTTGTTACTTGGTGTAAGTGTATGTCTTTGTTACTTGGTGTCAGTGTGTGTCTTTGTTACTTGGTGTAAGTGTGTGTCTGTGTTACTGATTATCAGTGTATGTCTTTGTTCCATGGTGTAAGTGTGTGTCTGTGTGACTGGGTATCAGTGTATGTCTTTGTTACTTGCTGTCAGTGTATGTCTTTGTTACTTGGTGTCAGTGTACGTCTTTGTTACTTGGTGTAAGTGTGTGTTTGTATTACTGAGTATCAGTGTATGTCTTTGTTCCATGGTGTAAGTGTGTGTTTGTGGGACTGGGTATCAGTGTATGTCTTTGTTACTTGCTGTCAGTGTATGTCTTTGTTACTTGATGTCAGTGTATGTCTTTGTTACTGGGTGTCATTGTATGTTTTTGTTAATGGGTGTCAGTGTATGTCTTTGTTACTTGGTATCCGTGTGTCTGTGTTACTGGTTGTCAGTGTATGTCTTTGTTACTGTGTGTCAGTGTATGCCTTTGTTCCTTGGTATCCGTGTGTGTCTGTGTAACTGAGTATCAGTGTATGTCTTTGTTACTTGGTGTAAGTGTGTTTCTGTGTTACTGGGTATCAGTGTAAGTCTTTGTTACTTGGTGTCAGTGTATGTCCTTGTTACTTGGTGTAAGTGTGTGTCTGTGTTACTGGGTATCAGTGTATGTCTTTGTTACTTGGTGTCAGTGTATGCCTTTGTTACTTGGTGTCATTGTGTGACTTTGTTACTGGGTGTCAGTGTATGCCTTTGTTACTGGGTGTCAGTGTATGTCTTTGTGACTTGGTGTAAGTGTGTGTATGAGTTGCTGGGTATCAGTGTCTGTCACTGTTACTTTTTGTAAATGTGTGTCTGTGTTACTGGGTATCAGTGAAAGTCTTTGTTACCTGGTGTCCGTGTATGTCTGTGTTACTTGGTGTAAGTGTGTGTCTTTGTTACTTGGTGTCAGTGCATGTCTGTGTTACTTGGTGTAAGTGTGTGTCTTTTTTACTTGGTGTCAGTGTATGTCTTTGTTACTTGGTGTCATTGTATGTCTTTGTTACATGGTGTAAGTGTGTGTCTGTGTGACTGGGTATCAGTGTATGTCTTTGTTACTTGGTGTCTGAGTATGTCTGTGATACTTTGTGTAAGTGTGTGTCTGTGTTGCTGGGTATCAGTGTATGTCTTTGTTACTTGGTGTATGTGTGTGTCTGTGTTATTGGGTATCAGTGCATGTCGTTGTTACCTGGTGACTGTGCATGTCTTTGTTACTTGGTGTCAGTGTGTGTCTTTTTTACTTCGTGTCAGTGTGTGTCTTTGTAACTGGGTGCCTGTGTTTGTCTTTGTTACTGGGTGTCAGTGTATGTCTTTGTGACTTGGTGTTAGTGTGTGTCTGTGGTACTGGGTATCAGTGTCTGTCTTTGTTACTTGGAGTAAGTGTGTGTCTGTGTTACTGGGTATCAGTGTATGTCTTTGTTACTTGGTGTCAGTGTATGTCTGTGTACTTGGTGTAAGTGTGTGTCTTTGTTACTTGGTGTCAGTGTGTGTCTGTGTTACTTGGTGTAAGTGTATGTCTTTGTTACTTGGTGTCAGTGTATGTCTTTGTTACTGGGATTAAGTGTATGTCTTTGTTACTTGGTGTCAGTGCATGTCTTTGTTACTTGGTGTAAGTGTGTGTCTTTGTTACTTGGTGACAGTGCATGTCTGTGTTACTTGGTGTAAGTGTGTGTCTTTTTTACTTGGTGTCAGTGTATGTCTTTGTTACTTGTTGTCATTGTATGTCTTTGTTACATGGTGTAAGTGTGTGTCTGTGTGACTGGGTATCAGTGTATGTCTTTGTTACTTGGTGTCTGTGTATGTCTGTGATACTTTGTGTAAGTGTGTGTCTGTGTTGCTGGGTATCAGTGTATGTCTTTGTTACTTGGTGTATGTGTGTGTCTGTGTTATTGGGTATCAGTGTATGTCGTTGTTACCTGGTGACTGTGCATGTCATTGTTACTTGGTGTCAGTGTGTGTCTTTGTTACTTCGTGTCAGTGTGTGTCTTTGTTACTGGGTGTCTGTGCTTGTCTTTGTTACTGGGTGTCAGTGTATGTCTTTGTGACTTGGTGTTAGTGTGTGTCTGTGGTACTGGGTATCAGTGTCTGTCTTTGTTACTTGGAGTAAGTGTGTGTCTGTGTTACTGGGTATCAGTGTATGTCTTTGTTACTTGGTGTCAGTGTATGTCTGTTTACTTGGTGTAAGTGTGTGTCTTTGTTACTTGGTGTCAGTGTTTGTCTGTGTTACTTGGTGTAAGTGTATGTCTTTGTTACTTGGTGTCAGTGTATGTCTTTGTTACTGGGATTAAGTGTATGTCTTTGTTACTTGGTGTCAGTGCATGTCTTTGTTACTTGGTGTAAGTGTATATCTTTGTTACTTGGTGTCAGTGTAAGTCTCTGTTACTTGGTGTAAGTGTGTGTCTGTGTTACTGTGTATCAGTGTATGTCTTTGTTAGTTGGTGTCATTGTCCGTCTTTGTTACTTTGTGTAAGTGTGTGTCTGTGTTACTGGGTATCAATGTATGTCTTTGTTACTTGGTGTCAATGCATGTTTTTGTTACTTGGCGTCAGTGTATGTCTGTGTTACTTGGTGTAAGTGTGTGTCTGTGTTACTGGGTATCAGTTTATGTCTTTGTTACTTGGTGTCAGTGTATGTCTGTGCTACTTGGTGTAAGTGTATGTCTTTGTTACTTGGTGTCAGTGTATGTCTGTGTTACTTGGTGCAAGTGTATGTCTTTGTTACTTGGTGTCAGTGGATGTCTTTTTTCCTTGGTGTAAGTGTATGTCTTTGTTACTTGGTGTCAGTGTATGTCTTTGTTATTTGGTGTAAGTGTATGTCTTTGCTACTTGGTGTCAGTGTATGTCTTTGATACTTGGTGTAAGTGTATGTATGTGTTTCTGGGTATCAGTGTCTGTCTTTGTTACTTGGTGTAAGTGTATGTCTTTGTTACTTTGTGTCAGTGTATGTCGTTGTTACTTGGTGGAAGTGTATGTCTTTGTTACTTGGTGTAAGTGTGTGCCTGTGTTGCTGAGTATCAGTGTATGTCTTTGTTACTTGGTGTAAGTGTGTGTCTGTGTTACTGGGTATCAGTGTCTGTCTTTGTTTCTTGGTGTAAGTGTGTGTCTTTGTTACTTCGTGTCAGTGTGTGTCGTTGTTACTAGGTGTCAGTGTTTGTCTTTGTCACTGGGTTTCAGTGAATGTCTTTGTGACTTGGTGTTAGTGTGTATCTGTGGTACTGGGTATCAGTGTCTGTCTTTGTTACTTAGAGTAAGTGTATGTCTTTCTAACTTGGTGTCAGTGTATGTCTGTGTTACTTGGTGTAATTGTGTGTCTTTGTTACTGGGTATCAGTGTATGTCTTTGTTACTTGGTGTCAGTGTTGTCTTTGTTAGTTGGTGTAAGTGTTTGTCTTTGTTACTTGCTGTCAGTGTATGTCTTTGTTACTTGGTGCAAGTTTGTGTCTGTGTTACTGAGTATCAGTGTATGTCTTTGTTCCATGGTGTAAGTGTGTGTCTCTGTGACTGGGTATCACTGTATGTCTTTGTTACTTGCTGTCAGTGTATGTCTTTGTTACTTGGTGTCAGTGTATGTCTTTGTTACTTGGTGTAAGTGTGTGTCTGCGTTACTGAGTATCAGTGTATGTCTTTGTTCCATGGTGTAAGTGTTTGTCTGTGGGACTGAGTATCAGTGTATGTCTTTGTTACTTGCTGTCAGTGTATGTCTTTGTTACTTGATGTCAGTGTATGTCTTTGTTACTGGGTGTCATTGTATGTTTTTGTTAATGGGTGTCAGTGTATGTCTTTGTTACTTGGTATCCGTGTGTCTGTGTTACTGGGTGTCAGTGTATGTCTTTGTTACTGTGTGTCAGTGTATGCCTTTGTTACTTGGTATCCGTGTGTGTCTGTGTAACTGAGTATCAGTGTATGTCTTTGTTACTTGGTGTAAGTGTGTGTCTGTGTTACTGGGTATCAGTGTAAGTCTTTGTTACTTGGTGCCAGTTTATGTCTTTGTTACTTGGTGTGAGTGTGTGTCTGTGTTACTGGGTATCAGTGAATTTCTTTGTTACTTGGTGTCAGTGTATGTCCTTGTTACTTGGTGTAAGTGTGTGTCTGTGTTACAGGGTATCAGTGTTTGTCTTTGTTACTTGGTGTCAGTGTGTGCCTTTGTTACTTGGTGTCATTGTGTGACTTTGTTACTGGGTGTCAGTGTATGCCTTTGTTACTGGGTGTCAGTGTATGTCTTTGTGACTTGGTGTAAGTGTGTGTATGAGTGGCTGGGTATCAGTGTCTGTCATTGTTACTTTTTGTAAATGTGTGTCTGTGTTACTGGGTTTCAGTGTCAGTCTTTGTTACTTGGTGTCCGTGCATGTCTGTGTTACTTGGTGTCAGTGTGTGTCTTTGTTACTTGGTGTCAGTGCATGTCTGTGTTATTTGGTGTAAGTGTGTGTCTTTGTTACTTGGTGTCAGTGTATGTCTTTGTTACTTGGTGTCATTGTATGTCTTTGTTACATGGTGTAAGTGTGTGTCTGTGTCACTGGGTATCAGTGTATGTCTTTGTTACTTGGTGTCTGTGTATGTCTGTGATACTTGGTGTAAGTGTGTGTCTGTGATGCTGGGTATCAGTGTATGTCTTTGTTACTTGGTGTATGTGTGTGTCTGTGTTATTGGGTATCAGTGTATGTCGTTGTTACTTGGTGACTGTGCATGTCTTTGTTACTTGGTGTCAGTGTGTGTCTTTGTTACTTCGTGTCAGTGTGTGACTTTGTTACTGGGTGTCTGTGTTTGTCTTTGTTACTGGGTGTCAGTTTATGTCTTTGTGACTTGGTGTTAGTGTGTGTCTGTGTCACTGGGTATCAGTGTCTGTCTTTGTTACTTGGAATAAGTGTGTCTGTGTTACTGGGTATCAGTGTATGTCTTTGTTACTTGGTGTCAGTGTATGTCTGTGTACTTGGTGCAAGAGTTTGTCTTTGTTACTTGGTGTCAGTGTGTGTCTGTGTTACTTGGTGTAAGAGTATGTCTTTGTTACTTGGTGTCAGTGTATGTCTTTGTTACTGGGTGTAAGTGTATGTCTTTGTTACTTGGTGTCAATGTAAGTCTCTGTTACTTGGTGTAAGTGTGTGTCTGTGTTACTGTGTATCAGTGTATGTCTTTGTTAGTTGGTGACATTGTCTGTCTTTGTTACTTTGTGTAAGTGTGTGTCTGTGTCACTGGGTATCAGTGTCTGTCTTTGTTACTTGGAATAAGTGTGTCTGTGTTACTGGGTATCAGTGTAAGTCTCTGTTACTTGGTGTAAGTGTGTGTCTGTGTTACTGTGTATCAGTGTATGTCTTTGTTACTTGGTGTCAATGTATGTCTTTGTTACTTGGTGTCATTGTATGTCTGTGTTACTTGGTGTAAGTGTGTGTCTGTGTTACTGGGTATCAGTTTATGTCTTTGTTACTTGGTGTCAGTGTATGTCTTTGTTACTTGGTGTAAGTGTATGTCTTTGTTACTTGCTGTCAGTGTATGTCTGTGTTACTTGGTGTAAGTGTATGTCTTTGTTACTTGGTGTCAGTGGATGTCTTTGTTCCTTGGTGTAAGTGTATGTCTTTGTTACTTGGTGTCAGTGTATGTCTTTGTTACTTGGTGTAAGTGTATGTCTTTGCTACTTGGTGTCAGTGTATGTCTTTGATACTTGGTGTAAGTGTATGTCTGTGTTACTGGGTATCAGTGTCTGTCTTTGTTACTTGGTGTAAGTGTATGTCTTTGTTACTTTGTGTCAGTGTATGTCTTTGTTACTTGGTGGAAGTGTATGTCTTTGTTACTTGGTGTAAGTGTGTGCCTGTGTTGCTGGGTATCAGTGTATGTCTTTGTTACTTGGTGTAAGTGTGTGTCCGTGTTACTGGGTATCACTGTCTGTCTTTGTTTCTTGGTGTCTGTGTATGTCTTTGTTACTTGGTGTAAGTGTGTGTCTTTGTTACTTGGTGTCAGTTTGTGTCTTTGTTACTGGGTGTCAGTGTTTGTCTTTGTTACTGGTTGTCAGTGTATGTCTTTGTGACTTGGTGTTAGTGTCTGTCTGTGTTACTGGGTATCAGTGTCTGTCTTTGTTACTTGGTGTAATTGTGTGTCTGTGTTACTGGGTATCAGTGTATGTCTTTGTTACTTGGTGTCAGTGTATGTCTGTGTACTTGATGGATGTGTGTGTCTTTGTTACTTGGTGTCAGTGTATGTCTTTGTTACTTGGTGTAAGTGTATGTCTTTGTTTCTTGTTGTCAGTGCATATCTTTGTTACTTGGTGTAAGTGTATGCCTTTGTTACTGGGTATCAGTTTCTGTCTTTGTTACTTGGTGTAAATGTGTGTCTGTGTTACTGGGTGTCAG
This sequence comes from Heterodontus francisci, assembly GCF_036365525.1. Lineage (NCBI taxonomy): Eukaryota > Metazoa > Chordata > Chondrichthyes > Heterodontiformes > Heterodontidae > Heterodontus > Heterodontus francisci. Next base: position 6,166,072 of record NW_027140442.1, read on the forward strand.
TGTTTGTCTTAGTTACTTGGTGTCAGTGTATGTATGCGTACTTGGTGTAAATGTGTGCCTTTGTGACTTGGTGTCAGTGTATGTTTGTGTTACTTGGTGTAAGTGTATGTCTTTGTTACTTGGTGTCAGTGTATGTTTTTGTTACTTGGTGTAAGTGTATGTCGTTGTTACTTATTGTCAGTGTATGTCTTTGTTACTTGGTGTAAGTGTATGTCTCTGTTACTTGGTGTACGTGTGTGTCTGTGTTGCTGGGAATCAGTGTATGTCTTTGTTACTTGGTGTCAGTGTATGTCTGTGTTACTTGGTGTAATTGTGTGTCTGTTTAACTGGGTATCAGTGTATGTCTTTGTTACTTGGTGTCAGTGTATGTCTTTTTTACTTGGTGTAAGTGTAGATCATTGTTACTAGGTGTCAGTGTATGTCTTTGCTACTTGGTGTAAGTGTGTGTCTGTGTTACTGAGTATCAGTGTATGTCTTTGTTACTTGGTGTAAGTGTGTGTCTGTGTCACTGGGTAACAGTATATGTCTTTGTTACTTGGTGTCAGTGTATGTCTTTGTTACTTGGTGTCAGTGTATGTCTTTGTTACTTGGTGTAAGCGTGTGTCTGTGTTACTGGGTGTCAGTTTATGTTTTTGTTAATGGGTGTCAGTGTATGTCTTTCTTACTTGGTGTCCGTGTGTGCCTTTGTTACTTGGTGTCAGTGTATGTCTTTGTTACTTGGTGTAAGTGTGTTTCTGTGTTACTGAGTATCAGTGTATGTCTTTGTTCCTTGGTGTAAGTGTGTGTCTGTGTTACTGGGTATCAGTGTATGTCTTTTTTAATTGGTGTCAGTGTATGTCTTTGATACTGCATGTCAGTGTATGTTTTTGTTAATGGGTGTCAGTATATGTCTTTGTTACTTGGTGTCCGTGTGTGTCTATGTTACTCGGTGTCAGTGTATGTCTTTGTTACTTGGTGTCAGTGTATGTCTCTGTTACTTGGTGTAAGTGTGTGTCAGTGTTGCTGGGTATCAGTGTATGTCTTTGTTACTTGGTGTCATTGTCTGTCTTTGTTACTTGGTGTAAGTGTGTGTCTGTGTTACTGGGTATCAGTGTATGTCTTTGTTACTTGGTGTCAATGTATGTCTTTGTTACTTGGTGTCATTGTATGTCTGTGTTACTTGGTGTAAGTGTGTGTCTGTGTTACTGGGTATCAGTTTATGTCTTTGTTACTTGGTGTCAGTGTATGTCTTTGTTACTTGGTGTAAGTGTATGTCTTTGTTACTTGGTGTCAGTGTATGTCTGTGTTACTTGGTGTAAGTGTATGTCTTTGTTACTTGGTGTCAGTGGATGTCTTTGTTCCTTGGTGTAAGTGTATGTCTTTGTTACTTGGTGTCAGTGTATGTCTTTGTTACTTGGAGTAAGTGTATGTCTTTGCTACTTGGTGTCAGTGTATGTCTTTGATACTTGGTGTAAGTGTATGTCTGTGTTACTGGGTATCAGTGTCTGTCTTTGTTACTTGGTGTAAGTGTATGTCTTTGTTACTTTGTGTCAGTGTATGTCTTTGTTACTTGGTGGAAGTGTATGTCTTTGTTACTTGGTGTAAGTGTGTGCCTGTGTTGCTGGGTATCAGTGTATGTCTTTGTTACTTGGTGTAAGTGTGTGTCCGTGTTACTGGGTATCACTGTCTGTCTTTGTTTCTTGGTGTCTGTGTATGTCTTTGTTACTTGGTGTAAGTGTGTGTCTTTGTTACTTGGTGTCAGTTTGTGTCTTTGTTACTGGGTGTCAGTGTTTGTCTTTGTTACTGGTTGTCAGAGTATGTCTTTGTGACTTGGTGTTAGTGTCTGTCTGTGTTACTGGGTATCAGTGTCTGTCTTTGTTACTTGGTGTAATTGTGTGTCTGTGTTACTGGGTATCAGTGTATGTCTTTGTTACTTGGTGTCAGTGTATGTCTGTGTACTTGATGGATGTGTGTGTCTTTGTTACTTGGTGTCAGTGTATGTCTTTGTTACTTGGTGTAAGTGTATGTCTTTGTTTCTTGTTGTCAGTGCATATCTTTGTTACTTGGTGTAAGAGTATGCCTTTGTTACTGGGTATCAGTTTCTGTCTTTGTTACTTGGTGTAAATGTGTGTCTGTGTTACTGGGTGTCAGTGTTTGTCTTAGTTACTTGGTGTCAGTGTATGTATGCGTACTTGGTGTAAATGTGTGCCTTTGTGACTTGGTGTCAGTGTATGTTTGTGTTACTTGGTGTAAGTGTATGTCTTTGTTACTTGGTGTCAGTGTATGTTTTTGTTACTTGGTGTAAGTGTATGTCTTTGTTACTTATTGTCAGTGCATGTCTTTGTTACTTGGTGTAAGTGTATGTCTCTGTTACTTGGTGTACGTGTGTGTCTGTGTTGCTGGGAATCAGTGTATGTCTTTGTTAGTTGGTGTCATTGTCTGTCTTTGTTACTTGGTGTAAGTGTGTGTCTGTGTTACTGGGTATCAGTGTATGTCTTTGTTACTTGGTGTCAGTGTATGTCTGTGTTACTTGGTGTAATTGTGTGTCTGTTTAACTGGGTATCAGTGTATGTCTTTGTTACTTGGTGTCAGTGTATGTCTTTTTTACTTGGTGTAAGTGTATATCATTGTTACTAGGTGTCAGTGTATGTCTTTGTTACTTGGTGTAAGTGTGTGTCTGTGTTACTGAGTATCAGTGTATGTCTTTGTTACTTGGTGTAAGTGTGTGTCTGTGTCACTGGGTATCAGTATATGTCTTTGTTACTTGGTGTCAGTGTATGTCTTTGTTACTTGGTGTCAGTGTATGTCTTTGTTACTTGGTGTAAGCGTGTGTCTGTGTTACTGGGTGTCAGTTTATGTTTTTGTTAATGGGTGTCAGTGTATGTCTTTGTTACTTGGTGTCCGTGTGTGCCTTTGTTACTTGGTGTCAGTGTATGTCTTTGTTACTTGGTGTAAGTGTGTTTCTGTGTTACTGAGTATCAGTGTATGTCTTTGTTCCTTGGTGTAAGTGTGTGTCTGTGTTACTGGGTATCAGTGTATGTCTTTTTTAATTGGTGTCAGTGTATGTCTTTGATACTGCATGTCAGTGTATGTTTTTGTTAATGGGTGTCAGTATATGTCTTTGTTACTTGGTGTCCGTGTGTGTCTATGTTACTCGGTGTCAGTGTATGTCTTTGTTACTTGGTGTCAGTGTATGTCTCTGTTACTTGGTGTAAGTGTGTGTCAGTGTTGCTGGGTATCAGTGTATGTCTTTGTTACTTGGTGTCATTGTCTGTCTTTGTTACTTGGTGTAAGTGTGTGTCTGTGTTACTGGGTATCAGTGTATGTCTTTGTTACTTGGTGTCAGTGTATGTCTGTGTTACGTGGTGTAATTGTGTGTCTGTGTTACTGGGTATCAGTGTATGTCTTTGTTACTTGGTGTCAGTGTATGTCTTTGTTAGTTGGTGTAAGTGTATGTCTTTGTTACTTGATGTCAGTGTATGTCTTTGTTACTTGGTGTAAGTGTGTGACTGTGTTACTGAGTATCAGTGTATGTCTTTGTTACTTGGTGTAAGTGTGTGTCTGTGTCACAGGGTATCAGTGTATGTCTTTGTTACATGGTGTCAGTGTATGTCTTTGTTACTTGGTGTAAGCGTGTGTCTGTGTTACTGGGTGTCAGTGTATATGTTTGTTAATGGGTGTCATTGTATGTCTTTGTTACTTGGTGTAAGTGTGTGTCTGTGTAACTGAGTATCAGTGTATGTCTTTGTTACTTGGTGTAAGTGTGTGTCGGTGTTACTGGGTATCAGTGTATGTCTTTGTTACTTGGTGTCAGTGTATGTCTTTGTTACTTGGTGTAAGTGTCTGTCTGTGTTACTGGGTATCAGTGTATGTCTTTGTTACTTGGTGTCAGAGTGTGCCTTTGCTACTTGGTGTCATTGCATGTCTTTGTTACTTGGTGTCAGTGTATGTCTGTGTACTTGGTGTAAGTGTGTGTCTTTGTTACTTGGTGTCTTTGTCTGTCTTTGTTACTTGGTGTAAGTGTGTGTCTGTGTTACTGGGTATCAGTGTATGTCTTTGTTACTTGTTGTCAGTGTATGTCTTTGTTACTTGGTGTCAGTGTATGTCTGTGTTACTTGGTGTAATTGTGTGTCTGTGTTACTGGGTATCAGTGTATGTCTTTGTTACTTGGTGTAAGTGTGTGTCTGTGTTATTGGGTATCAGTGTATGTCGTTGTTACTTGGCGACTGTGTATGTCTTTGTTACTTGGTGTCAGTGTGTGTCTTTGTTAATTCGTGTCAGTGTGTGTCTTTGTTACTAGGTGTCAGTGTTTGTCTTTGTTACTGGGTGTCAGTGTATGTCTTTGTGACTTGGTGTTAGTGTGTGTCTGTGGTACAGGGTATCAGTGTCTGTCTTTGTTACTTAGAGTAAGTGTGTATCTGTGTTACTGGGTATCAGTGTATGTCTTTGTTACTTGGTTTCAGTGCATGTCTGTGTACTTGGTGTAAGTGTGTGTCTTTGTTACTTTATGTCAGTGTATGTCTGTGTTACTTGGTGTAAGTGTATGTCTTTGTTACTTGGTGTCCTTGTCTGTCTTTGTTACTTCGTGTAAGTGTATGTCTTTGTTACTTGGTGTCAGTGTATGTCCGTGTTACTTGGTGTAATTGTGTGTCTGTGTTACTGGGTATCAGTGTATGTCTTTGTTACTTGGTGTCAGTGTATGTCTTTGTTACTTGGTGTAAGTGTATGTCTTTGTTACTTGGTGTCAGTGTATGTCTTTGTTACTTGGTGTAAGTGTGTGTCTGTGTTACTGAGTATCAGTGTATGTCTTTGTTCCATGGTGTAAGTGTGTGTCTGTGTGACTGGGTATCAGTGTATGTCTTTGTTACTTGGTGTCAGTGTATGTCTTTGTTACTTGGTGTAAGTGTGTGTTTGTATTACTGAGTATCAGTGTATGTCTTTGTTCCATGGTGTAAGTGTGTGTCTGTGGGACTCGGTATCAGTGTATGTCTTTGTAACTTGCTGTCAGTGTATGTCTTTGTTACTTGATGTCAGTGTATGTCTTTGTTACTGGGTGTCATTGTATGTTTTTGTTAATGGGTGTCAGTGTATGTCTTTGTTACTTGGTATCCGTGTGTCTGTGTTACTGGTTGTCAGTGTATGTCTTTGTTACTGTGTGTCAGTGTATGCCTTTGTTCCTTGGTATCCGTGTGTGTCTGTGTAACTGAGTATCAGTGTATGTCTTCGTTACTTGGTGTAAGTGTATGTCTCTGTTACTTGGTGTACGTGTGTGTCTGTGTTACTGTGTATCAGTGTATGTCTTTGTTAGTTGGTGTCATTGTCTGTCTTTGTTACTTTGTGTAAGTGTGTGTCTGTGTTACTGGGTATAAATGTATGTCTTTGTTACTTGGTGTCAATGTATGTCTTTGTTACTTGGTGTCAGTGTATGTCTGTGTTACTTGGTGTAAGTGTGTGTCTGTGTTACTGTGTATCAGTTTATGTCTTTGTTACTTGGTGTCAGTGTATGTCTTTGTTACTTGGTGTAAGTGTATGTCTTTGTTACTTGGTGTCAGTGTATGTCTGTGTTACTTGGTGTAAGTGTATGTCTTTGTTACTTGGTGTCAGTGGATGTCTTTGTTCCTTGGTGTAAGTGTATGTCTTTGTTACTTGGTGTCAGTGTATGTCTTTGTTACTTGGTGTAAGTGTATGTCTTTGCTACTTGGTGTCAGTGTATGTCTTTGATACTTGGTGTAAGTGTATGTCTGTGTTACTGGGTATCAGTGTCTGTCTTTGTTACTTGGTGTAAGTGTATGTCTTTGTTACTTTGTGTCAGTGTATGTCCTTGTTACTTGGTGGAAGTGTATGTCTTTGTTACTTGGTGTAAGTGTGTGCCTGTGTTGCTGGGTATCAGTGTATGTCTTTGTTACTTGGTGTAAGTGTGTGTCCGTGTTACTGGGTATCAGTGTCTGTCTTTGTTTCTTGGTGTCTGTGTATGTCTTTGTTACTTGGTGTAAGTGTGTGTCTTTGTTACTTGGTGTCAGTGTGTGTCTTTGTTACTGGGTGTCAGTGTTTGTCTTTGTTACTGGTTGTCAGTGTATGTCTTTGTGACTTGGTGTTAGTGTCTGTCTGTGTTACTGGGTATCAGTGTCTGTCTTTGTTACTTGGTGTAATTGTGTGTCTATGTTACTGGGTATCAGTGTATGTCTTTGTTACTTGGTGTCAGTGTATGTCTGTGTACTTGATGGATGTGTGTGTCTTTGTTACTTGGTGTCAGTGTATGTCTTTGTTACTTGGTGTAAGTGTATGTCTTTGTTTCTTGTTGTCAGTGCATATCTTTGTTACTTGGTGTAAGTGTATGCCTTTGTTACTGGGTATCAGTTTCTGTCTTTGTTACTTGGTGTAAATGTGTGTCTGTGTTACTGGGTGTCAGTGTTTGTCTTAGTTACTTGGTGTCAGTGCATGTATGCGTACTTGGTGTAAATGTGTGCCTTTGTGACTTGGTGTCAGAGTATGTTTGTGTTACTTGGTGTAAGTGTATGTCTTTGTGACTTGGTGTCAGTGTATGTTTTTGTTGCTTGGTGTAAGTGTATGTCTTTGTTACTTATTGTCAGTGCATGTCTTTGTTACTTGGTGTAAGTGTATGTCTCTGTTACTTGGTGTACGTGTGTGTCTGTGTTGATGGGAATCAGTGTATGTCTTTGTTAGTTGGTGTCATTGTCTGTCTTTGTTACTTGGTGTAAGTGTGTGTCTGTGTTACTGGGTATCAGTGTATGTCTTTGTTACTTGGTGTCAGTGTATGTCTGTGTTACTTGGTGTAATTGTGTGTCTGTTTAACTGGGTATCAGTGTATGTCTTTGTTACTTGGTGTCAGTGTATGTCTTTTTTACTTGGTGTAAGTGTATATCATTGTTACTAGGTGTCAGTGTATGTCTTTGTTACTTGGTGTAAGTGTGTGTCTGTGTTACTGAGTATCAGTGTATGTCTTTGTTACTTGGTGTAAGTGTGTGTCTGTGTCACTGGGTATCAGTGTATGTCTTTGTTACTTGGTGTCAGTGTATGTCTTTGTTACTTGGTGTCAGTGTATGTCTTTGTTACTTGGTGTAAGCGTGTGTCTGTGTTACTGGGTGTCAGTTTATGTTTTTGTTAATGGGTGTCAGTGTATGTCTTTGTTACTTGGTGTCCGTGTGTACCTTTGTTACTTGGTGTCAGTGTCTGTCTTTGTTACTTGGTGTAAGTGTGTTTCTGTGTTACTGAGTATCAGTGTATGTCTTTGTTCCTTGGTGTAAGTGTGTGTCTGTGTTACTGGGTATCAGTGTATGTCTTTCTTAATTGGTGTCAGTGTATGTCTTTGATACTGCATGTCAGTGTATGTTTTTATTAATGGGTGTCAGTATATGTCTTTGTTACTTGGTGTCCGTGTGTGTCTATTTTACTCGGTGTCAGTGTATGTCTTTGTTACTGGGTGTCAGTGTATGTCTTAGTTACTTGGTGTCAGTGTATGTCTGCGTACTTGGTGTAAGTGTGTGCCTTTGTGATTTGGTGTCAGTGTAGCTTTGTGTTACTTGGTGTAAGTGTATGTCTTTGTTACTTGGTGTCAGTTTATGTTTTTGTTACTTGGTGTAAGTGTATATCTTTGTTACTTGGTGTCAGTGCATGTCTTTGTTACTTGGTGTAAGTGTATGTCTTTGTTACTTGGTGTCAGTGTATGTCTCTGTTACTTGGTGTAAGTGTGTGTCTGTGTTGCTGGGTATCAGTGTATGTCTGTGTTACTTGGTGTAAGTGTGTGTCTTTGTTACTTGGTGTAAGTGTATGTCTTTGTTACTTGGTGTCAGTGTATGTCTTTGTTACTTGGTGTCAATGTGTGTCTGTGTTACTGGGCATCAGTGTATGTCTTTGTGACTTGGTATCAGTGTATGTCTTTGTGACTTGGTGTCAGTGTAAGTCTTTTTTACTGGGTGTCAGTGTGTGTCTGTCTTACTTGGATTCAGTGTATGTATTTGTTACTGTGTATCAGGGTTTCTCTGTGTTACTGGGTGTCAGTTTGTGTTTGTTTGTGTTACTGGGTGTCAGTGTATGTCAAAATACTTGGTGTAAATGTATGTCATTGTTACTTGGTGTCAGTGGATGTCTGTGTTACTTGGTGTAAGTGTGTGTCTTTGTTACTTGGTGTAAGTGTATGTCTTTGTTACCTGGTGTCAGTGTATGTCTTTGTTACTTGGTGTCAGTGTGTGTCTGTGTTACTGGGTGTAAGTGTGTGTCTGCGTTACTGGGTATCAGTGTATGTCTTTGTTACTTGGTGTCAGTGTATGTCAAAATACTTGGTGTAAGTGTATGTCTTTGTTACTTGGTGTAATTGTCTGTCTTTGTTACTTGGTGTCAGTGCATGTCTGTGTTACTTGGTGTAAGTGTGTGTGTTTGTTACTGGGCATCAGTGTACGTCTTTGTGACTTGGTAACAGTGTATGTCTTTGTGACTTGGTGTCAGTATATGTCTTTTTTACTGGGTGTCAGTGTGTGTCTGTGTTACTTGGTGTCAGTGTATGTCTTTGTTACTCTGAATCAGTGTTTCTCTGTGTTACTGGGTGTCAGTGTGTGTTTGTTTGTGTTACTGGGTGTCAGTGTGTGTCTGTGACACTAGGTGTCAGTATTTAGTTTAGTTCCGAGATCCAGCACTGAAACAGGCCCTTCGGCCCACCGAGTCTGTGCCGACCATCAACAACCCATTTATACTAATCCTACACTAATCCCGTGTTTCTATCACATCCCCATCTATCCCGATATATTTCCCGAACACCTACCTATGCTAGGGGCAATTGATGATGGCTAATTAACCTATCAACCTGCAAGTCTTTGGCATGTGGGAGGAAACCGGAGCACCGAGGAGGAAACCCACGCAGACACAGGGAGAACTTGCAAACTCCGCACAGACTGTTCCGAGAATCGAACCCGGGTCCCTGGAGATGAGAGGCTGCGGTGCTAACCACTGCGCCAATGTGACCCCCACCCCACCCCACCCCACCCCCGCAGTGTTTGCCTGTGTTACTGGGTATCAGTGTATGTCTTTGTAACTTGGTGACAGTATGTGTCTGTGTTATTTGGTGTCGGTGTGTTTGTTTGTGTTACTGGGTGTCAGTGTGTGTCTGTGTTACTTGGTGTAAGTGTGTGTCCTTGTCACTTGGTGTCCGTGTGTGTCTGTGTTACTGAGTGTCAGAGTATGTCTTTGTTACTGGGTTTCAGTGTATGTCTTTGTTACTTGGTGTAAGTGTGTGTCTGTGTTACTTGGTATCAGTGTCTGTCTTTTTTCTTGATGTAAGTGTGTGTCTGTGTTGCTGGGTATCAGTGCATGTCTTTGTTATTTGGTGTCATTGTATGTCTGTGTTACTTGGTGTAAGTGTGTGTCTGTGTTACTGGGTATCAGTGTATGTCTTTGTTACGTGGTGTCAGTGTATGTCAAAATACTTGGTGTAAGTGTATGTCTTTGTTACTTGGTCTAATTGTCTGTATTTGTTACTTGGTGTCAGTGTATGTCTGTGTTACTTGGTGTCAGTGTGTGTCTTTGTTACTTGGTGTAAGTATATGTCTTTGTTACTTGGTGTCAGTGTATGTCTTTGTTACTTGGTGTCAGTGTGTGTCTTTGTTACTGGGCATCAGTGTATGTCTTTGTGACTTGGTATCAGTGTATGTCTTTGTGACCTGGTGTCAGTATATGTATTTTTTACTGGGTGTAAGTGTGTGTCTGCGTTACTGGGTATCAGTGTATGTCTTTGTTACTTGGTGTCAGTGTATGTCAAAATAATTGTTGTAACTGTATGTCTTTGTTACATGGTGTAATTGCATGTCTTTGTTACTTGGTGTCACTGTATGTCAATATACTTGGTGTAAGTATATGTCTTTGTTACTTGGCGTAATTGTATGTCTTTGTTACTTGGTGTCAGTGTATGTCTGTGTTACTTGGTGTAAGTGTGTGTCTTTGTTACTTGGTGTAAGTATATTTCTTTGTTACTTGGTGTCAGTGTATGTCTTTGTTACTTGGTGTCAGTGTGTGTGTTTGTTACTGGGCATCAGTGTATGTCTTTGTGACTTGGTATCAGTGTATGTCTTTGTGACTTGGTGTCAGTGTATGTATTTTTTACTTGGTGTAAGTGTGTGTCTGCGTTACTGGGTATCAGTGTCAGTCTTTGTTACTTGGTGTCAGTGTATGTCAAAATACTTGGTGTAACTGTATGTCATTGTTACTTGGTGTAATTGTCTGACTTTGTTACTTGGTGTCAGTGTATGTCTGTGTTACTTGGTGTAAGTGTGTGTCTTTGTTACTTGGTATAAGTGTATGTCTATGTGACTTGGTATCACTGTATGTCTTTGTGACTTGGTGTCAGTGCATGTCTTTGTTACTGTGTGTCAGTGTGTGTCTGTGACACTAGGTGTCAGTATTTAGTTTAGTTTCGAGATACAGCACTGAAACAGGCCCTTCGGCCCACCGAGTCTGTGCCGACCATCAACAACCCATTTATACTAATCCTACACTAATCCCGTATTCCTATCACATCCCCACCTATCCCTATATATTTCGCTGCCACCTACCGATACTAGGGGCAATTTATGATGGCCAATTAACCAATCAACCTGCAAGTCTTTGGCATGTGGGAGGAAACCGGAGCATCGGGAGGAAACCCACGCAGACACAGGGAGAACTTGCAAATTCCGCACAGGCAGTACCCAGAATCGAACCCGGGTTCCTGGAGCTGTGAGGCTGCGGTGCTAACCAATGCGCCAATGTGCCCCCCCCCACACCCCCCCCCCCCCCCCCCCGCAGTGTGTGCTGTGTTACTGGGTTTCAGTGTGTTTGTTTGTGTTAATGGGTGTCAGTGTGTGTCTTTGTTACTTGGTGTCAGTGTATTTCTGTGTTACTTGGTGTCAGTGTGTTTGTTTGTGTTAATGGGTGTCAGTGTATGTCTTTGTTACTTGGTGTCATTTTATGTCTGTGTTACTTGGTGTAAGTGTATGTCTTTGTTACTTGGTGTAATTGTCTGTCTTTGTTACTTGGTATCAGTGTATGTCTGTGTTACTTGGTGTAAGTGTGTGTCTTTATTACTTGGTGTCAGTGTATGTCTTTGTTACTTGCTGTCAGTGTGTGTCTTTGTTACTGGGCATCAGTGTATGACTTTGTGACTTGGTATCAGTGTCTGTCTTTGTTACTTGTGTCAGTGTATGTCTTTTTTACTGGGTGTATATGTGTGTCTGCGTTACTTGGTATCAGTGTATGTCTTTGTTACTTGGTGTCAGTGCATGTCAAAATACTTGGTGTAAGTGTATGTCTTTGTTACTTGGTGTAATTGTCTGTCTTTGTTACTTGGTGTCAGTGTATGTCTGTGTTACTTGGTGTAAGTGTGTGTCTTTGCTACTTGGTGTCAGTGTATCTCTGCGTTACTTGGTGTCAGTGTGTTTGTTTGTGTTACTGGGTGTCAGTGTGTGTCTGTGTTACTTGATGTAAGTGTGTGTCTTTGTTACTTGGTGTCCGTGTGTGTCTGTGTTACTGGGTGTCAGTGTATGTCTTTGTTACTTGGTGTCAGTTTATGTCTTTGTTACTTGGTGTAAGTGTGTGTCTGTGTTACTGGGTATCAGTGCATGTCTTTGTTACTTGGTGTCAGTGTATGTCTGTGTTACTTGGTGTAAGTATGTGTCTGTGTTACTGGGTATCAGTGTATGTTTTTGTTACTTGGTCTCAGTGTATGTCAAAATATTTGGTGTAAATGTATGTCTTTGTTACTTGGTGTAATTGTCTGTCTTTGTTACTTGGTGTCAGTGTATGTCTGTGTTACTTGGTGTAAGTGTGTGTCTTTGTTACTTGGTGTAAGTGTATGTCTTTGTTTCTTGGTGTCAGTGTATGTATTTGTTACTTGGTGTCAGTGTGTGTCTGCTTTACTGGGCATCAGTGTATGTCTTTGTGACTTGTTATCAGTGTATGTCTTTGTGACTTGGTGTCAGTGTATGTCTTTTTTACTGGGTGTCAGTGTGTGTCTGTCTTACTTGGTGTCAGTGTATGTCTTTGTTGCTGTGTATCAGTGTTCCTCTGTGTTACTGGGTGTCAGTGTGAGTTTGTATGTGTTACTGGGTGTAAGTGTGTGTCTGCGTTACTGGGTATCAGTGGATGTCTTTGTTACTTGGTGTCAGTGTATGTCAAAATACTTGGTGTAAGTGTCTGTCTTTGTTACTTGGTGTAATTGTCTGTCTTTGTTACTTGGTGTCAGTGTATGTCTGTGTTACCTGTTGTAAGTGTGTTTCTTTGTTACTTGGTGTAAGTGTATGTCTTTGTTAATTGGTTTCAGTGTATGTCTTTGTTACTTGGTGTCAGTGTATGTCTTTGTGACTTGGTGTCAGTGTCTGTCTTTGTTACTTGGTGTCAGTTTATGTCTTTGTTAATTGGTGTAAGTGTGTGTCTGTGTTACTGGGTGTCAGTGTATGTCTTTGTTGCTGTGTATCAGTGTTCCTCTGTGTTACTGGGTGTCAGTGTGAGTTTGTTTGTGTTACTGGGTGTAAGTGTGTGTCTGCGTTACTGGGTATCAGTGGATGTCTTTGTTACTTGGTGTCAGTGTATGTCAAAATACTTGGTGTAAGTGTCTGTCTTTGTAACTTTGTGTAATTGTCTGTCTTTGTTACTTGGTGTCAGTGTATGTCTGTGTTACCTGTTGTAAGTGTGTGTCTTTGTTACTTGGTGTAAGTGTATGACTTTGTTAATTGGTTTCAGTGTATGTCTTTGTTACTTGGTGTCAGAGTGTGTCTGTGTTACTGGGTATCAGTGCATGTCTTTGTGACTTGGTATCAGTGTATGTCTTTGTGACTTGGTGTCAGTGTCTGTCTTTGTTACTTGGTGTCAGTTTATGTCTTTGTTACTTGGTGTAAGTGTGTGTCTGTGTTACTGGGTGTCAGTGTATGTCTTTGTTACTGGGTGTCAGTTTATGTCTTTGTTACTTGGTGTAAGTGTGTGTCTGTGATACTTGGTATCAGTGCATGTCTTTGTTACTTGGTGTCAGTGTATGTCTGTGTTACTTGGTGTAAGTGTGTGTCTGTGTTTCTGGGTATCAGTGGATGTCTTTGTTACTTGGTGACAGTCTATGTCAAAATACTTGGTGTAAGTGTCTGTCTTTGTGACTTGGTGTAAGTGTATGTCTTTGTTAATTGGTTTCAGTGTATGTCTTTGTTACTTGGTGTCAGTGTGTGTCTGTGTTACTGGGTGTCAGTGTGTGTTTGTTTGTGTTACTGGGTGTCAGTGTGTGTCTGTGACACTAGGTGTCAGTATTTAGTTTAGTTTCGAGATACAGCACTTAAACAGGCCTTTCGGCCCACCGAGTCTGTGCCGACCATCAACAACCCATTTATACTAATCCTACACTAATCCCGTTTTCGTATCACATCCCCACCTATCCCTATGTATTTCCCTACCACCTACCTATACTAGGGGCAATTTATGATGGCCAATTAACCTATCAACCTGCAAGTCTTTGGCATGTGGGAGGAAACCGGAGCACCGGGAGAAAACCCACGCGAACACAGGGAGAACTTGCAAAATCCGGAAAGGAAGTACCCAGAATCGAACCCGGGTCCCTGGAGCTGTGATGCTGCGGTGCTAACCACTGCGCCAATGTGCCCCCCACCCCACCACCGCAGTGTTTGCCTGTGTTACTGGGTATCAGTGTATGTCATTGTCACTTGGTGTCAGTGTATGTCTGAGTTACTTGGTGTCAGTGTGTTTGTCTGTGTTACTGGGTGTCAGTGTGTGTCTGTGTGACTTGGTGTAAGTGTGTGTCTGTGTTACTTGGTGTAAGTGTGTGTATTTGTTACCGGGTGTCAGTGTATGTCTTTGTTACTTGCAGTAAGTGTGTGTCTGTGTTACTGGGTATCAGTGTCTGTCTTTTTTACTTGGTGTAAGTGTGTGTCTTTGTTACTGGGTATCAGTGCATGTCTTTGTCACATGGTGTCAGTGTATGTCAAAATACTTGGTGTATGTGTATGTCTTTGTTACTTGGTGTAATTGTCTGTCTTTGTTACTTGGTGTCAGTGTATGTCTGTGTTACTTGGTGTAAGTGTGTGTATTTGTTACTCGGTGTCAGTGTATGTCTTTGTTACTTGGTGCCAGTGTGTGTCTGTGTTACTGGGCATCAGTGTATGTCTTTGTGACTTGGTATCAGTGTATGTCTTTTATACTGGGTGTCAGTGTGTGTCTGTGTTACTTGGTGTCAGTGTATGTCTTTGTTACTGGGTGTCAGTGTATGTCTTTGTTACTTGGTGTAAGTGTGTGTCTGTGTTACTGGGTATCAGTGTCTGTCTTTGTTACTGGGTGTCAGTGTATGTCTTTGTTACTTGCAGTAAGTGTGTGTCTGTGTTATTTGGTATCAGTGTCTGTCTTTTTTACTTGGTGTAAGTGTGTGTCTTTGTTACTGGGTATCAGTGCATGTCTTTGTCACTTGGTGTCAGTGTATGTCAAAATACTTGGTGTAAGTGTATGTCTTTGTTACTTGGTGTAATTGTCTGTCTTTGTTACTTGGTGTCAGTGTATGTCTGTGTTAATTGGTGTAAGTGTGTGTCTTTGTTACTTGGTGTAAGTGTATGTCTTTGTTACTGGGCATCAGTGCATGTCTTTGTGACTTGGTATCAGTGTATGTATTTTTTACTGGGTGTCAGTGTGTGTCTGTGTTACTTGGTGTCAATGTATGTCTTTGTTACTGTGTATCAGTGTTTCTCTGTGCTCCTGGGTGTCAGTCTGTGTTTGTTTGTGTCACTGGTTGTCAGTGTGTGTCTGTGACACTAGGTGTCAGTAGTTAGTTTAGTTTCGAGATACAGCACTGAAACAGGCCCATCGGCCCACCGAGTCTGTGCCGACCATCAACAACCCATTTATAATAATCCTACAATAATCCCGTATTCCTATCACATCCCCACCTATCCCTATATATTTCCCTACCACCTCCCTATACTAGGGGCAATTTATGATGGCCAATTAACCTATCAACCTGCAAGTCTTTGGCATGTGCGAGGAAACCGGAGCACCGGGAGGCAACCCACTCAGAAACAGGGAGAACTTGCAAACTCCGCAAAGGCAGTACCCAGAATCGAACCCGGGTCCCTGGAGCTGTGAGGCTGCGGTGCTAACCACTGCGCCAATGTGCCCCCCCCCCACGCCGCCCCGCAGTGTGTGCCTGTGTTACTGGGTATCAGTGTATGTCTTTGTTACTTGGTGTCAGTGTATGTCTGTGTTACTTGGTGTCAGTGTGTTTGTCTGTGTTACTGTGTGTCAGTGTGTGTCTGTGTTACTTGGTGTAAGTGTGTGTCTTTGTTCCTTGGTGACCTTGTGTGTCTGTGTTACAGGGTGTCAGTGTATGTCTTTGTTACTGGGTGTCAGTGTATGTCTTTGTTACTTGGTGTCATTGTATGTATGTGTTACTTGGTGTAAGTGTGTGTCTGTGTTAGTGGGTATCAGTGTATGTCTTTGTTACTTGGTGTCAGTGTATGTCTTTGTTACTTGGTGTAATTGTCTGTCTTTGTTACTTGGTGTCAGTGTATGTCTGTGTTACTTGGTGTAAGTGTGTGTCTTTGTTCCTTGGTGTAAGTGTATGTCTTTGTTACTTGGTGTAATTGTCTGTCTTTGTTACTTGGTGTCAGTGTATGTCTGTGTTACTTGGTGTAAGTGTGTGTCTTTGTTCCTTGGTGTAAGTGTATGTCTTTGTTACTTGGTGTCAGTGTATGTCTTTGTGACTTGGTATCAGTGTATGACTTTGTGACTTGTTGTCAGTGTATGTCTTTTTTACTGGGTGTCAGTGTGTGTCTGTGTTACTTGGTGTCAGTGCATGTCTTTGTTACTGTGTTTCAGTGTTTCTCTGTATTACTGGGTGTCAGTGTGTGTCTGTGACACTAGGTGTCAGTATTTAGTTTAGTTTCGAGATACAGCACTTAAACAGGCCCATTGGCCCACCGAGTCTGTGCCGACCATCAACAACCCATTTCTACTAATCCTACACTAATCCCGCATTCCTATCACATCCCCACCTATCCCTATATATTTCCCTACCACCTACCTATACTAGGGGCAATTTATGATGGCCAATTAACCAATCAACCTGCAAGTCTTTGGCATGTGGGAGGAAACCGGAGCACCGGGAGGAAACCCACGCAGACCCAGCGAGAACTTGCAAACTCCGCAAAGGCAGTACCCAGAATAAACCCGGGTCCCTGGAGCTGTGAGGCTGCGGTGCTAACCACTGCGCCAATGTGCCCCGCCCCCCTCACCCCAGTGTGTGCCTGTGTTCCTGGGTATCAGTGTATGTCTTTGTTACTTGGTGTCAGTATCTGTCTGTGTTACTTGGTGTCAGTGTGTTTGTCTGTGTTACTGTTTGTCAGTGTGTGTCTGTGTTACTTGGTGTAAGTGTGTGTCTTTGTTCCTTGGTGACCTTGTGTGTCTGTGTTACAGGGTGTCAGTGTATGTCTTTGTTACTGGGTGTCAGTGTATGTCTTTGTTACTTGGTGTCATTGTATGTATGTGTTACTTGGTGTAAGTGTGTGTCTGTGTTAGTGGGTATCAGTGTATGTCTTTGTTACTTGGTGTCAGTGTATTTCAAAATACCTGGTGTCAGTGTATGTCTTTGTTACTTGGTGTAATTGTCTGTCTTTGTTACTTTGTGTCAGTGTATGTCTGTGTTACTTGGTGTAAGTGTGTGTCTTTGTTCCTTGGTGTAAGTGTATGTCTTTGTTACTTGGTGTAATTGTCTGTCTTTGTTACTTGGTGTCAGTGTATGTCTGTGTTACTTGGTGGAAGTGTGTGTCTTTGTTCCTTGGTGTAAGTGTATGTCTTTGTTACTTGGTGTCAGTGTATGTCTTTGTGACTTGGTATCAGTGTATGACTTTGTGACTTGTTGTCAGTGTATGTCTTTTTTACTGGGTGTCAGTGTGTGTCTGTGTTACTTGGTGTCAGTGCATGTCTTTGTTACTGTGTTTCAGTGTTTCTCTGTATTACTGGGTGTCAGTGTGTGTCTGTGACACTAGGTGTCAGTATTTAGTTTAGTTTCGAGATACAGCACTTAAACAGGCCCATTGGCCCACCGAGTCTGTGCCGACCATCAACAACCCATTTATACTAATCCTACACTAATCCCGCATTCCTATCACATCCCCACCTATCCCTATATATTTCCCTACCACCTACCTATACTAGGGGCAATTTATGATGGCCAATTAACCAATCAACCTGCAAGTCTTTGGCATGTGGGAGGAAACCGGAGCACCGGGAGGAAACCCACGCAGACACAGCGAGAACTTGCAAACTCCGCAAAGGCAGTACCCAGAATAAACCCGGGTCCCTGAAGCTGTGAGGCTGCGGTGCTAACCACTGCGCCAATGTGCCCCCCCCCCTCACCCCAGTGTGTGCCTGTGTTCCTGGGTATCAGTGTATGTCTTTGTTACTTGGTGTCAGTATCTGTCTGTGTTACTTGGTGTCAGTGTGTTTGTCTGTGTTACTGGGTGTCATTGTGTGTCTGTGTTACTTGGTGTAAGTGTGTGTCTTTGTTACTTGGTGTGCTTGTGTGTCTGTGTTACTGGGTGTCAGTGTATGTCTTTGTTACTGGGTGTCAGTGTATGTCTTTGTTACTTGGTGTAAGTGCGTGTCTGTGTTACTGGGTATCAGTGTCTGTCGTTTTTACTTTGTGTATGTGTGCGTCTTTGTTACTGGGTATCAGTGCATGTCTTTGTTACTGGGTGTCAGTGTATGTCTTTGTTACTTGGTGTAAGTGTGTGTCTGTGTTACTGGGTATCAACGTCTGTCTTTTTTACTTGGTGTAAGTGTGTGTCTTTGTTACTGGGTATCAGTGCATGTCTTTGTTACTTGGTGTCATTGTATGTCTGTGTTACTTGGTGTCCGTGTGTGTCTGTGTTACTGGGTATCCGTGTATGTCTTTGTTACTTGGTGTCAGTGGATGTCAAAATACTTGGTGTAAGTGTATGACTTTGTTACTTGGTGTAACTGTCGGTCTTTGTTACTTGGTGTCAGTGTATGTCTGTGTTACTTGGTGTAAGTGTGTGTCTTTGATACTTGGTGTAAGTGTATGACTTTGTTACTTGGTGTCAGTGTATGTCTTTGTTACTTGGTGTCATTGTGTGTCTGTGTTACTGGGCATCAGTGTATGTCTTTGTGACTTGGTATCAGTGTATGTCTTTGTGACATGGTGTCAATGTATGTCTTTTTTACTGGGTGTAAGTCTGTGTCTGCGTTACTGGGTATCAGTGCATGTCTTTGTTACTGGGTGTCAGTGTATGTCAAAATACTTGGTGGAAGTGTATGTCTTTGTTACTTGGTGTAATTGTCTGTCTTTGTTACTTGGTGTCAGTGTATGTCTGTGTTACTTGGTGTAAGTGTGTGTCTTTGTTACTGGGCATCAGTGTATGTCTTTGTGACTTGGTATCAGTGTATGTCTTTGTGACTTGATGTCAGTGGATGTCTTTTTTACTGGGTGTCAGTGTGTGTCTGTGTTACTTGGTGTCAGTGCATGTCTTTGTTACTTGGTGTCAGTATTTAGTTTAGTTTAGAGATACAGCACTTAAACAGGCCCTTCGGCCCACCGTGTCTGTGCCGACCATCAACAACCCATTTATACTAATCCTACACTAATCCCATATTCCTATCACATCCCCACCTATCCCTATATATTTCCCTACCACCTACCTATACTAGGGGCAATTTATGATGGCCAATTAACCTATCAACCTGCAAGTCTTTGGCATGTGGGAGGAAACCGGAGCACCGGGAGTAAACCCACACGAACACAGGGAGAAATTGCAAACTCCGGAAAGGCAGTACCCAGAATCGAACCCGGGTCCCTGAAGCTGTGATGCTGCGGTGCTAACCACTGCGCCAATGTGCCCCCCACCACCCCACCCCCGCAGTGTTTGCCTTTGTTACTGGGTATCAGTGTTTGTCATTGTTACTTGGTGTCAGTGTATGTCTGAGTTACTTGGTGTCAGTGTGTTTGTCTGTGTTACTGGGTGTCAGTGTGTGTCTGTGTTACTTGGTGTAAGTGTGTGTCTTTGTTACTTGGTGTGCTTGTGTGTCTGTGTTACTGGGTGTCAGTGTCTGTCTTTGTTACTGGGTGTCAGTGTATGTCTTTGTTACTTGCAGTAAGTGTGTGTCTGTGTTACTGGGTATCAGTGTCTGTCTTTTTTACTTGGTGTAAGTGTGTGTCTTTGTTACTGGGTATCAGTGTATGTCTTTGTTACTTGGTGTCAGTGTATGTCTGTGTTACTTGGTGTCAGTGTGTTTGTCTGTGTTACTGTGTGTCAGTGTGTGTCTGTGTTACTTGGTGTAAGTGTGTGTCTTTGTTACTTGGTGTCCTTGTGTGTCTGTGTTACAGGGTGTCAGTGTATGTCTTTGTTACTGGGTGTCAGTGTATGTCTTTGTTACTTGGTGTCATTGTATGTATGTGTTACTTGGTGTAAGTGTGTGTCTGTGTTACTGGGTATCAGTGTATGTCTTTGTTACTTGTTGTCAGTGTATGTCAAAATACCTGGTGTCAGTGTATGTCTTTGTTACTTGGTGTAACTGTCGGTCTTTGTTACTTGGTGTCAGTGTATGTCTGTGTTACTTGGTGTAAGTGTGTGTCTTTGATACTTGGTGTAAGTGTATAACTTTGTTACTTGGTGTCAGTGTATGTCTTTGTTACTTGGTGTCATTGTGTGTCTGTGTTACTGGGCATCAGTGTATGTCTTTGTGACTTGGTATCAGTGTATGTCTTTGTGACATGGTGTCAATGTATGTCTTTTTTACTGGGTGTAAGTCTGTGTCTGCGTTACTGGGTATCAGTGCATGTCTTTGTTACTGGGTGTCAGTGTATGTCAAAATACTTGGTGGAAGTGTATGTCTTTGTTACTTGGTGTAATTGTCTGTCTTTGTTACTTGGTGTCAGTGTATGTCTGTGTTACTTGGTGTAAGTGTGTGTCTTTGTTACTGGGCATCAGTGTATGTCTTTGTGACTTGGTATCAGTGTATGTCTTTGTGACTTGATGTCAGTGGATGTCTTTTTTACTGGGTGTCAGTGTGTGTCTGTGTTACTTGGTGTCAGTGCATGTCTTTGTTACTTGGTGTCAGTATTTAGTTTAGTTTAGAGATACAGCACTTAAACAGGCCCTTCGGCCCACCGTGTCTGTGCCGACCATCAACAACCCATTTATACTAATCCTACACTAATCCCATATTCCTATCACATCCCCACCTATCCCTATATATTTCCCTACCACCTACCTATACTAGGGGCAATTTATGATGGCCAATTAACCTATCAACCTGCAAGTCTTTGGCATGTGGGAGGAAACCGGAGCACCGGGAGTAAACCCACACGAACACAGGGAGAAATTGCAAACTCCGGAAAGGCAGTACCCAGAATCGAACCCGGGTCCCTGAAGCTGTGATGCTGCGGTGCTAACCACTGCGCCAATGTGCCCCCCACCACCCCACCCCCGCTGTGTTTGCCTGTGTTACTGGGTATCAGTGTTTGTCATTGTTACTTGGTGTCAGTGTATGTCTGAGTTACTTGGTGTCAGTGTGTTTGTCTGTGTTACTGGGTGTCAGTGTGTGTCTGTGTTACTTGGTGTAAGTGTGTGTCTTTGTTACTTGGTGTGCTTGTGTGTCTGTGTTACTGGGTGTCAGTGTCTGTCTTTGTTACTGGGTGTCAGTGTATGTCTTTGTTACTTGCAGTAAGTGTGTGTCTGTGTTACTGGGTATCAGTGTCTGCCTTTTTTACTTGGTGTAAGTGTGTGTCTTTGTTACTGGGTATCAGTGTATGTCTTTGTTACTTGGTGTCAGTGTATGTCTGTGTTACTTGGTGTCAGTGTGTTTGTCTGTGTTACTGTGTGTCAGTGTGTGTCTGTGTTACTTGGTGTAAGTGTGTGTCTTTGTTACTTGGTGTCCTTGTGTGTCTGTGTTACAGGGTGTCAGTGTATGTCTTTGTTACTGGGTGTCAGTGTATGTCTTTGTTACTTGGTGTCATTGTATGTATGTGTTACTTGGTGTAAGTGTGTGTCTGTGTTACTGGGTATCAGTGTATGTCTTTGTTACTTGGTGTCAGTGTATGTCAAAATACCTGGTGTCAGTGTATGTCTTTGTTACTTGGTGTAATTGTCTGTCTTTGTTACTTTGTGTCAGTGTATGTCTGTGTTACTTGGTGTAAGTGTGTGTCTTTGTTCCTTGGTGTAAGTGTATGTCTGTGTTACTTGGTGTAAGTGTGTGTCTTTGTTCCTTGGTGTAAGTGTATGTCTTTGTTACTTGGTGTCAGTGTATGTCTTTGTGACTTGGTATCAGTGTATGTCTTTGTGACTTGTTGTCAGTGTATGTCTTTTTTACTGGGTGTCAGTGTGTGTCTGTGTTACTTGGTGTCATTGTATGTCTTTGTTACTGTGCTTCAGTGTTTCTCTGTATTACTGGGTGTCAGTGTGTGTCTGTGACACTAGGTGTCAGTATTTAGTTTAGTTTAGAGATACAGCACTTAAACAGGCCCATCGGCCCACCGAGTCTGTGCCGACCATCAACAACCCATTTATACTAATCCTACACTAATCCCGCATTCCTATCACATCCCCACCTATCCCTATATATTTCCCTACCACCTACCTATACTAGGGGCAATTTATGATGGCCGATTAACCAATCAAACTGCAAGTCTTTGGCATGTGGGAGGAAACCGGAGCACCGGGAGGAAACCCACGCAGACACCGCGAGAACTTGCAAAGTCCGCAAAGGCAGTACCCAGAATCGAACCCGGGTCCCTGGAGCTGTGAGGCTGCGGTGCTAACCACTGCGCCAATGTGCCCCCCCCCCTCACCCCAGTGTGTGCCTGTGTTCCTGGGTATCAGTGTATGTCTTTGTTACTTGGTGTCAGTGCCTGTCTGTGTTACTTGGTGTCAGTGTGTATGTCTGTGTTACTGGGTGTCAGTGTATGTCTTTGTTACTGGGTGTCAGTGTATGTCTTTGTTACTTGGTGTAAGTGTGTGTCTGTGTTTCTGGGTATCAGTGTATGTCTTTGTTACTTGGTGTCAGTGTCTGTCTGTGTTACTTGGTGTCAGTGTGTATGTCTGTGTTACTGGGTGTCAGTGTATGTCTTTGTTACTGGGTGTCAGTGTATGTCTTTGTTACTTGCTGTAAGTGTGTGTCTGTGTTTCTGGGTATCAGTGTCTGTCTTTTTTACTTGGTGTAAGTGTGTGTCTTTGTTTCTGGGTATCAGTGCATGTCTTTGTTACTGGGTGTCAGTGTATGTCTTTGTTACTTGGTGTAAGTGTGTGTCTGTGTTACTGGGTATCAACGTCTGTCTTTTTTACTTGGTGTAAGTGTGTGTCTTTGTTACTCGGTATCAGTGCATGTCTTTGTTACTTGGTGTCATTGTATGTCTGTGTTACTTGGAGTCCGTGTGTGTCTGTGTTACTGGGTATCAGTGTATGTCTTTGTTACTTGGTGTCAGTGGATGTCAAAATACTTGGTGTCAGTGTATGTCTGTGTTACTTGGTGTAAGTGTGTGTCTTTGTTACTTGGGGTCAGTGTATGTCTTTGTTACTTTGTGTCAGTGTATGTCTTTGTTACTTGGTGTCAGTTTGTGTCTGTGTTACTGGGCATCAGTGTATGTCTTTGTGACTTGGTATCAGTGTATGTCTTTGTGACATGGTGTCAATGTATGTCTTTTTTACTGGGTGTAAGTCTGTGTCTGCGTTACTGGGTATCAGTGCATGTCTTTGTTACTGGGTGTCAGTGTATGTCAAAATACTTGGTGGAAGTGTATGTCTTTGTTACTTGGTGTAATTGTCTGTCTTTGTTACTTGGTGTCAGTGTATGTCTGTGTTACTTGGTGTAAGTGTGTGTCTTTGTTACTGGGCATCAGTGTATGTCTTTGTGACTTGGTATCAGTGTATGTCTTTGTGACTTGATGTCAGTGGATGTCTTTTTTACTGGGTGTCAGTGTGTGTCTGTGTTACTTGGTGTCAGTGCATGTCTTTGTTACTTGGTGTCAGTATTTAGTTTAGTTTAGAGATACAGCACTTAAACAGGCCATTCGGCCCACCGTGTCTGTGCCGACCATCAACAACCCATTTATACTAATCCTACACTAATCCCATATTCCTATCACATCCCCACCTATCCCTATATATTTCCCTACCACCTACCTATACTAGGGGCAATTTATGATGGCCAATTAACCTATCAACCTGCAAGTCTTTGGCATGTGGGAGGAAACCGGAGCACCGGGAGTAAACCCACACGAACACAGGGAGAAATTGCAAACTCCGGAAAGGCAGTACCCAGAATCGAACCCGGGTCCCTGAAGCTGTGATGCTGCGGTGCTAACCACTGCGCCAATGTGCCCCCCACCACCCCACCCCCGCAGTGTTTGCCTGTGTTACTGGGTATCAGTGTTTGTCATTGTTACTGGGTGTCAGTGTATGTCTTTTTTACTTGCAGTAAGTGTGTGTCTGTGTTACTGGGTGTCAGTGTCTGTCTTTGTTACTGGGTGTCAGTGTATGTCTTTGTTACTTGCAGTAAGTGTGTGTCTGTGTTACTGGGTATCAGTGTCTGTCTTTTTTACTTGGTGTAAGTGTGTGTCTTTGTTACTGGGTATCAGTGTATGTCTTTGTTACTTGGTGTCAGTGTATGTCTGTGTTACTTGGTGTCAGTGTGTTTGTCTGTGTTACTGTGTGTCAGTGTGTGTCTGTGTTACTTGGTGTAAGTGTGTGTCTTTGTTACTTGGTGTCCTTGTGTGTCTGTGTTACAGGGTGTCAGTGTATGTCTTTGTTACTGGGTGTCAGTGTATGTCTTTGTTACTTGGTGTCATTGTATGTATGTGTTACTTGGTGTAAGTGTGTGTCTGTGTTACTGGGTATCAGTGTATGTCTTTGTTACTTGGTGTCAGTGTATGTCAAAATACCTGGTGTCAGTGTATGTCTTTGTTACTTGGTGTAACTGTCGGTCTTTGTTACTTGGTGTCAGTGTATGTCTGTGTTACTTGGTGTAAGTGTGTGTCTTTGATACTTGGTGTAAGTGTATGACTTTGTTACTTGGTGTCAGTGTATGTCTTTGTTACTTGGTGTCATTGTGTGTCTGTGTTACTGGGCATCAGTGTATGTCTTTGTGACTTGGTATCAGTGTATGTCTTTGTGACATGGTGTCAATGTATGTCTTTTTTACTGGGTGTAAGTCTGTGTCTGCGTTACTGGGTATCAGTGCATGTCTTTGTTACTGGGTGTCAGTGTGTGTCAAAATACTTGGTGTAAGTGTATGTCTTTGTTACTTGGTGTAATTGTCTGTCTTTGTTACTTGGTGTCAGTGTTTGTCAGTGTTACTTGGTGTAAGTGTGTGTCTTTGTTACTGGGTATCAGTGTGTGTCTTTGTGACTTGGCATCAGTGTATGTCTTTGTGACTTGGTATCAGTGTATGTCTTTGTGACTTGATGTCAGTGTATGTCTGTGTTACTTGGTGTCAGTGTGTTTGTCTGTGTTACTGGGTGTCAGTGTGTGGCTGTGTTACTTGGTGTAAGTGTGTGTCTTTGTTACTTGGTGTGCTTGTGTGTCTGTGTTACTGGGTGTCAGTGTATGTCTTTGTTACAGGGTGTCAGTGTATGTCTTTGTTACTTGGTGTAAGTGTGTGTCTGTGTTACTGGGTATCAGTGTCTGTCTTTTTTACTTGGTGTAAGTGTGTGTCTTTGTTACTGGGTATCAGTGCATGTCTTTGTTACTGGGTGTCAGTGTATGTCTTTGTTACTTGGTGTAAGTGTGTGTCTGTGTTACTGGGTATCAACGTCTGTCTTCTTTACTTGGTGTAAGTGTGTGTCTTTGTTACTGGGTATCAGTGCATGTCTTTGTTACTTGGTGTCATTGTATGTCTGTGTTACTTGGTGTCCGTGTTTGTCTGTGTTACTGGGTATCAGTGTATGTCTTTGTTACTTGGTGTCAGTGGATGTCAAAATACTTGGTGTAAGTGTATGTCTTTGTTACTTGGTGTAACTGTCGGTCTATGTTACTTGGTGTAAGTGTGTGTCTTTTTTACTTGGTGTCAGTGTATGTCTTTGTTACTTGGTGTCAGTGTATGTCTTTGTTACTTGGTGTCAGTGTGTGTCTGTGTTACTGGGCATCAGTGTATGTCTTTGTGACTTTGTATCAGTGTATGTCTTTGTGACTTGGTGTCAGTGTATGTTTTTTTTACTGGGTGTAAGGGTGTGTCTGCGTTCCTGGGTATCAGTGAATGTCTTTGTTACTGGGTGTCAGTGTATGTCAAAATACTTGGTGTAAGTGTATGTCTTTGTTACTTGGTGTAATTGTCTGTCTTTGTTACTTGGTGTCAGTGCATGTCTGTGTTACTTGGTGTAAGTGTGTGTCTTTGTTACTGGGCATCAGTGTATGTCTTTGTGAATTGGTATCAGTGTATGTCTTTGTGACTTGATGTCAGTGTATGTCTTTTTTACTGTGTGTCAGTGTGTGTCTGTGTTACTTGGTGTCAGTGCATGTCTTTGTTACTTGGTGTCAGTATTTAGTTTAGTTTAGAGATACAGCACTTAAACAGGCCCTTCGGCCCACCGAGTCTGTGCCGACCATCAACAACCCATTTATACTAATCCTATACTAATCCCGTATTCCTATCACATCCCCACCTATCCCTATATATTTCCCTACCAGCTACCTATACTAGGGGCAATTTATGATGGCCTATTAACCTATCAACCTGCAAGTCTTTGGCATGTGGGAGGAAACCGGAGCACCGGGAGGCAACCCACTCAGACACAGGGAGAACTTGCAAACTCCGCAAAGGCAGTACCCAGAATCGAACCCGGGTCCCTGGAGCTGTG
Organism: Heterodontus francisci; assembly: GCF_036365525.1. Lineage (NCBI taxonomy): Eukaryota > Metazoa > Chordata > Chondrichthyes > Heterodontiformes > Heterodontidae > Heterodontus > Heterodontus francisci. The sequence continues at coordinate 6,191,885 of NW_027140442.1, forward strand.
AGGCTGCGGTGCTAACCACTGCGCCAATGTACCCCCCCCCCCCCCGTCCCGTCCCGTCCCGTCCCGTCCCGTCCCGTCCCGTCCCGCAGTGTGTGCCTGTGTTACTGGGTATCAGTGTATGTCTTTGTTACTTGGTGTCAGTGTATGTCTGTGTTACTTGGTGTCAGTGAGTTTGTCTGTGTTACTGTGTGTCAGTGTGTGTCTGTGTTACTTGGTGTAAGTGTGTGTCTTTGTTACTTGGTGTCCTTGTGTGGCTGTGTTACAGGGTGTCAGTGTATGTCTTTGTTACTGGGTGTCAGTGTATGTCTTTGTTACTTGGTGTAAGTGTGTGTCTGTGTTACTGGGTGTCAGTGTCTGTCTTTTTTACTTGGTGTAAGTGTGTGTCTTTGTTACAGGGTATCAGTGCATGTCTTTGTTACTTGGTGTCATTGTATGTATGTGTTACTTGGCGTAAGTGTGTGTCTGTGTTACTGGGTATCAGTGTATGTCTTTGTTACTTGGTGTCAGTGTATGTCAAAATACCTGGTGTCAATGTATGTCTTTGTTACTGGGTGTAATTGTCTGTCTTTGTTACTTGGTGTCAGTGTATGTCTTTGTTACTTGGTGTAAGTGTGTGTCTTTGTTCCTTGGTGTAAGTGTCTGTCTTTGTTACTTGGTGTCGGTGTATGTCTTTGTTCCTTGGTGTCAGTGTGTGTCTGTGTTGCTGGGCATCAGTGTCTGTCTTTGTGACTTGGTATCAGTGTACGACTTTTTTCTGGGTGTCAGTGTATGTCTTTTTTACTGGGTGTCAGTGTGTGTTTGTTTGTGTTACTGGGTGTCTGTAACACTAGGTGTCAGTATTTAGTTTAGTTTCGTGATCCAGCACTTAAACAGGCCCATCGGCCCATCGAGTCTGTGCCGACCATCAACAACCCATTTATACTAATCCTACACAAATCCAGCATTCCTATCACATCACCAACTATCCCTATATATTTCTCTACCACCTACCTATACTAGGGGCAATTTATGATGGCCAATTAACCTATCAACCTGCAAGTCTTTGGCATGTGGGAGGATACCGGAGCACCGGGAGGCAATTCACGCAGACACAGGGAGGACTTGCAAACTCCGCGCAGGCAGTACCCAGAATCGAACCCGGGTCCCTGGAGCTGAGAGGCTGCGGTGCTAACTACTGCGCCAATTTGCCCCCACGCAGTTTGTGCCTGTGCTACGAGGTATCAGTGTATGTCTTTGTTACTGGGTGTCAGTGTATGTCTTTTTTACTGGGTGTAAGTGTGTGTCTGCGTTACTGGGTATCAGTGCATGTCTTTGTTACTGGGTGTCAGTGGATGTCAAAATACTTGGTGCAAGTGTATGTCTTTGTTACTTGGTGTAATTGTCTGTGCTTGTTACTTGGTGTCATTGTATGTCTGTGTTACTTGGTGTAAGTGTGTGTCTTTGTTACTGGGCATCAGTGTATGTCTTTGTGACTTGGTATCAGTGTATGTCTTTGTGACTTGATGTCAGTGTATGTCTGTGTTACTGGGTGTCAGTGTGTGTTTGTTTGTGTTACTGGGTGTCAGTGTGTGTCTGTGACACTAGGTGTCAGTATTTAGTTTAGTTTCGTGATACAGCACTTAAACAGGCCCTTCGGCCCACCGAGTCTGTGCCGACCATCAACAACCCATTTATACTAATCCTACACTAATCCCGTATTCCTATCACATCCCCACCTATCCCTATATATTTCCCTACCACCTAACTATACTAGGGGCAATTTATGATGGCCAATTAACCTATCAACCTGCAAGTCTTTGGCATGTGGGAGGATACCGGAGCACCGGGAGGCAATTCACGCAGACACAGGGAGAACATGCAAACTCCGCAAAGGCAGTACCCAGAATCGAACCCGGGTCCCTGGAGCTGTGAGACTGCGGTGCTAACCACTGCGCCAATGTGCCCCCCCCCCCCCACACACCGCCCAGTGTGTGCCTTTGTTACTGGGTATCAGCGCATGTCTTTGTTACTTGGTGTCAGTGTATGTCTGTGTTACTTGGTGCCAGTGTGTTTGTCTGTGTTACTGGGTGTCAGTGTGTGTCTGTGTTACAGGGTGTAAGTGTGTGTCTTTGTTACTTGGTGTGCTTGTGTGTCTGTGTTACTGGGTGTCAGTGTATATCTTTGTTACTGGGTGTAAGTGTGTGTCTGTGTTACTGGGTATCAGTGTTTGTCTTTGTTACTTGGTGTAAGTGTGTGTCTGTGTTACTGGGTATCAGTGTATGTCTTTGTTACTTGGTGTCAGTGTATGTCAAAATACTTGCTATGAATGTATGTCTTTGTTACTTGGTGTAATTGTCTGTCTTCGTTACTTGGTGTAAGTGTATGTCTTTGTTACTTGGTGTCAGTGTATATCTTTGTTACTTGGTGTCAGGGTATGTCTTTGTTACTTGGTGTCAGTGTATGTCTGTGTTACTTGGTGTAAGTGTGTGTCTTTGTTTCTTGGTGTAAGTGCATGTCTTTGTTACTTGGTGTAAGTGTGTGTCTGTGTTACTGGGTTTCAGTGTATGTCTTTATGACTTGGTATCTGTGTATGTCTTTGTTACTGGGTGTCAGTGTGTGTCTGTGTTACTGGGTTTCAGTGTATGTCTTTGTGACTTGGTATCAGTGTCCGTCTTTGTTACTGGGTGTCAGTGTGTGTCTGTGTTACTGGGTATCAGTGTATGTCTTTGTGACTTGCTATCAGTGTATGTCTTTGTTACTGGGTTTCCATGTGTGTCTGTGTTCCTGGGTATCAGTGTGTGTCTGTGTTACTGGGTGTCAGTGTGTGTCTGTGTGACTGGGTATCAGTGTGTGTCTGTGTTACTGGGTGTCAGTGTATGTGTTTGTGACTTGGTGTCAGTGTATGTGTTTGTGACTTGGTGTCAGTGTATGTCGTTGTTACTTGGTGTAAGTGTATGTCTTTGCGCTTGGTGTAAGCGTGTGTCTTTGTTACTTGGTGTCAGTGTGTGTCTGTGTTCCTGGGTGTCAGTGTATGTCTTTGTTACTGTGTATCAGTGTGTGTTGCTGGGTGTCAGTGTGTGTCTGTGACACTAGGTGTCACTATTTAGTTTAGTTTAGTTTCGAGATACAGCACTGAATCAGGCCCTTCGGCCCACCGAGTCTGTGCCGACCATCAGCCTCCCATTTATACTAATCCGACACGAATTCCATATTCCAATAACATCCCCACCGGTCCCTTTATATTTATTTACCACCTACCTACATATACTAGGTGCAATTTATAATGGCCAATTAACCTATCAACCTGCAAGTCTTTGGCATGTGGGAGGAAACAGGAGCAAACCCACGCAGACACAGGGAGAACTTGCAAACTCCGCACAGGCAGTACCCAGAATCGAACCCGGGTCCCTGGAGCTGTGAGGCTGCAGTGCTAACCACTGCGCCACTGTGCAGCCCAGTGTGTGTCTGTGTTACTGGGCGTCAGTGCATGTCTTTGTTACTTGTTGTCAGTGTATGTCTGTGTTACTTGGTGTAAGTGTGTGTCTTTGTTTCTTGGTGTAAGTGCATGTCTTTGTTACTTGGTGTAAGTGTGTGTCTGTGTGACTGGGTATCAGTGTGTGTCTGTGTTACTAGGTATCAGTGTATGTCTTTGTTACTTGTTGTCAGTGTATGTCTTTGTTACTTGGTGCAAGTTTGTGTCTGTGTTACTGGGTATCAGTGTATGTCTTTGTTACTTGGTGTCAGTGTATGTCTTTGTTACTTGGTGTAAGTGTGTGTCTGTGTTACTGGGTATCAGTGTATGTCTTTGTTACTTGGTGTCAGTGTATGTCTTTGTTACTTGGTGCAAGTGTGTGTCTGTGTTACTGGGTATCAGTGTATGTCTTTGTTACTTGGTGTCAGTGTATGTCTTTGTTACTTGGTGTAAGTGTGTGTCTGTGTTACTGGGTATAAGTGTATGTCTGTGTTGCTGGGGGTCAGTGTATGTCTGTGTTACTTGGTGTAAGTGTATGTCTTTGCGCTTGGTGTAAGCGTGTGTCTTTGTTACTTGGTTTCAGTGTGTGTCTGTGTTCCTGGGTGTCAGTGTATGTCTTTGTTACTGTGTATCAGTGTGTGTTGCTGGGTGTCAGAGTGTGTCTGTGACACTAGGTGTCACTATTTAGTTTAGTTGAGTTTCGAGATGCAGCACTGCATCAGGCCCTTCGGCCCACCGAGTCTGTGCCGACCATCAACCACCCATTTATACTAATCCGACACGAATCCCATATTCCAATAACATCCCCACCGGTCCCTTTATATTTATTTACCACCTACCTACATACACTAGGTGCAATTTATAATGGCCAATTAACCTATCAACCTGCAAGTCTTTGGCATGTGGGAGGAAACAGGAGCAAACCCACGCAGACACAGGGAGAACTTGCAAACTCCGCACAGGCAGTACCCAGAATCGAACCCGGGTCCCTGGAGCTGTGAGGCTGCAGTGCTAACCACTGCGCCACTGTGCAGCCCAGTGTGTGTCTGTGTTACTGGGTATCAGTGTATGTCTTTGTTACTTGGTGTCAGTGTATGTCTTTGTTACTTGGTGTAAGTGTGTGTCTGTGTTACTGGGTATCAGTGTATGTCTTTGTTACTTGGTGTCAGTGTATGTCTTTGTTACTTGGTGCAAGTGTGTGTCTGTGTTACTGGGTATCAGTGTATGTCTTTGTTACTTGGTGTCAGTGTATGTCTTTGTTACTTGGTGTAAGTGTGTGTCTGTGTTACTGGGTATAAGTGTATGTCTGTGTTGCTGGGGGTCAGTGTATGTCTGTGTTACTTGGTGTAAGTGTATGTCTTTGCGCTTGGTGTAAGCGTGTGTCTTTGTTACTTGGTTTCAGTGTGTGTCTGTGTTCCTGGGTGTCAGTGTATGTCTTTGTTACTGTGTATCAGTGTGTGTTGCTGGGTGTCAGAGTGTGTCTGTGACACTAGGTGTCACTATTTAGTTTAGTTGAGTTTCGAGATGCAGCACTGCATCAGGCCCTTCGGCCCACCGAGTCTGTGCCGACCATCAACCACCCATTTATACTAATCCGACACGAATCCCATATTCCAATAACATCCCCACCGGTCCCTTTATATTTATTTACCACCTACCTACATATACTAGGTGCAATTTATAATGGCCAATTAACCTATCAACCTGCAAGTCTTTGGCATGTGGGAGGAAACAGGAGCAAACCCACGCAGACACAGGGAGAACTTGCAAACTCCGCACAGGCAGTACCCAGAATCGAACCCGGGTCCCTGGAGCTGTGAGGCTGCAGTGCTAACCACTGCGCCACTGTGCAGCCCAGTGTGTGTCTGTGTTACTGGGCGTCAGTGCATGTCTTTGTTACTTGTTGTCAGTGTATGTCTGTGTTACTTGGTGTAGGTGTGTGTCTTTGTTTCTTGGTGTAAGTGCATGTCTTTGTTACTTGGTGTAAGTGTGTGTCTGTGTTACTGGGTATCAGTGTATGTCTTTGTTACTTGGTGTCAGTGTATGTCTTTGTTACTTGGTGCAAGTGTGTGTCTGTGTTACTGGGTACCAGTGTATGTCTTTGTTACTTGGTGTCAGTGTATGCCTTTGTTACTTGGTGTAATTGTGTGTCTGTGTTACTGGGTATCAGTGTATGTCTTTGTTACTTGGTGTCAGTGCATGTCTTTGTTACTTGGTGCAAGTGTGTGTCTGTGTTACTGGGTATCAGTGTATGTCTTTGTTACTTGGTGTCAGTGTATGTCTTTGTTACTTGGTGTAAGTGTGCGTCTGTGTTACTGGGTATAAGTGTATGTCTGTGTTGCTGGGGTCAGTGTATGTCTGTGTTACTTGGTGTAAGTATGTGTCTTTGCGCTTGGTGTAATTGTATGTCTTTGTCACTTGATTTCAGTGTGTGTCTGTGTTACTTGGTGTAAGTGTATGTCTTTGTTACTTGGTGTAAGTGTGTGTCTGTTTTACTGGGTATCAATGTCTGTCTATGTTACTTGGTGTCAGTGTGTGTCTGTGTTACTGGGTATCAGTGTATGTCTTTGTTACTTGGTGTCAGTGTATGTATTTGTTACTTGGTGTCAGTGTGTGTCTGTGTTACTGGGTATCAGTGTATGTCTTTGTTATTTGGTGTCAGTGTATGTGTTTGTGACTTGGTGTCAGTGTATGTCTTTGTTACTGGGAATCAGTGTATGTCTTTGTTACTTGGTGTAAGTGTGTGTCTTTGTTACTTGGTGTCAGTGTATGTCTTTGTTACTTGGTGTAAGTGTGTGTCTTTGTTACTTGGTGTCAGTGTGTGTCTGTGTTCCTGGGTGTCAGTGTACGTCTTTGTTACTGTGCATCAGTGTGTGTTACTGGGTGTCAGTCTGTGTCTGTGACACTAGGTGTCAGTATTTAGTTTACATTAGAGATACAGCACTGAAACAGGCCCTTCGGCCCACCGAGTCTGTGCCGACCATCAACCACACATTTATACTAATCCTACAAGAATCTCAGATTCCAATAACATCCCCACCTGTCCATATATATTTCCCTGCAACCTACCTATACTAGGGGCAATTTATAATGGACAATTAACCTATCAACCTGCATGTCTTTGGCATGTGGGAGGAAAACGGAGCACCCGGAGGAAACCCACGCAGACACAGGGAGAACTTGCAAACTCCGCACAGGCAGTACCCAGAATCGAACCCGGTTCCTTGGAGCTCTGAGGCTGCAGTGCTAACCACTGCGCCACTGTGCCGCCCAGTGTGTGTCTGTGTTACTGGGTGTCAGTGTATGTCTTTGTTACTTGGTGTCAATGTATGTCTTTGTTACTTGGTGTCAGTGTATGTCTTTGTTACTTGGTGTGAGTGTATGTCTTTGTTACTTGGTGTCATTGTATGTGTTTGTGACTTGGTGTCACTGTATGTCTTTGTTACTTGGTGTAAGTGTATGTCAAAATACTTGATGTAAGTGTATGTCTGTGTTACTTGGTGTAAGTGTATGTCTTTGTTACTTGGTGTAAGTGTGCGTCTGTGTTACAGGGTATCAGTGTATGTCTTTGTTACTTGCTGTCAGTGTATGTTTTTGATACTTGGTGTAATTGTGTGTCTGTGTTACAGGGTATCAGTGTATGTCTTTGTTACTTGGTGTCAGTGTATGTCTGTGTTACTTGGTGTAAGTGCGTGTCCGTGTTACTGGGTGTCAGTGTTTGTCTGTGTTACTTGGTGTAAGTGTGTGTCTTTGTTACTTGGTGTCCTTGTGTGTCTGTGTTACTGGGTGTCAGTGTATATCTTTGTTACTGGGTGTAAGTGTGTGTCTGTGTTACTGGGTATCAGTGTTTGTCTTTGTTACTTGGTGTAAGTGTGTGTCTGTGTTACTGGATATCAGTGTATGTCTTTGTTACTTGGTGTCAGTGTATGTCAAAATACTTGGTATAAATGTATGTCTTTGTTACTTGGTGTAATTGTCTGTCTTCGTTACTTGGTGTAAGTGTATGTCTTTGTTACTTGGTGTCAGTGTATATCTTTGTTACTTGGTGTCAGGGTATGTCTTTGTTACTTGGTGTCAGTGTATGTCTGTGTTACTTGGTGTAAGTGTGTGTCTGTGTTACTGGGTATCAGTGCATGTCTTTATGACTTGGTATCTGTGTATGTCTTTGTTACAGGGTGTCAGTGTGTGTCTGTGTTACTGGGTTTCAGTGTATGTCTTTGTGACTTGGTAACAGTGTCCCACTTTGTGACTGGGTGTCAGTGTATGTCTTTGTTACTGGGTGTCAGTGTGTGTCTTTGTGACATGGTGTCAGTGTGTGTCTTTGTTACTTGGTGTCAGTTTATGTCTGTGTTACTTGGTGTCATTGTATGTCTGTTTTCCTTGTTATAAGTGTGTGTCTGTGTATCAGTGTATGACTTTCTGACTTGGAGTCAGTGTATGTCTTTGTTACTGGGTGTCAGTGTATGTCTGTGTTACTGGGGGTCAGTGTGTGTCTGTGTTACTGGGGGTCAGTGTATGTCTTTGTTACTTTGTATCAGTGTACGTCTGTGTTACTTGGTATCAGTGTATGTCTTTGTGACTTGGTGTCAGTGTATGTCTTTGTTACTTGGTGTAAGTGTGTGTCTGTGATACTGGGTATCAGTGTATGTCTTTGTTACTTGGTGTCAGTGTATGTCTGTGTTATTTGGTGTAAGTGTGTGTCTGTGTATCAGTGTATGTCTTTGTGACTTGGTGTCAGTGTATGTCTTTGTTACTGGTTTCAGTGTGTGTCTTTGTGACTTGGTGTCAGTGTATATCTGTGTTACTGGGGGTCAGTGTGTGTCTGTGTTACTGGGGGTCAGTGTGTTTCTGTGTTACTGGGTATCAGTGTCTGTCTTTGTTACTTGGTGTAAGTGTACGTCATTGTTACTTGGTGTGAGTGTATTTATTTGTGACTTGGTGTCAGTGTATGTCTTTGTTCCTGTTTATTAGTGTTTCTCTGTGTTACTGGGTGTCAGTGTGTGTTTGTTTGTGTTACTGGGTGTCAGTGTGTATCTGTGACACTAGGTGTCAGTATTTAGTTTAGATGAGAGATGCAGCACTGAAACAGGCCCTTCGGCCCACCGAGTCTGTGAGACCATCAACCACACATTTATACTGATCCTACAAGACTCTCATATTCCAATAACATCCCCACCGGTCCCTATATATTTCCCTACAGCCTACCTATACAAGGGGCAATTTATAATGGACAATTAACCTATCAACCTGCATGTCTTTGGCATGTGGGAGGAAACCGGAGCACCCGGAGGAAACCCACGCAGACACAGGGAGAACTTGCAAACTCCGCACAGGCAGTACCCAGAATCGAACCCGGTTCCTTGGAGCTCTGAGGCTGCAGTGCTAACCACTGCGCCACTGTGCAGCCCAGTGTGTGTCTGTGTTACTGGGCGTCAGTGCATGTCTTTGTTACTTGTTTTCAGTGTATGTCTGTGTTACTTGGTGTAAGTGTGTGTCTTTGTTTATTGGTGTAAGTGTATGTCTTTGTTACTTGGTGTAAGTGTGTGTCTGTGTGACTGGGTATCAGTGTGTGTCTGTGTTACTGGGTGTCAGTGTATGTGTTTGTGACTTGGTGTCAGTGTATGTCGTTGTTACTTGGTGTAAGTGTATGTCTTTGCGCTTGGTGTAAGCGTGTGTCTTTGTTACTTGGTGTCAGTGTGTGTCTGTGCTCCTGGCTGTCAGTGCATGTCTTTGTTACTGTGTATCAGTGTGTGTTGCTGGGTGTCAGTGTGTGTCTGTGACAGTAGGTGTCACTATTTAGTTTAGTTTAGTTTCGAGATACAGCACTGAATCAGGCCCTTCTGCCCACCGAGTCTGTGCCGACCATCAACCACCCATTTCTACTAATCCGACACGAATCCCATATTCCAATAACATCCCCACCGGTCCCTTTATATTTATTTACCACCTACCTACATATACTAGGTGCAATTTATAATTGCCAATTAACCTATCAACCTGCAAGTCTTTGGCATGTGGGAGGAAACAGGAGCAAACCCAATCAGACACAGGGAGAACTTGCAAACTCCGCACAGGCAGTACCCAGAATCGAACCCGGGTCCCTGGAGCTGTGAGGCTGCAGTGCTAACCACTGCGCCACTGTGCAGCCCAGTGTGTGTCTGTGTTACTGGGCGTCAGTGCATGTCTTTGTTACTTGTTGTCAGTGTATGTCTGTGTTACTTGGTGTAAGTGTGTGTCTTTGTTTATTGGTGTAAGTGCATGTCTTTGTTACTTGGTGCAAGTGTGTGTCTGCGTTACTGGGTATCAGTGTTTGTCTTTGTTACTTGGTGTCAGTGTATGTCTTTGTTACTTGGTGTAAGTGTGTGTCTGTGTTACTGGGTATCAGTGTCTCTCTTTGTTACTTGGTGTCAGTGTATGTCTTTGTTACTTGGTGTAAGTGTGTGTCTGTGTTACTGGGTATAAGTGTTTGTCTGTGTTGCAGGGGGTCATTGTATGTCCGTGTTACTTGGTGTCAGTGTGTGTCTTTGTCACTTGGATTCAGTGTGTGTCTTTGTTACTTGGTGTAAGTGTATGTCTTTGTTACTTGGTGTAAGTGTGTGTCTGTTTTACTGTTTATCAGTGTCTGTCTTTGTTACTTGGTGTCAGTGTGTGTCTTTGTTATTTGGTGTCAGTGTATGTGTTTGTGACTTGGTGTGAGTGTATGTCTTTGTTACTTGGTGTAAGTGTGTGTCTTTGTTATTTGGTGTCAGTGTGTGTCTGTGTTCCTGGGTGTCAGTGTACGTCTTTATTACTGTGTATCAGTGTGTGTTACTGGGTGTCTGTCTGTGTCTGTGACACTAGGTGTCAGTATTTAGTTTAGATGAGAGATACAGCACTGAAACAGGCCCTTCGGCCCACCGAGTCTGTGAGACCATCAACCACACATTTATACTGATCCTACAAGAATCTCATATTGCAAAAACATCCCCACCGGTCCCTTTATATTTATTTACCACCTACCTACATATACTAGGTGCAATTTATAATGGCCAATTAACCTATCAACCTGCAAGTCTTTGGCATGTGGGAGGAAACAGGAGCAAACCCACTCAGACACAGGGAGAACTTGCAAACTCCGCACAGGCAGTACCCAGATTCGAACCCGGTTCCTTGGAGCTCTGAGGCTGCAGTGCTAACCGCTGCGCCACTGTGCCGCCCAGTGTGTGTCTGTGTTACTGGGTGTCAGTGTATGTCTTTGTTACTTGGTGTCAGTGTATGTCTTTGTTACTTGGTGTGAGTGTATGTCTTTGTTACTTGGTGTCATTGTATGTGTTTGTGACTTGTTGTCACTGTATGTCTTTGTTACTTGGTGTAAGTGTATGTCAAAATACTTGGTGTAAGTGTATCTCTGTGTTACTTGGTGTAAGTGCATGTCTTTGTTACTTGGTGTAATTGTGCGTCTGTGTTCCTGGGTATCAGTGTATGTCTTTATGACTTGGTATCAGTGTATGTCTTTGTTACTGGGTGTCAGTGTGTGTCTGTGTTACTGGATTTCAGTGTATGTCTTTGTGACTTGGTATCAGTGTCCGTCTTTGTTACTGGGTGTCAGTGTGTGTCTGTGTTACTGGGTATCAGTGTATGTCTTTGTGACTTGCTCTCAGTGTATGCCTTTGTTGCTGGGTTTCAATGTGTGTCTGTGTTCCTGGGTATCAGTGTATGTCTTTGTGACTTGGTGTCAGTGTCTGTCTTTGTTACTGGGTGTCAGTGTGTGTCTTTGTGACTTGGTGTCAGTGTATGTCTGTGTTACTTGGTGTCAGTGTATGTCTGTGTTTCTTGGTATAAGTCTGTGTCTGTGCATCAGTGTATGTCTTTGTGACTTGGTGTCAGTGTATGTCTTTGTTACTTTGTATCAGTGTATGTCTTTGTTACTTGGTATCAGTGTATGTCTTTGTGACTTGGTGTAATTGTCTGTCTTTGTTACTTGGTGTAAGTGTATGTCTTTGTTACTTGGTGTCAGTGTATGTCTTTGTTACTTGGTGTATGTGTGTGTCTGTGATACTGGGTATCAGTGTATGTCTTTGTTACTTGGTGTCAGTGTATGTCTGTGTTACTTGGTGTAAGTGTGTGTCTGTGCATCAGTGTATGTCTTTGTCACTTGGTGTCAGTGTATGTCTTTGTTACTGGGTTTCAGTGTGCGTCTTTGTGACTTGGTGTCAGTGTATATCTGTGTTACTGGGGGTCAGTGAGTGTCTGTGTTGCTGGGGGTCAGTGTGTTTCTGTGTTACTGGGTCTCAGTGTCTGTCTTTGTTACTTGGTGTAAGTGTACGTCATTGTTACTTGGTGTCAGTGTATTTGTTTGTGACTTGGTGTCAGTGTATGTCTTTGTTACTGTTTATTAGTGTTTCTCTGTGTTACTGGGTGTCAGTGTGTGCTTGTTTATGTTACTGGGTGTCAGTGTGTATCTGTGACACTAAGTGTCAGTATTTAGTTTAGTTTAGAGATACAGCACTTCAACAGGCCCTTCTGCCCACCGAGTCTGTGCCGACCATCAACCACCAATTTATACTAATCCTACACTAATCCCGTATTCCTATCACATCTGCACCTGTCCCTATATATTTCCCTGCCACCTACCTATACTAGGGGCAATTTATGATGGCCAATTAACCTATCAACCTGCAAGTCTTTGGCATGTGGGAGGAAACCGGAGCACCCGGAGGAAACCCACGCAGACACAGGGAGAACTTGCAAACTCCGCGCAGGCAGTCCGCAGAATCGAACACGGGTCCCTGGAGCTGTGAGTCTGCGGTGCTCACCACTGCGCCAATGTGCCACATTCCCCCTAACCACCCCCCCACCCCCCGCCCACCCACAGTGTGTGCCTGTGTTACTGGGTATCAGTGTATGTCTTTGTTACTTGGTGTCAGTGTATGTCTGTGTTACTTGTGATCAGTGTATGTCTTTGTGACTTGGTGTCAGTGTATGCCTTTGTTACTGGGTATCATTGTGTGTCTGTGTTACTTGGTGTAAGTGTGTGTCTGTTTTACTGTTTATCAGTGTCTGTCTTTGTTACTTGGTGTCAGTGTGTGTCTGTGTTACTGGGTATCAGTGTATGTCTTTGTTACTTGGTGTCAGTGTATGTCTTTGTTACTTGGTGTAAGTGTGTGTCTGTGTTACTGGGTATCAGTGAATGTCTTTATTATTTGGTGTCAGTGTATGTGTTTGTGACTTGTTGTGAGTGTATGTCTTTGTTACTTGGTGTAAGTGTGTGTCTTTGTTATTTGGTGTCAGTGTGTGTCTGTGTTCCTGGGTGTCAGTGTACGTCTTTGTTACTGTGTATCAGTGTGTGTTACTGGGTGTCAGTCTGTGTCTGTGACACTAGGTGTCAGTATTTAGTTTAGATGAGAGATGCAACACTGAAACAGGCCCTTCGGCCCACCGAGTCTGTGAGACCATCAACCATACATTTATACTGATCCTACAAGACTCTCATATTCCAATAACTTCCCCACCGGTCCCTTTATATTTCGCTACAACCTACCTATCCAAGGGGCAATTTATAATGGACAATTAACCTATCAACCTGCATGTCTTTGGCATGTGGGAGGAAACCGGAGCACCCGGAGGAAACCCACGCAGACACAGGGAGAACTTGCAAACTCCGCACAGGCAGTACACAGAATCGAACCCGGTTCCTTGGAGCTCTGAGGCTGCAGTGCTAACCACTGCGCCACTGTGCAGCCCAGTGTGTGTCTGTGTTACTGGGCGTCAGTGCATGTCTTTGTTACTTGTTTTCAGTGTATGTCTGTGTTACTTGGTGTAAGTGTGTGTCTTTGTCTATTGGTGTAAATGTATGTCTTTGTTACTTGGTGTAAGTGTGTGTCTGTGTGACTGGTTATCAGTGTCTCTCTTTGTTACTTGGTGTCAGTGTATGTCTTTGTTACTTGGTGTAAGTGTGTGTCTGTGTTACTGGGTATAAGTGTATGTCTGTGTTGCTGGGGGTCATTGTATGTCCGTGTTACTTGGTGTAAGTGTGAGTCTTTGTCACTTGGATTCAGTGTGTGTCTGTGATACTTGGTGTAAGTGTATGTCTTTGTTACTGGGTGTCAGTGTGTGTCTTTGTTTCTTGGTGTCAGTGTATGTCTGTGTTACTTGGTGTCAGTGTATGTCTGTGTTTCTTGGTATAAGTGTGTGTCTGTGCATCAGTGTATGTCTTTGTGACTTGGTGTCAGTGTATGTCTTTGTTACTTTGTATCAGTGTATGTCTTTGTTACTTGGTATCAGTGTATGTCTTTGTGACTTGGTGTAATTGTCTGTCTTTGTTACTTGGTGTCAGTGTATGTCTTTGTTACTTGGTGTATGTGTGTGTCTGTGATACTGGGTATCAGTGTATGTCTTTGTTACTTGGTGTCAGTGTATGTCTGTGTTACTTGGTGTAAGTGTGTGTCTGTGCATCAGTGTATGTCTTTGTGACTTGGTGTCAGTGTATGTCTTTGTTACTGGGTTTCAGTGTGTGTCTTTGTGACTTGGTGTCAGTGTATATCTGTGTTACTGGGGGTCAGTGAGTGTCTGTGTTGCTGGGGGTCAGTGTGTTTCTGTGTTACTGGGTCTCAGTGTCTGTCTTTGTTACTTGGTGTAAGTGCACGTCATTGTTACTTGGTGTCAGTGTATTTGTTTGTGACTTGGTGTCAGTGTATGTCTTTGTTACTGTTTATTAGTGTTTCTCTGTGTTACTGGGTGTCAGTGTGTGCTTGTTTATGTTACTGGGTGTCAGTGTGTATCTGTGACACTAAGTGTCAGTATTTAGTTTAGTTTAGAGATACAGCACTTCAACAGGCCCTTCTGCCCACCGAGTCTGTGCCGACCATCAACCACCAATTTATACTAATCCTACATCAATCCCGTATTCCTATCACATCCGCACCTGTCCCTATATATTTCCCTGCCACCTACCCATACTAGGGGCAATTTATGATGGCCAATTAACCTATCAACCTGCAAGTCTTTGGCATGTGGGAGGAAACCGGAGCACCCGGAGGAAACCCACGCAGACACAGGGAGATCTTGCAAACTCCGCGCAGGAAGTCCCCAGAATCGAACCCGGGTCCCTGGAGCTGTGGGTCTGCGGTGCTAACCACTGCGCCAATGTGCCACATCCCGCCCCCCCCCCCCCCCCCACAGTGTGTGCCTGTGCTCCTGGGTATCTGTGTATGTCTTTGTTACTTAGTGTCAGTGTGTGTCTGTGTTACTTGTTATCAGTGTATGTCTTTGTGACTTGGTGTCAGTGTATGTCTTTGTTACTGGGTATCAGTGTGTGTCTGTGTTACTTGGTGTCCGTGTGTCTCTGTGTTAATGGGTGTAAGTGTGTGTCTTTGTTACTTGGTGTCCGTGTGTGTCAGTGTTACTGGGTGTCAGTGCATGTCTTTCTTACTGGGTGTCATTGTATGTCTTTGTTACTTGGTGTAAGTGTGTGTCTGTGTTACTGGGTATCAGTGTCTTTCTTTCTTACTTGGGGTAAGTGTTTCTCTGTGTTACTGGGTATCAGTGTATGTCTTTGTTACTTGGTGACAGTGTATGTCTGTGTTACTGGGGGTCAGTGTCTGTCTGTGTTACTTGGTGCAAGTGTGTGTCTTTGTTACTTGGTGTAATTGTATGTCTTTGTTACTTGATTTCAGTGTCTGTCTGTGTTACTTGGTGTAAGTGTATGTCTTTGTTACTTGGTGTAAGTGTGTGTCTGTGTTACTGGGTATCAGTGTATGTCTTTGTTACTTGGTGTAAGTGTGTGTCTGTGTGACTGGGTATCAGTGTGTGTCTGTGTTACTGAGTGTCAGTGTATGTGTTTGTGACTTGGTGTCAGTGTATGTGTTTGTGACTTGGTGTCAGTGTATGTCGTTGTTACTTGGTGTAAGTGTATGTCTTTGCGCTTGGTGTAAGCGTGTGTCTTTGTTACTTGGTGTCAGTGTGTGTCTGTGTTCCTGGGTGTCAGTGTATGTCTTTGTTACTATGTATCAGTGTGTGTTGCTGGGTGTCAGTGTGTGTCTGTGACACTAGGTGTCACTATTTAGTTTAGTTCAGTTTCGAGATACAGCACTGAATCAGGCCCTTCGGCCCACCGTGTCTGTGCCGACCATCAACCACCCATTTATACTAATCCGACACGAATCCCATATTCCAATAACATCCCCACCGGTCCCTTTATATTTATTTACCACCTACCTACATATACTAGGTGCAATTTATAATGGCCAATTAACCTATCAACCTGCAAGTCTTTGGCATGTGGGAGGAAACAGGAGCAAACCCACGCAGACACAGGGAGAACTTGCAAACTCCGCACAGGCAGTACCCAGAATCGAACCCGGGTCCCTGGAGCTGTGAGGCTGCAGTGCTAACCACTGCGGCACTGTGCATCCCAGTGTGTGTCTGTGTTACTGTGCGTCAGTGCATGTCTTTGTTCCTTGTTGTCAGTGTATGTCTGTGTTACTTGGTGTAAGTGTGTGTCTTTGTTTCTTGGTGTAAGTGCATGTCTTTGTTACTTGGTGTAAGTGTGTGTCTGTGTTACTGGGTATCAGTGTATGTCTTTGTTACTTGGTGTCAGTGTATGTCTTTGTTACTTGGTGCAAATGTGTGTCTGTGTTACTGGGTATCAGTGTATGTCTTTGTTACTTGGTGTCAGTGTATGTCTTTGTTACTTGGTGTAAGTGTGTGTCTGTGTCACTGGGTGTCAGTGTATGTCTTTGTTACTTGGTGCAAGTGTGTGTCTGTGTTACTGGGTATCAGTGTGTGTCTTTGTTACTTGGTGTCAGTGTATGTCTTTGTTACTTGGTGTAAGTGTGTGTCTGTGTTACTGGGTATAAGTGTATGTCTGTGTTGCTGGGGGTCAGTGTATGTCTGTGTTACTTGGTGTAAGTGTGTGTCTTTGCGCTTGGTGTAAGCGTGTGTCTTTGTTACTTGGTGTCAGTGTGTGTCTGTGTTCCTGGGTGTCAGTGTATGTCTTTGTTACTGTGTATCAGTGTGTGTTGCTGGGTGTCAGTGTGTGTCTGTGACACTAGGTGTCACTATTTAGTTTAGTTGAGTTTCGAGATGCAGCACTGAATCAGGCCCTTCGGCCCACCGAGTCTGTGCCGACCATCAACCACCCATTTATACTAATCCGACACGAATCCCATATTCCAATAACATCCCCACCGGTCCCTTTATATTTATTTACCACCTACCTACATATACTAGGTGCAATTTATAATGGCCAATTAACCTATCAACCTGCAAGTCTTTGGCATATGGGAGGAAACAGGAGCAAACCCACGCAGACACAGGGAGAACTTGCAAACTCCGCACAGGCAGTAACCAGAATCGAACACGGGTCCCTGGAGCTGTGAGGCTGCAGTGCTAACCAGTGCGCCACTGTGCAGCCCAGTGTGTGTCTGTGTTACTGGGCGTCAGTGCATGTCTTTGTTACTTGTTGTCAGTGTATGTCTGTGTTACTTGGTGTAAGTGTGTGTCTTTGTTTCTTGGTGTAAGTGCATGTCTTTGTTACTTGGTGTAAGTGTGTGTCTGTGTTACTAGGTATCAGTGTATGTCTTTGTTACTTGGTGTCAGTGTATGTCTTTGTTACTTGGTGTAAGTGTGTGTCTGTGTTACTGGGTATCAGTGTATGTCTTTGTTACTTGGTGTCAGTGTATGTCTTTGTTACTTGGTGCAACTGTATGTCTGTGTTACTGGGTATCAGTGTATGTCTTTGTTACTTGGTGTCAGTGTATGTCTTTGTTACTTGGTGAAAGTGTGTGTCTGTGTTACTGGGTATAAGTGTATGTCTGTGTTGCTGGAGGTCAGTGTATGTCTGTGTTACTTGGTGTAAGTGTGTGTCTTTGCGCTTGGTGTAAGCGTGTGTCTTTGTTACTTGGTGTCAGTGTGTGTCTGTGTTCCTGGGTGTCAGTGTATGTCTTTGTTACTGTGTATCAGTGTGTGTTGCTGGGTGTCAGTGTGTGTCTGTGACACTAGGTGTCACTATTTAGTTTAGTTTAGTTTCGAGATACAGCACTGAATCAGGCCCTTCGGCCCACCGAGTCTGTGCCGACCATCAACCACCCATTTATACTAATCCGACACGAATCCCATATTCCAATAACATCCCCACCGGTCCCTTTATATTTATTTACCACCGACCTACATATACTAGGTGCAATTTATAATGGCCAATTTACCTATCAACCTGCAAGTCTTTGGCATGTGGGAGGAAACAGGAGCAAACCCACGCAGACACAGGGAGAACTTGCAAACTCCGCACAGGCAGTACCCAGAATCGAACCCGGGTCCCTGGAGCTGTGAGGCTGCAGTGCTAACCACTGCGCCACTGTGCAGCCCAGTGTGTGTCTGTGTTACTGGGCGTCAGTGCATGTCTTTGTTACTTGTTGTCAGTGTATGTCTGTGTTACTTGGTGTAAGAGTGCGTCTTTGTTTCTTGGTGTAAGTGCATGTCTTTGTTACTTGGTGTAAGTGTGTGTCTGTGTGACTGGGTATCAGTGTATGTCTTTGTTACTTGGTGTCAGTGTATGTCTTTGTTACTTGGTGCAAGTGTGTGTCTGTGTTACTGGGTATCAGTGTATGTCTTTGTTACTTGGTGTCAGTGTATGTCTTTGTTACTTGGTGTAAGTGTGTGTCTGTGTTACTGGGTATCAGTGTGTGTCTTTGTTACTTGGTGTCAGTGTATGTCTTTGTTACTTGGTGCAAGTGTGTGTCTGTGTTACTGGGTATCAGTGTATGTCTTTGTTACTTGGTGTCAGTGTATGTCTTTGTTACTTGGTGTAAGTGTGTGTCTGTGTTACTGGGTATAAGTGTATGTCTGTGTTGCTGGGCGTCAGTGTATGTCTGTGTTACTTGGTGTAAGTATGTGTCTTTGTGACTTGGTGTAATTGTATGTCTTTGTCACTTGGTTTCAGTGTGTGTCTGTGTTACTTGGTGTAAGTGTATGTCTTTGTTACTTGGTGTAAGTGTGTGTCTTTTTTACTGGGTATCAGTGTCTGTCTTTGTTACTTGGTGTCAGTGTGTGTCTGTGTTACTGGGTATCAGTGTATGTCTTTGTTACTTGGTGTCAGTGTATGTCTTTGTTACTTGGTGTAAGTGTGTGTCTGTGTAACTGGGTGTCAGTGTGTGTCTGTGTTACTGGGTATCAGTGTATGTCTTTGTTATTTGGTGTCAGTGTATGTGTTTGTGACTTGGAGTCAGTGTATGTCTTTGTTACTGAATGTCAGTGTATGTCTTTGTTACTTGGTGTCAATGTATGTCTTTGTTACTTGGGGCAAGTGTGTGTCTGTGTTACTGGGTATCAGTGTATGTCTTTGTTACTTGGTGTCAGTGTATGTCTTTGTTACTTGGTGTAAGTGTGTGTCTGTGTTACTGGGTATCAGTGCATGTCTTTGTTACTTGGTGTCAGTGTATGTCTTTGTTACTTGGTGCAAGTGTGTGTCTGTGTTACTGGGTATCAGTGTATGTCTTTGTTACTTGGTGTCAGTGTATGCCTTTGTTACTTGGTGTAAGTGTGTGTCTGTGTTACTGGGTATAAGTGTATGTCTGTGTTGCTGGGCGTCAGTGTATGTCTGTGTTACTTGGTGTAAGTATGTGTCTTTGTGACTTGGTGTAATTGTATGTCTTTGTCACTTGGTTTCAGTGTGTGTCTGTGTTACTTGGTGTAAGTGTATGTCTTTGTTACTTGGTGTAAGTGTGTGTCTTTTTTACTGGGTATCAGTGTCTGTCTTTGTTACTTGGTGTCAGTGTGTGTCTGTGTTACTGGGTATCAGTGTATGTCTTTGTTACTTGGTGTCAGTGTATGTCTTTGTTACTTGGTGTAAGTGTGTGTCTGTGTAACTGGGTGTCAGTGTGTGTCTGTGTTACTGGGTATCAGTGTATGTCTTTGTTATTTGGTGTCAGTGTATGTGTTTGTGACTTGGAGTCAGTGTATGTCTTTGTTACTGAATGTCAGTGTATGTCTTTGTTACTTGGTGTCAATGTATGTCTTTGTTACTTGGGGCAAGTGTGTGTCTGTGTTACTGGGTATCAGTGTATGTCTTTGTTACTTGGTGTCAGTGTATGTCTTTGTTACTTGGTGTAAGTGTGTGTCTGTGTTACTGGGTATCAGTGCATGTCTTTGTTACTTGGTGTCAGTGTATGTCTTTGTTACTTGGTGCAAGTGTGTGTCTGTGTTACTGGGTATCAGTGTATGTCTTTGTTACTTGGTGTCAGTGTATGCCTTTGTTACTTGGTGTAAGTGTGTGTCTGTGTTACTGGGTATAAGTGTATGTCTGTGTTGCTGGGGGTCAGTGTATGTCTGTGTTACTTGGTGTAAGTATGTGTCTTTGTTACTTGGTGTAATTGTATGTCTTTGTCACTTGGTTTCACTGTGTGTCTGTGTTACGTGGTGTAAGTGTATGTCTTTGTTACTTGGTGTAAGTGTGTGTCTGTTTTACTGGGTATCAGTGTCTGTCTTTGTTACTTGATGTCAGTGTGTGTCTGTGTTACTGGGTATCAGTGTATGTCTTTGTTACTTGGTGTCAGTGTATGTCTTTGTTACTTGGTGTAAGTGTGTGTCTGTGTAACTGGGTGTCAGTGTGTGTCTGTGTTACTGGGTATCAGTGTTTGTCTTTGTTATTTGGTGTCAGTGTATGTGTTTGTGACTTGGTGTCAGTGTATGTCTTTGTTACTGGGTGTCAGTGTATGTCTTTGTTACTTGGTGTAAGTGTGTGTCTTTGTTACTTGGTGTCAGTGTATGTCTTTGTTACTTGGTGTAAGTGTGTGTCTTTGTTACTTGGTGTCAGTGTGTGTCTGTGTTCCTGGGTGTCAGTGTACGTCTTTGTTACTGTGCATCAGTGTGTGTTACTGGGTGTCAGTCTGTGTCTGTGACACTAGGTGTCAGTATTTAGTTTAGATTCGAGATACAGCTCTGAAACAGGCCCTTCGGCCCACCGAGTCTGTGCCGACCATCAACCACACATTTATACTAATCCTACAAGAATCTCATATTCCAATAACATCCCCACCGGTCCATATATATTTCCCTGCAACCTACCTATACTAGGGGCAATTTATAATGGAGAATTAACCTATCAACCTGCATGTCTTTGGCATGTGGGAGGAAACTGGAGCACCCGGAGGAAACCCACGCAGACACAGGGAGAACTTGCAAACTCCGCACAGGCAGTACCCAGAATCGAACGCGGTTCCTTGGAGCTCTGAGGCTGCAGTGCTAACCACTGCGCCGCTGTGCCGCCCAGTGTGTGTCTGTGTTACTGGGTGTCAGTGTATGCCTTTGTTACTTGGTGTCAATGTATGTCTTTGTTACTTGGTGTCAGTGTATGTCTTTGTTACTTGGTGTCAATGTATGTCTTTGTTACTTGGTGTCAGTGTATGTCTTTGTTACTTGGTGTGAGTGTATGTCTTTGTTACTTGGTGTCATTGTATGTGTTTGTGACTTGGTGTCACTGTATGTCTTTGTTACTTGGTGTAAGTGTATGTCAAAATACTTGATGTAAGTGTATGTCTGTGTTACTTGGTGTAAGTGTATGTCTTTGTTACTTGGTGTAAGTGTGCGTCTGTGTTACAGGGTATCAGTGTATGTCTTTGTTACTTGCTATCAGTGTATGTTTTTGATACTTGGTGTAATTGTGTGTCTGTGTTACAGGGTATCAGTGTATGTCTTTGTTACTTGGTGTCAGTGTATGTCTGTGTTACTTGGTGTAAGTGCGTGTCCGTGTTACTGGGTGTCAGTGTGTGTCTGTGTTACTTGGTGTAAGTGTGTGTCTTTGTTACTTGGTGTCCTTGTGTGTCTGTGTTACTGGGTGTCAGTGTATATCTTTGTTACTTGGTGTAAGTGTGTGTCTGTGTCACTGGGTGTCATTGTTTGTCTTTGTTACTTGGTGTCAGTGTGTGTCTGTGTTACTGGGTATCAGTGTATGTCTTTGTTACTTGGTGTCAGTGTATGTCAAAATACTTGGTATAAATGTATGTCTTTGTTACTTGGTGTAATTGTCTGTCTTCGTTACTTGGTGTAAGTGTATGTCTTTGTTACTTGGTGTCAGTGTATATCTTTGTTACTTGGTGTCAGGGTATGTCTTTGTTACTTGGTGTCAGTGTATGTCTGTGTTACTTGGTGTAAGTGTGTGTCTGTGTTACTGGGTATCAGTGCATGTCTTTATGACTTGGTATCTGTGTATGTCTTTGTTACTGGGTGTCAGTGTGTGTCTGTGTTACTGGGTTTCAGTGTATGTCTTTGTGACTTGGTATCAGTGTCCCTCTTTGTTACTGGGTGTCAGTGTGTGTCTGTGTTACTGGGTATCAGTGTATGTCTTTGTGACTTGCTATCAGTGTATGTCTTTGTTACTGGGTTTCCATGTGTGTCTGTGTTCCTGGGTATCAGTGTACGTCTTTGTGACTGGGTGTCAGTGTATGTCTTTGTTACTGGGTGTCAGTGTGTGTCTTTGTGACTTGGTGTCAGTGTGTGTCTTTGTCACTTGGTGTCATTGTATGTCTGTGTTACTTGGTGACATTGTATGTCTGTTTTCCTTGTTATAAGTGTGTGTCTGTGTATCAGTGTATGACTTTCTGACTTGGTGTCAGTGTATGTCTTTGTTACTAGGTGTCAGTGTATGTCTGTGTTACTGGGGGGTCAGTGTGTGTCTGTGTTACTGGGGGTCAATGTATGTCTTTGTTACTTTGTATCAGTGTACGTCTGTGTTACTTGGTATCAGTGTATGTCTTTGTGACTTGGTGTCAGTGTGTGTCTTTGTGACTTGGTGTCAGTGTATGTCTTTGTTACTTGGTGTAAGTGTGTGTCTGTGATACTGGGTATCAGTGTATGTCTTTGTTACTTGGTGTCAGTGTATGTCTGTGTTATTTGGTGTAAGTGTGTGTCTGTGTATCAGTGTATGTCTTTGTGACTTGGTGTCAGTGTATGTCTTTGTTACTGGGTTTCAGTGTGTGTCTTTGTGACTTGGTGTCAGTGTATATCTGTGTTACTGGGGGTCAGTGTGTGTCTGTGTTACTGGGGGTCAGTGTGTTTCTGTGTTACTGGGTATCAGTGTCTGTCTTTGTTACTTGGTGTAAGTGTACGTCATTGTTACTTGGTGTGAGTGTATTTGTTTGTGACTTGGTGTCAGTGTATGTCTTTGTTACTGTTTATTAGTGTTTCTCTGTGTTACTGGGTGTCAGTGTGTGTTTGTTTGTGTTACTGGGTGTCAGTGTGTATCTGTGACACTAGGTGTCAGTATTTAGTTTAGTTTAGAGATACAGCACTTCAACAGGCCCTTCTGCCCACCGAGTCTGTGCTGACCATCAACCACCAATTTATACTAATCCTACACTAATCCCGTATTCCTATCACATCCGCACCTGTCCCTATATATTTCCCTGCCACCTACCTATACTAGGGGCAATTTATGATGGCCAATTAACCTATCAACCTGCAAGTCTTTGGCATGTGGGAGGAAACCGGAGCACCCGGAGGAAACCCACGCAGACACAGGGAGAACTTGCAAACTCCGCGCAGGCAGTCCGCAGAATCGAACACGGGTCCCTGGAGCTGTGAGTCTGCGGTGCTAACCACTGCGCCAATGTGCCACATCCCCCCCAACCACCCCCGCCCCACCCCCCACCCCCCGCCCACCCACAGTGTGTGCCTTTGTTACTGGGTATCAGTGTATGTCTTTGTTACTTGGTGTCAGTGTATGTCTGTGTTACTTGTGATCAGTGTATGTCTTTGTGACTTGTTGTCAGTGTGTGTCTGTTTTACTGTTTATCAGTGTCTGTCTTTGTTACTTGGTGTCAGTGTGTGTCTGTGTTACTGGGTATCAGTGTATGTCTTTGTTACTTGGTGTCAGTGTATGTCTTTGTTACTTGGTGTAAGTGTGTGTCTGTGTTACTGGGTATCAGTGAATGTCTTTGTTATTTGGTGTCAGTGTATGTGTTTGTGACTTGGTGTGAGTGTATGTCTTTGTTACTTGGTGTAAGTGTGTGTCTTTGTTATTTGGTGTCAGTGTGTGTCTGTGTTCCTGGGTGTCAGTGTACGTCTTTGCTACTGTGCATCAGTGTGTGTTACTGGGTGTCAGTCTGTGTCTGTGACACTAGGTGTCAGTATTTAGTTTAGATGAGAGATGCAGCACTGAAACAGGCCCTTCGGCCCACCGAGTCTGTGAGACCATCAACCACACATTTATACTGATCCTACAAGACTCTCATATTCCAATAACATCCCCACCGGTCCCTATATATTTCCCTACAACCTACCTATACAAGGGGCAATTTATAATGGACAATTAACCTATCAACCTGCATGTCTTTGGCATGTGGGAGGAAACCGGAGCACCCGGAGGAAACCCACGCAGACACAGGGAGAACTTGCAAACTCCGCACAGGCAGTACCCAGAATCGAACCCGGTTCCTTGGAGCTCTGAGGCTGCAGTGCTAACCACTGCGCCACTGTGCAGCCCAGTGTGTGTCTGTGTTACTGGGCGTCAGTGCATGTCTTTGTTACTTGTTTTCAGTGTATGTCTGTGTTACTTGGTGTAAGTGAGTGTCTTTGCTTATTGGTGTAAGTGTATGTCTTTGTTACTTGGTGTAAGTGTGTGTCTGTGTGACTGGGTATCAGTGTGTGTCTGTGTTACTGGGTGTCAGTGTATGTGTTTGTGACTTGGTGTCAGTGTATGTGTTTGTGACTTGGTGTCAGTGTATGTCGTTGTTACTTGGTGTAAGTGTATGTCTTTGCGCTTGGTGTAAGCGTGTGTCTTTGTTACTTGGTGTCAGTGTGTGTCTGTGCTCCTGGCTGTCAGTGCATGTCTTTGTTACTGTGTATCAGTGTGTGTTGCTGGGTGTCAGTGTGTGTCTGTGACAGTAGGTGTCACTATTTAGTTTAGTTTAGTTTCGAGATACAGCACTGAATCAGGCCCTTCTGCCCACCGAGTCTGTGCCGACCATCAACCACCCATTTATACTAATCCGACACGAATCCCATATTCCAATAACATCCCCACCGGTCCCTTTATATTTATTTACCACCTACCTACATATACTAGGTGCAATTTATAATTGCCAATTAACCTATCAACGTGCAAGTCTTTGGCATGTGGGAGGAAACAGGAGCAAACCCACTCAGACACAGGGAGAACTTGCAAACTCCGCACAGGCAGTACCCAGAATCGAACCCGGGTCCCTCGAGCTGTGAGGCTGCAGTGCTAACCACTGCGCCACTGTGCAGCCCAGTGTGTGTCTGTGTTACTGGGCGTCAGTGCATGTCTTTGTTACTTGTTGTCAGTGCATGTCTGTGTTACTTGCTGTAAGTGTGTGTCTTTGTTTATTGGTGTAAGTGCATGTCTTTGTTACTTGGTGCAAGTGTGTGTCTGCGTTACTGGGTATCAGTGTTTGTCTTTGTTACTTGGTGTCAGTGTATGTCTTTGTTACTTGGTGTCAGTGTATGTCTGTGTTACTGGGTATCAGTGTCTCTCTTTGTTACTTGGTGTCAGTGTATGTCTTTGTTACTTGGTGTAAGTGTGTGTCTGTGTTACTGGGTATAAGTGTTTGTCTGTGTTGCTGGGGGTCATTGTATGTCCGTGTTACTTGGTGTAAGTGTGTGTCTTTGTCACTTGGATTCAGTGTGTGTCTTTGTTACTTGGTGTAAGTGTATGTCTTTGTTACTTGGTGTAAGTGTGTGTCTGTTTTACTGTTTATCAGTGTCTGTCCTTGTTACTTGGTGTCAGTGTGTGTCTGTGTTACTGGGTATCAGTGTATGTCTTTGTTACTTGGTGTCAGTGTATGTCTTTGTTACTTGGTGTAAGTGTGTGTCTGTGTTACTGGGTATCAGTGAATGTCTTTGTTATTTGGTGTCAGTGTATGTGTTTGTGACTTGGTGTAAGTGTGTGTCTGTGTTACTGGGTATCAGTGTCTTTCTTTCTTACTTGGGGTAAGTGTTTCTCTGTGTTACTGGGTATCAGTGTATGTCTTTGTTACTTGGCGTCAGTGTATGTCTGTGTTACTGGGGGTCAGTGTCTGTCTGTGTTACTTGGTGCAAGTGTGTGTCTTTGTTACTTGGTGTAATTGTATGTCTTTGTTACTTGGTGTAATTGTATGTCTTTGTTACTTGATTTCAGTGTCTGTCTGTGTTACTTGGTGTAAGTGTATGTCTTTGTTGCTTGGTGTAAGTGTGTGTCTGTGTTACTGGGTATCAGTGTCTGTCTTTGTTACTTGGTGTAAGTGTGTGTCTGTGTTACTGGGTATCAGTGTATGTCTTTGTTACTTGGTGTCAGTGTATGTCTTTGATACTTGGTGTAAGTGTGTGTCTGTGTGACTGGCTATCAGTGTGTGTCTGTGTTACTTGGTGTCAGTGTATGTGTTTGTGACTTGGTGTCAGTGTATGTCGTTGTTACTTGGTGTAAGTGTATGTCTTTGCGCTTGGTGTAAGCGTGTGTCTTTTTACTTGGTGTCAGTGTGTGTCTGTGTTCCTGGGTGTCAGTGTATGTCTTTGTTACTGTGTATCAGTGTGTGTTGCTGGGTGTCAATGTGTGTCTGTGACACTAGGTGTCACTATTTAGTTTAGTTCAGTTTCGAGATACAGCACTGAATCAGGCCCTTCGGCCCACCGAGTCTGTGCCGACCATCAACCACCCATTTATACTAATCCGACACGAATCCCATATTCCAATAACATCCCCACCGGTCCCTTTATATTTATTTACCACCTACCTACATATACTAGGTGCAATTTATAATGGCCAATTAACCTATCAACCTGCAAGTCTTTGGCATGTGGGAGGAAACAGGAGCAAACCCACGCAGACACAGGGAGAACTTGCAAACTCCGCACAGTCAGTACCCAGAATCGAACCCGGGTCCCTGGAGCTGTGAGGCTGCAGTGCTAACCACTGCGCCACTGTGCAGCCCAGTGTGTGTCTGTGTTACTGTGCGTCAGTGCATGTCTTTGTTACTTGTTGTCAGTGTATGTCTGTGTTACTTGGTGTAAGTGTGTGTCTTTGTTTCTTGGTGTAAGTGCATGTCTTTGTTACTTGGTGTAAGTGTGTGTCTGTGTTACTGGGTATCAGTGTATGTCTTTGTTACTTGGTGTCAGTGTATGTCTTTGTTACTTGGTGCAAGTGTGTGTCTGTGTTACTGGGTATCAGTGTATGTCTTTGTTACTTGGTGTCAGTGTATGTCTTTGTTACTTGGTGTAAGTGTGTGTCTGTGTTACTGGGTATCAGTGTATGTATTTGTAACTTGGTGTCAGTGTATGTCTTTGTTACTTGGTGCAAGTGTGTGTCTGTGTTACTGGGTATCAGTGTGTGTCTTTGTTACTGGGTATCAGTGTGTGTCTGTGTTACTTGGTGTCCGTGTGTGTCTGTGTTAATGGGTGTAAGTGTGTGTCTTTGTTACTTGGTGTCCGTGTGTGTCAGTGTTACTGGGTGTCAGTGTATGTCTTTCTTACTGGGTGTCAGTGTATGTCTTTGTTACTTGGTGTAAGTGTGTGTCTGTGTTACTGGGTATCAGTGTCTTTCTTTCTTACTTGGGGTAAGTGTTTCGCTGTGTTACTGGGTATCAGTGTATGTCTTTGTTACTTGGTGTCAGTGTATGTCTGTGTTACTGGGGGTCAGTGTCTGTCTGTGTTACTTGGTGCAAGTGTGTGTCTTTGTTACTTGGTGTAATTGTATGTCTTTGTTACTTGATTTCAGTGTCTGTCTGTGTTACTTGGTGTAAGTGTATGTCTTTGTTGCTTGGTGTAAGTGTGTGTCTGTGTTACTGGGTATCAGTGTCTGTCTTTGTTACTTGGTGTAAGTGTGTGTCTGTGTTACTGGGTATCAGTGTATGTCTTTGTTACTTGGTGTCAGTGTATGTCTTTGTTACTTGGTGTAAGCGTGTGTCTGTGTGACTGGCTATCAGTGTGTGTCTGTGTGACTGGGTGTCAGTGTATGTGTTTGTGACTTGGTGTCAGTGTATGTGTTTGTGACTTGGTGTCAGTGTATGTCGTTGTTACTTGGTGTAAGTGTATGTCTTTGCGCTTGTTGTAAGCGTGTGTCTTTGTTACTTGGTGTCAGTGTGTGTCTGTGTTCCTGGGTGTCAGTGCATGTCTTTGTTACTGTGTATCAGTGTGTGTTGCTGGGTGTCAGTGTGTGTCTGTGACACTAGGTGTCACTATTTAGTTTAGTTCAGTTTCGAGATACAGCACTGAATCAGGCCCTTCGGCCCACCGAGTCTGTGCCGACCATCAACCACCCATTTATACTAATCCGACACGAATGCCATATTCCAATAACATCCCCACCGGTCCCTTTATATTTATTTACCACCTGCCTACATATACTAGGTGCAATTTATAATGGCCAATTAACCTATCAACCTGCAAGTCTTTGGCATGTGGGAGGAAACAGGAGCAAACCCACGCAGACACAGGGAGAACTTGCAAACTCCGCACAGGCAGTACCCAGAATCGAACCCGGGTCCCTGGAGCTGTGAGGCTGCAGTGCTAACCACTGCGCCACTGTGCAGCCCAGTGTGTGTCTGTGTTACTGTGCGTCAGTGCATGTCTTTGTTACTTGTTGTCAGTGTATGTCTGTGTTACTTGGTGTCAGTGTATGTCTTTGTTACTTGGTGTAAGTGTGTGTCTGTGTTACTGGGTATCAGTGTATGTCTTTGTAACTTGGTGTCAGTGTATGTCTTTGTTACTTGGTGCAAGTGTGTGTCTGTGTTACTGGGTATCAGTGTGTGTCTTTGTTACTTGGTGTCAGTGTATGTCTTTGTTACTTGGTGTAAGTGTGTGTCTGTGTTACTGGGTATAAGTGTATGTCTGTGTTGCTGGGGGTCAGTGTATGTCTGTGTTACTTGGTGTAAGTGTGTGTCTTTGCGCTTGGTGTAAGCGTGTGTCTTTGTTACTTGGTGTCAGTGTGTGTCTGTGTTCCTGGGTGTCAGTGTATGTCTTTGTTACTGTGTATCAGTGTGTGTTGCTGGGTGTCAGTGTGTGTCTGTGACACTAGGTGTCACTATTTAGTTTAGTTGAGTTTCGAGATGCAGCACTGAATCAGGCCCTTCGGCCCACCGAGTCTGTGCCGACCATCAACCACCCATTTATACTAATCCGACACGAATCCCATATTCCAATAACATCCCCACCGGTCCCTTTATATTTATTTACCACCTACCTACATATACTAGGTGCAATTTATAATGGCCAATTAACCTATCAACCTGCAAGTCTTTGGCATGTGGGAGGAAACAGGAGCAAACCCACTCAGACACAGGGAGAACTTGCAAACTCCGCACAGGCAGTAACCAGAATCGAACACGGGTCCCTGGAGCTGTGAGGCTGCAGTGCTAACCACTGCGCCACTGTGCAGCCCAGTGTGTGTCTGTGTTACTGGGCGTCAGTGCATGTCTTTGTTACTTGTTGTCAGTGTATGTCTGTGTTACTTGGTGTAAGTGTGTGTCTTTGTTTCTTGGTGTAAGTGCATGTCTTTGTTACTTGGTGTAAGTGTGTGTCTGTGTTACTGGGTATCAGTGTATGTCTTTGTTACTTGGTGTCAGTGTATGTCTTTGTTACTTGGTGCAAGTGTGTGTCTGTGTTACTGGGTATCAGTGTATGTCTTTGTTACTTGGTGTCAGTGTATGTCTTTGTTACTTGGTGTAAGTGTGTGTCTGTGTTACTGGGTATCAGTGTATGTCTTTGTTACTTGGTGTCAGTGTATGTCTTTGTTACTTGGTGCAACTGTATGTCTGTGTTACTGGGTATCAGTGTATGTCTTTGTTACTTGGTGTCAGTGTATGTCTTTGTTACTTGGTGAAAGTGTGTGTCTGTGTTACTGGGTATAAGTGTATGTCTGTGTTGCTGGGGTCAGTGTATGTCTGTGTTACTTGGTGTAAGTCTGTGTCTTTGCGCTTGGTGTAAGCGTGTGTCTTTGTTACTTGGTGTCAGTGTGTGTCTGTGTTCCTGGGTGTCAGTGTATGTCTTTGTTACTGTGTATCAGTGTGTGTTGCTGGGTGTCAGTGTGTGTCTGTGACACTAGGTGTCACTATTTAGTTTAGTTTCGAGATACAGCACTGAATCAGGCCCTTCGGCCACCGAGTCTGTGCCGACCATCAACCACCCATTTATACTAATCCGACACGAATCCCATATTCCAATAACATCCCCACCGGTCCCTTTATATTTATTTACCACCGACCTACATATACTAGGTGCAATTTATAATGGCCAATTTACCTATCAACCTGCAAGTCTTTGGCATGTGGGAGGAAACAGCAGCAAACCCACTCAGACACAGGGAGAACTTGCAAACTCCGCACAGGCAGTACCCAGAATCGAACCCGGGTCCCTGGAGCTGTGAGGCTGCCGTGCTAACCACTGCGCCACTGTGCAGCCCAGTGTGTGTCTGTGTTACTGGGCGTCAGTGCATGTCTTTGTTACTTGTTGTCAGTGTATGTCTGTGTTACTTGGTGTAAGTGTGTGTCTTTGTTTATTGGTGTAAGTGCATGTCTTTGTTATTTGGTGCAAGTGTGTGTCTGCGTTACTGGGTATCAGTGTATGTCTTTGTTGCTTGGTGTAAGTGTGTGTCTGTGTTACTGGGTATCAGTGTCTGTCTTTGTTACTTGGTGTAAGTGTGTGTCTGTGTTACTGGGTATCAGTGTATGTCTTTGTTACTTGGTGTCAGTGTATGTCTTTGTTACTTGGTGTAAGCGTGTGTCTGTGTGACTGGCTATCAGTGTGTGTCTGTGTGACTGGGTGTCAGTGTATGTGTTTGTGACTTGGTGTCAGTGTATGTGTTTGTGACTTGGTGTCAGTGTATGTCGTTGTTACTTGGTGTAAGTGTATGTCTTTGCGCTTGTTGTAAGCGTGTGTCTTTGTTACTTGGTGTCAGTGTGTGTCTGTGTTCCTGGGTGTCAGTGCATGTCTTTGTTACTGTGTATCAGTGTGTGTTGCTGGGTGTCAGTGTGTGTCTGTGACACTAGGTGTCACTATTTAGTTTAGTTCAGTTTCGAGATACAGCACTGAATCAGGCCCTTCGGCCCACCGAGTCTGTGCCGACCATCAACCACCCATTTATACTAATCCGACACGAATCCCATATTCCAATAACATCCCCACCGGTCCCTTTATATTTATTTACCACCTGCCTACATATACTAGGTGCAATTTATAATGGCCAATTAACCTATCAACCTGCAAGTCTTTGGCATGTGGGAGGAAACAGGGGCAAACCCACGCAGACACAGGGAGAACTTGCAAACTCCGCACAGGCAGTACCCAGAATCGAACCCGGGTCCCTGGAGCTGTGAGGCTGCAGTGCTAACCACTGCGCCACTGTGCAGCCCAGTGTGTGTCTGTGTTACTGTGCGTCAGTGCATGTCTTTGTTACTTGTTGTCAGTGTATGTCTGTGTTACTTGGTGTCAGTGCATGTCTTTGTTACTTGGTGTAAGTGTGTGTCTGTGTTACTGGGTATCAGTGTATGTCTTTGTAACTTGGTGTCAGTGTATGTCTTTGTTACTTGGTGCAAGTGTGTGTCTGTGTTACTGGGTATCAGTGTGTGTCTTTGTTACTTGGTGTCAGTGTATGTCTTTGTTACTTGGTGTAAGTGTGTGTCTGTGTTACTGGGTATAAGTGTATGTCTGTGTTGCTGGGGGTCAGTGTATGTCTGTGTTACTTGGTGTAAGTGTGTGTCTTTGCGCTTGGTGTAAGCGTGTGTCTTTGTTACTTGGTGTCAGTGTGTGTCTGTGTTTGGGTGTCAGTGTATGTCTTTGTTACTGTGTATCAGTGTGTGTTGCTGGGTGTCAGTGTGTGTCTGTGACACTAGGTGTCACTATTCAGTTTAGTTGAGTTTCGAGATGCAGCACTGAATCAGGCCCTTCGGCCCACCGAGTCTGTGCCGACCATCAACCACCCATTTATACTAATCCGACACGAATCCCATATTCCAATAACATCCCCACCGGTCCCTTTATATTTATTTACCACCTACCTACATATACTAGGTGCAATTTATAATGGCCAATTAACCTATCAACCTGCAAGTCTTTGGCATGTGGGAGGAAACAGGAGCAAACCCACTCAGACACAGGGAGAACTTGCAAACTCCGCACAGGCAGTAACCAGAATCGAACACGGGTCCCTGGAGCTGTGAGGCTGCAGTGCTAACCACTGCGCCACTGTGCAGCCCAGTGTGTGTCTGTGTTACTGGGCGTCAGTGCATGTCTTTGTTACTTGTTGTCAGTGTATGTCTGTATTACTTGGTGTAAGTGTGTGTCTTTGTTTCTTGGTGTAAGTGCATGTCTTTGTTACTTGGTGTAAGTGTGTGTCTGTGTTACTGGGTATCAGTGTATGTCTTTGTTACTTGGTGTCAGTGTATGTCTTTGTTACTTGGTGCAAGTGTGTGTCTGTGTTACTGGGTATCAGTGTATGTCTTTGTTACTTGGTGTCAGTGTATGTCTTTGTTACTTGGTGTAAGTGTGTGTCTGTGTTACTGGGTATCAGTGTATGTCTTTGTTACTTGGTGTCAGTGTATGTCTTTGTTACTTGGTGCAACTGTATGTCTGTGTTACTGGGTATCAGTGTATGTCTTTGATACTTGGTTTCAGTGTATGTCTTTGTTACTTGGTGAAAGTGTGTGTCTGTGTTACTGGGTATAAGTGTATGTCTGTGTTGCTGGGGGTCAGTGTATGTCTGTGTTACTTGGTGTAAGTCTGTGTCTTTGCGCTTGGTGTAAGCGTGTGTCTTTGTTACTTGGTGTCAGTGTGTGTCTGTGTTCCTGGGTGTCAGTGTATGTCTTTGTTACTGTGTATCAGTGTGTGTTGCTGGGTGTCAGTGTGTGTCTGTGACACTAGGTGTCACTATTTAGTTTAGTTTCGAGATACAGCACTGAATCAGGCCCTTCGGCCACCGAGTCTGTGCCGACCATCAACCACCCATTTATACTAATCCGACACGAATCCCATATTCCAATAACATCCCCACCGGTCCCTTTATATTTATTTACCACCGACCTACATATACTAGGTGCAATTTATAATGGCCAATTTACCTATCAACCTGCAAGTCTTTGGCATGTGGGAGGAAACAGGAGCAAACCCACTCAGACACAGGGAGAACTTGCAAACTCCGCACAGGCAGTACCCAGAATCGAACCCGGGTCCCTGGAGCTGTGAGGCTGCCGTGCTAACCACTGCGCCACTGTGCAGCCCAGTGTGTGTCTGTGTTACTGGGCGTCAGTGCATGTCTTTGTTACTTGTTGTCAGTGTATGTCTGTGTTACTTGGTGTAAGTGTGTGTCTTTGTTTATTGGTGTAAGTGCATGTCTTTGTTATTTGGTGCAAGTGTGTGTCTGCGTTACTGGGTATCAGTGTTTGTCTTTGTTACTTGGTGTCAGTGTATGTCTTTGTTACTTGGTGTAAGTGTGTGTCTGTGTTACTGGGTATCAGTGTCTCTCTTTGTTACTTGGTGTCAGTGTATGTCTTTGTTACTTGGTGTAAGTGTGTGTCTGTGTTACTGGGTATAAGTGTATGTCTGTGTTGCTGGGGGTCATTGTATGTCCGTGTTACTTGGTGTAAGTGTGTGTCTTTGTCACTTGGATTCAGTGTGTGTCTGTGTTACTTGGTGTAAGTGTATGTCTTTGTTACTTGGTGTAAGTGTGTGTCTGTTTTACTGTTTAACAGTGTCTGTCTTTGTTACTTGGTGTCAGTGTGTGTCTGTGTTACTGGGTATCAGTGTATGTCTTTGTTACTTGGTGTCAGTGTATGTCTTTGTTACTTGGTGTAAGTGTGTGTCTGTGTTACTGGGTATCAGTGTACGTCTTTGTTACTGTGTATCAGTGTGTGTTACTGGGTGTCTGTCTGTGTCTGTGACACTAGGTGTCAGTATTTAGTTTAGATGAGAGATACAGCACTGAAACAGGCCCTTCGGCCCACCGAGTCTGTGAGACCATCAACCACACATTTATACTGATCCTACAAGAATCTCATATTGCAAAAACATCCCCACCGGTCCCTTTATATTTCTTTACCACCTACCTACATATACTAGGTGCAATTTATAATTGCCAATTAACCTATCAACCTGCAAGTCTTTGGCATGTGGGAGGAAACAGGAGCAAACCCACTCAGACACAGGGAGAACTTGCAAACTCCGCACAGGCAGTACCCAGAATCGAACCCGGGTCCCTGGAGCTGTGAGGCTGCCGTGCTAACCACTGTGCCACTGTGCAGCCCAGTGTGTGTCTGTGTTACTGGGCGTCAGTGCATGTCTTTGTTACTTGTTGTCAGTGTATGTCTGTGTTACTTGGTGTAAGTGCATGTCTTTGTTACTTGGTGCAAGTGTGTGTCTGCGTTACTGGGTATCAGTGTTTGTCTTTGTTACTTGGTGTCAGTGTATGTCTTTGTTACTTGGTGTAAGTGTGTGTCTGTGTTACTGGGTATCAGTGTCTCTCTTTGTTACTTGGTGTCAGTGTATGTCTTTGTTACTTGGTGTAAGTGTGTGTCTGTGGTACTGGGTATAAGTGTATGTCTGTGTTGCTGGGGGTCATTGTATGTCCGTGTTACTTGGTGTAAGTGTGTGTCTTTGTCACTTGGACTCAGTGTGTGTCTGTGTTACTTGGTGTAAGTGTATGTCTTTGTTACTTGGTGTAAGTGTGTGTCTGTTTTACTGTTTAACAGTGTCTGTCTTTGTTACTTGGTGTCAGTGTGTGTCTGTGTTACTGGGTATCATTGTATGTCTTTGTTACTTGGTGTCAGTGTATGTCTTTGTTACTTGGTGTAAGTGTGTGTCTGTGTTACTGGGTATCAGTGTACGTCTTTGTTACTGTGTATCAGTGTGTGTTACTGGGTGTCTGTCTGTGTCTGTGACACTAGGTGTCAGTATTTAGTTTAGATGAGAGATACAGCACTGAAACAGGCCCTTCGGCCCACCGAGTCTGTGAGACCATCAACCACACATTTATACTGATCCTACAAGAATCTCATATTGCAAAAACATCCCCACCGGTCCCTTCATATTTCTTTACCACCTACCTACATATACTAGGTGCAATTTATAATGGCCAATTAACCTATCAACCTGCAAGTCTTTGGCATGTGGGAGGAAACAGGAGCAAACCCACACAGACACAGGGAGAACTTGCAAACTCCGCACAGGCAGTACCAAGAATCGAACCCGGTTCCTTGGAGCTCTGAGGCTGCAGTGCTAACCACTGCGCCACTGTGCCGCCCAGTGTGTGTCTGTGTTACTGGGTGTCAGTGTATGTCTTTGTTACTTGGTGTCAGTGTATGTCTTTGTTACTTGGTGTGAGTGTATGTCTTTGTTACTTGGTGTCATTGTATGTGTTTGTGACTTGTTGTCACTGTATGTCTTTGTTACTTGGTGTAAGTGTATGTCAAAATACTTGGTGTAAGTGTATGTCTGTGTTACTTGGTGCAAGTGTATGTCTTTGTTACTTGGTGTAAGTGTGCGTCTGTGTTCCTGGGTATCAGTGTATGTCTTTATGACTTGGTATCAGTGTATGTCTTTGTTACTGGGTGTCAGTGTGTGTCTGTGTTACTGGGTTTCAGTGTATGTCTTTGTGACTTGGTATCAGTGTCCGTCTTTGTTACTGGGTGTCAGAGTGTGTCTGTGTTACTGGGTATCAGTGTATGTCTTTGTGACTTGCTCTCAGTGTATGTCTTTGTTGCTGGGTTTCAATGTGTGTCTGTGTTCCTGGGTATCAGTGTATGTCTTTGTGACTTGGTGTCAGTGTCTGTCTTTGTTACTGGGTGTCAGTGTGTGTCTTTGTGACTTGGTGTCAGTGTATGTCTGTGTTACTTGGTGTCAGTGTATGTCTGTGTTTCTTGGTATAAGTGTGTGTCTGTGCATCAGTGTATGTCTTTGTGACTTGGTGTCAGTGTATGTCTTTGTTACTATGTATCAGTGTATGTCTTTGTTACTTGGTATCAGTGTATGTCTTTGTGACTTGGTGTAATTGTCTGTCTTTGTTACTTGGTGTCAGTGTATGTCTTTGTTACTTGGTGTATGTGTGTGTCTGTGATACTGGGTATCAGTGTATGTCTTTGTTACTTGGTGTCAGTGTATGTCTGTGTTACTTGGTGTAAGTGTGTGTCTGTGCATCAGTGTATGCCTTTGTGACTTGGTGTCAGTGTATGTCTTTGTTACTGGGTTTCAGGGTGTGTCTTTGTGACTTGGTGTCAGTGTATATCTGTGTTACTGGGGGTCAGTGAGTGTCTGTGTTGCTGGGGGTCAGTGTGTTTCTGTGTTACTGCGTCTCAGTGTCTGTCTTTGTTACTTGGTGTAAGTGCACGTCATTGTTACTTGGTGTCAGTGTATTTGTTTGTGACTTGGTGTCAGTGTATGTCTTTGTTACTGTTTATTAGTGTTTCTCTGTGTTACTGGGTGTCAGTGTGTGCTTGTTTATGTTACTGGGTGTCAGTGTGTATCTGTGACACTAAGTGTCAGTATTTAGTTTAGTTTAGAGATACAGCACTTCAACAGGCCCTTCTGCCCACCGAGTCTGTGCCGACCATCAACCACCAATTTATACTAATCCTACATCAATCACGTATTCCTATCACATCCGCACCTGTCCCTATATATTTCCCTGCCACCTACCCATACTAGGGGCAATTTATGATGGCCAATTAACCTATCAACCTGCAAGTCTTTGGCATGTGGGAGGAAACCGGAGCACCCGGAGGAAACCCACGCAGACACAGGGAGAACTTGCAAACTCCGCGCAGGAAGTCCCCAGAATCGAACCCGGGTCCCTGGAGCTGTGGGTCTGCGGTGCTAACCACTGCGCCAATGTGCCACATCCCGCCCCCCCACAGTGTGTGCCTGTGTTCCTGGGTATCTGTGTATGTCTTTGTTACTTAGTGTCAGTGTGTGTCTGTGTTACTTGTTATCAGTGTATGTCTTTGTGACTTGGTGTCAGTGTATGTCTTTGTTACTGGGTATCAGTGTGTGTCTGTGTTACTTGGTGTCCGTGTGTGTCTGTGTTAATGGGTGTAAGTGTGTGTCTTTGTTACTTGGTGTCCGTGTGTGTCAGTGTTACTGGGTGTCAGTGTATGTCTTTGTTACTGGGTGTCAGTGTATGTCTTTGTTACTTGGTGTAAGTGTGTGTCTGTGTTACTGGGTATCAGTGTCTTTCTTTCTTACTTGGGGTAAGTGTTTCTCTGTGTTACTGGGTATCAGTGTATGTCTTTGTTACTTGGTGTCAGTGTATGTCTGTGTTACTGGGGGTCAGTGTCTGTCTGTGTTACTTGGTGCAAGTGTGTGTCTTTGTTACTTGGTGTAATTGTATGTCTTTGTTACTTGATTTCAGTGTCTGTCTGTGTTACTTGGTGTAAGTGTATGTCTTTGTTGCTTGGTGTAAGTGTGTGTCTGTGTTACTGGGTATCAGTGTCTGTCTTTGTTACTTGGTGTAAGTGTGTGTCTGTGTTACTGGGTATCAGTGTATGTCTTTGTTACTTGGTGTCAGTGTATGTCTTTGTTACTTGGTGTAAGTGTGTGTCTGTGTGACTGGCTATCAGTGTGTGTCTGTGTTACTTGGTGTCAGTGTATGTGTTTGTGACTTGGTGTCAGTGTATGTCGTTGTTACTTGGTGTAAGTGTATGTCTTTGCGCTTGGTGTAAGCGTGTGTCTTTGTTACTTGGTGTCAGTGTGTGTCTGTGTTCCTGGGTGTCAGTGTATGTCTTTGTTACTGTGTATCAGTGTGTGTTGCTGGGTGTCAGTGTGTGTCTGTGACACTAGGTGTCACTATTTAGTTTAGGTCAGTTTCGAGATACAGCACTGAATCAGGCCCTTCGGCCCACCGAGTCTGTGCCGACCATCAACCACCCATTTATACTAATCCGACACGAATCCCATATTCCAATAACATCCCCACCGGTCCCTTTATATTTATTTACCACCTACCTACATATACTAGGTGCAATTTATAATGGCCAATTAACCTATCAACCTGCAAGTATTTGGCATGTGGGAGGAAACAGGAGCAAACCCACGCAGACACAGGGAGAACTTGCAAACTCCGCACAGGCAGTACCCAGAATCGAAACCGGGTCCCTGGAGCTGTGAGGCTGCAGTGCTAACCACTGCGCCACTGTGCAGCCCAGTGTGTGTCTGTGTTACTGTGCGTCAGTGCATGTCTTTGTTACTTGTTGTCAGTGTATGTCTGTGTTACTTGGTGTAAGTGTGTGTCTTTGTTTCTTGGTGTAAGTGCATGTCTTTGTTACTTGGTGTAAGTGTGTGTCTGTGTTACTGGGTATCAGTGTATGTCTTTGTTACTTGGTGTCAGTGTATGTCTTTGTTACTTGGTGCAAATGTGTGTCTGTGTTACTGGGTATCAGTGTATGTCTTTGTTACTTGGTGTCAGTGTATGTCTTTGTTACTTGG
This sequence comes from Heterodontus francisci, assembly GCF_036365525.1. Taxonomy (NCBI): domain Eukaryota; kingdom Metazoa; phylum Chordata; class Chondrichthyes; order Heterodontiformes; family Heterodontidae; genus Heterodontus; species Heterodontus francisci. The sequence goes on from NW_027140442.1 coordinate 6,229,704, forward strand.
TGTAAGTGTGTGTCTGTGTTACTGGGTATCATTGTATGTCTTTGTAACTTGGTGTCAGTGTATGTCTTTGTTACTTGGTGCAAGTGTGTGTCTGTGTTACTGGGTATCAGTGTGTGTCTTTGTTACTGGGTATCAGTGTGTGTCTGTGTTACTTGGTGTCCGTGTGTGTCTGTGTTAATGGGTGTAAGTGTGTGTCTTTGTTACTTGGTGTCCGTGTGTGTCAGTGTTACTGGGTGTCAGTGTATGTCTTTGTTACTGGGTGTCAGTGTATGTCTTTGTTACTTGGTGTAAGTGTGTGTCTGTGTTACTGGGTATCAGTGTCTTTCTTTCTTACTTGGGGTAAGTGTTTCTCTGTGTTACTGGGTATCAGTGTATGTCTTTGTTACTTGGTGTCAGTGTATGTCTGTGTTACTGGGGGTCAGTGTCTGTCTGTGTTACTTGGTGCAAGTGTGTGTCTTTGTTACTTGGTGTAATTGTATGTCTTTGTTACTTGGTGTAATTGTATGTCTTTGTTACTTGATTTCAGTGTCTGTCTGTGTTACTTGGTGTAATTGTATGTCTTTGTTGCTTGGTGTAAGTGTGTGTCTGTGTTACTGGGTATCAGTGTCTGTCTTTGTTACTTGGTGTAAGTGTGTGTCTGTGTTACTGGATATCAGTGTATGTCTTTGTTACTTGGTGTCAGTGTATGTCTTTGTTACTTGGTGTAAGTGTGTGTCTGTGTGACTGGCTATCAGTGTGTGTCTGTGTTACTGGGTGTCAGTGTATGTGTTTGTGACTTGGTGTCAGTGTATGTGTTTGTGACTTGGTGTCAGTGTATGTCGTTGTTACTTGGTGTAAGTGTATGTCTTTGCGCTTGGTGTAAGCGTGTGTCTTTGTTACTTGGTGTCAGTGTGTGTCTGTGTTCCTGGGTGTCAGTGTATGTCTTTGTTACTGTGTATCAGTGTGTGTTGCTGGGTGTCAGTGTGTGTCTGTGACACTAGGTGTCACTATTTAGTTTAGTTCAGTTTCGAGATACAGCACTCAATCAGGCCCTTCGGCCCACCGAGTCTGTGCCGACCATCAACCACCCATTTATACTAATCCGACACGAATCCCATATTCCAATAACATCCCCACCGGTCCCTTTATATTTATTTACCACCTACCTACATATACTAGGTGCAATTTATAATGGCCAATTAACCTATCAACCTGCAAGTCTTTGGCATGTGGGAGGAAACAGGAGCAAACCCACGCAGACACAGGGAGAACTTGCAAACTCCGCACAGGCAGTACCCAGAATCGAACCCGGGTCCCTGGAGCTGTGAGGCTGCAGTGCTAACCAATGCGCCACTGTGCAGCCCAGTGTGTGTCTGTGTTACTGTGCGTCAGTGCATGTCTTTGTTACTTGTTGTCAGTGTATGTCTGTGTTACTTGGTGTAAGTGTGTGTCTTTGTTTCTTGGTGTAAGTGCATGTCTTTGTTACTTGGTGTAAGTGTGTGTCTGTGTTACTGGGTATCAGTGTATGTCTTTGTTACTTGGTGTCAGTGTATGTCTTTGTTACTTGGTGCAAGTGTGTGTCTGTGTTACTGGGTATCAGTGTATGTCTTTGTTACTTGGTGTCAGTGTATGTCTTTGTTACTTGGTGTAAGTGTGTGTCTGTGTTACTGGGCATCAGTGTATGTCTTTGGAACTTGGTGTCAGTGTATGTCTTTGTTACTTGGTGCAAGTGTGTGTCTGTGTTACTGGGTATCAGTGTGTGTCTTTGTTACTGGGTATCAGTGTGTGTCTGTGTTACTTGGTGTCCGTGTGTGTCTGTGTTAATGGGTGTAAGTGTGTGTCTTTGTTACTTGGTGTCCGTGTGTGTCAGTGTTACTGGGTGTCAGTGTATGTCTTTGTTACTGGGTGTCAGTGTATGTCTTTGTTACTTGGTGTAAGTGTGTGTCTGTGTTACTGGGTATCAGTGTCTTTCTTTCTTACTTGGGGTAAGTGTTTCTCTGTGTTACTGGGTTTCAGTGTATGTCTTTGTTACTTGGTGTCAGTGTGTGTCTGTGTTACTGGGTATCAGTGAATGTCTTTGTTATTTGGTGTCAGTGTATGTGTTTGTGACTTGGTGTGAGTGTATGTCTTTGTTACTTGGTGTAAGTGTGTGTCTTTGTTATTTGGTGTCAGTGTGTGTCTGTGTTCCTGGGTGTCAGTGTACGTCTTTGTTACTGTGTATCAGTGTGTGTTACTGGGTGTCAGTCTGTGTCTGTGACACTAGGTGTCAGTATTTAGTTTAGATGAGAGATGCAGCACTGAAACAGGCCCTTCGGCCCACCGAGTCTGTGAGACCATCAACCACACATTTATACTGATCCTACAAGACTGTCATATTCCAATAACATCCCCACCGGTCCCTATATATTTCCCTACAACCTACCTATACAAGGGGCAATTTATAATGGACAATTAACCTATCAACCTGCATGTCTTTGGCATGTGGGAGGAAACCGGAGCACCCGGAGGAAACCCACGCAGACACAGGGAGAACTTGCAAACTCCGCACAGGCAGTACCCAGAATCGAACCCGGTTCCTTGGAGCTCTGAGGCTGCAGTGCTAACCACTGCGCCACTGTGCAGCCCAGTGTGTGTCTGTGTTACTGGGCGTCAGTGCATGTCTTTGTTACTTGTTTTCAGTGTATGTCTGTGTTACTTGGTGTAAGTGTGTGTCTTTGTTTATTGGTGTAAGTGTATGTCTTTGTTACTTGGTGTAAGTGTGTGTCTGTGTGACTGGGTATCAGTGTGTGTCTGTGTTACTGGGTGTCAGTGTATGTGTTTGTGACTTGGTGTCAGTGTATGTGTTTGTGACTTGGTGTCAGTGTATGTCGTTGTTACTTGGTGTAAGTGTATGTCTTTGCGCTTGGTGTAAGCGTGTGTCTTTGTTACTTGGTGTCAGTGTGTGTCTGTGCTCCTGGCTGTCAGTGCATGTCTTTGTTACTGTGTATCAGTGTGTGTTGCTGGGTGTCATTGTGTGTCTGTGACAGTAGGTGTCACTATTTAGTTTAGTTTAGTTTCTGGATACAGCACTGAATCAGGCCCTTCTGCCCACCGAGTCTGTGCCGACCATCAATCACCCATTTATACTAATCCGACACGAATCCCATATTCCAATAACATCCCCACCGGTCCCTTTATATTTATTTACCACTACCTACATATACTAGGTGCAATTTATAATTGCCAATTAACCTATCAACCTGCAAGTCTTTGGCATGTGGGTGGAAACAGGAGCAAACCCACTCAGACACAGGGAGAACTTGCAAACTCCGCACAGGCAGTACCCAGAATCGAACCCGGGTCCCTGGAGCTGTGAGGCTGCCGTGCTAACCACTGCGCCACTGTGCAGCCCAGTGTGTGTCTGTGTTACTGGGCGTCAGTGCATGTCTTTGTTACTTGTTGTCAGTGTATGTCTGTGTTACTTGGTGTAAGTGTGTGTCTTTGTTTATTGGTGTAAGTGCATGTCTTTGTTACTTGGTGCAAGTGTGTGTCTGCGTTACTGGGTATCAGTGTTTGTCTTTGTTACTTGGTGTCAGTGTATGTCTTTGTTACTTGGTGTAAGTGTGTGTCTGTGTTACTGGGTATCAGTGTCTCTCTTTGTTACTTGGTGTCAGTGTATGTCTTTGTTACTTGGTGTAAGTGTGTGTCTGTGTTACTGGGTATAAGTGTATGTCTGTGTTGCTGGGGGTCATTGTATGTCCGTGTTACTTGGTGTAAGTGTGTGTCTTTGTCACTTGGATTCAGTGTGTGTCTGTGTTACTTGGTGTAAGTGTATGTCTTTGTTACTTGGTGTAAGTGTGTGTCTGTTTTACTGTTTAACAGTGTCTGTCTTTGTTACTTGGTGTCAGTGTGTGTCTGTGTTACTGGGTATCAGTGTATGTCTTTGTTACTTGGTGTCAGTGTATGTCTTTGTTACTTGGTGTAAGTGTGTGTCTGTGTTACTGGGTACCCTGTACGTCTTTGTTACTGTGTATCTGTGTGTGTTACTGGGTGTCTGTCTGTGTCTGTGACACTAGGTGTCAGTATTTAGTTTAGGTGAGAGATACAGCACTGAAACAGGCCCTTCGGCCCACCGAGTCTGTGAGACCATCAACCACACATTTATACTGATCCTACAAGAATCTCATATTGCAAAAACATCCCCACCGGTCCCTTCATATTTCTTTACCACCTACCTACATATACTGGGTGCAATTTATAATGGCCAATTAACCTATCAACCTGCAAGTCTTTGGCATGTGGGAGGAAACAGGAGCAAACCCACTCAGACACAGGGAGAACTTGCAAACTCCGCACAGGCAGTACCCAGAATCGAACCCGGTTCCTTGGAGCTCTGAGGCTGCAGTGCTAACCGCTGCGCCATTGTGCCGCCCAGTGTGTGTCTGTGTTACTGGGTGTCAGTGTATGTCTTTGTTACTTGGTGTCAGTGTATGTCTTTGTTACTTGGTGTGAGTGTATGTCTTTGTTACTTGGTGTCATTGTATGTGTTTGTGACTTGTTGTCACTGTATGTCTTTGTTACTTGGTGTAAGTGTATGTCAAAATACTTGGTGTACGTGTATGTCTGTGTTACTTGGTGTAAGTGTATGTCTTTGTTACTTGGTGTAAGTGTGCGTCTGTGTTCCTGGGTATCAGTGTATGTCTTTATGACTTGGTATCAGTGTAGGTCTTTGTTACTGGGTGTCAGTGTGTTTCTGTGTTACTGGGTTTCAGTGTATGTCTTTGTGACTTGGTATCAGTGTCCGTCTTTGTTACTGGGTGTCAGTGTGTGTCTGTGTTACTGGGTATCAGTGTATGTCTTTGTGACTTGCTCTCAGTGTATGTCTTTGTTGCTGGGTTTCAATGTGTGTCTGTGTTCCTGGGTATCAGTGTGTGTCTTTGTGACTTGGTGTCAGTGTATGTCTGTGTTACTTGGTGTCAGTGTATGTCTGTGTTTCTTGGTATAAGTGTGTGTCTGTGCATCAGTGTATGTCTTTGTGACTTGGTGTCAGTGTATGTCTTTGTTACTTTGTATCAGTGTATGTCTTTGTTACTTGGTAGCAGTGTATGTCTTTGTGACTTGGTATCAGTGTATGTCTTTGTGACTTGGTGTAATTGTCTGTCTTTGTTACTTGGTGTCAGTGTATGTCTTTGTTACTTGGTGTATGTGTGTGTCTGTGATACTGGGTATCAGTGTATGTCTTTGTTACTTGGTGTCAGTGTATGTCTGTGTTACTTGGTGTAAGTGTGTGTCTGTGCATCAGTGTATGCCTTTGTGACTTGGTGTCAGTGTATGTCTTTGTTACTGGGTTTCAGTGTGTGTCTTTGTGACTTGGTGTCAGTGTATATCTGTGTTACTGGGGGTCAGTGAGTGTCTGTGTTGCTGGGGGTCAGTGTGTTTCTGTGTTACTGGGTCTCAGTGTCTGTCTTTGTTACTTGGTGTAAGTGCACGTCATTGTTACTTGGTGTCAGTGTATTTGTTTGTGACTTGGTGTCAGTGTATGTCTTTGTTACTGTTTATTAGTGTTTCTCTGTGTTACTGGGTGTCAGTGTGTGCTTGTTTATGTTACTGGGTGTCAGTATGTATCTGTGACACTAAGTGTCAGTATTTAGTTTAGTTTAGAGATACAGCACTTCAACAGGCCCTTCTGCCCACCGAGTCTGTGCCGACCATCAACCACCAATTGATACTAATCCTACATCAATCCCGTATTCCTATCACATCCGCACCTGTCCCTATATATTTCCCTGCCACCTACCCATACTAGGGGCAATTTATGATGGCCAATTAACCTATCAACCTGCAAGTCTTTGGCATGTGGGAGGAAACCGGAGCACCCGGAGGAAACCCACGCAGACACAGGGTGAACTTGCAAACTCCGCGCAGGAAGTCCCCAGAATCGAACCCGGGTCCCTGGAGCTGTGGGTCTGCGGTGCTAACCACTGCGCCAATGTGCCACATCCCGCCCCCCAACAGTGTGTGCCTGTGTTCCTGGGTATCTGTGTATGTCTTTGTTACTTAGTGTCAGTGTGTGTCTGTGTTACTTGTTATCAGTGTATGTCTTTGTGACTTGGTGTCAGTGTATGTCTTTGTTACTGGGTATCAGTGTGTGTCTGTGTTACTTGGTGTCCGTGTGTGTCTGTGTTAATGGGTGTAAGTGTGTGTCTTTGTTACTTGGTGTCCGTGTGTGTCAGTGTTACTGGGTGTCAGTGTATGTCTTTGTTACTGGGTGTCAGTGTATGTCTTTGTTACTTGGTGTAAGTGTGTGTCTGTGTTACTGGGTATCAGTGTCTTTCTTTCTTACTTGGGGTAAGTGTTTCTCTGTGTTACTGGGTATCAGTGTATGTCTTTGTTACTTGGTGTCAGTGTATGTCTGTGTTACTGGGGGTCAGTGTCTGTCTGTGTTACTTGGTGCAAGTGTGTGTCTTTGTTACTTGGTGTAATTGTATGTCTTTGTTACTTGGTGTAATTGTATGTCTTTGTTACTTGATTTCAGTGTCTGTCTGTGTTACTTGGTGTAAGTGTATGTCTTTGTTGCTTGGTGTAAGTGTGTGTCTGTGTTACTGGGTATCAGTGTCTGTCTTTGTTACTTGGTGTAAGTGTGTGTCTGTGTTACTGGGTATCAGTGTATGTCTTTGTTACTTGGTGTCAGTGTATGTCTTTGTTACTTGGTGTAAGTGTGTGTCTGTGTGACTGGCTATCAGTGTGTGTCTGTGTGACTTGGTGTCAGTGTATGTGTTTGTGACTTGGTGTCAGTGTATGTCGTTGTTACTTGGTGTAAGTGTATGTCTTTGCGCTTGGTGTAAGCGTGTGTCTTTGTTACTTGGTGTCAGTGTGTGTCTGTGTTCCTGGGTGTCAGTGTATGTCTTTGTTACTGTGTATCAGTGTGTGTTGCTGGGTGTCAGTGTGTGTCTGTGACACTAGGTGTCACTATTTAGTTTAGTTCAGTTTCGAGATACAGCACTGAATCAGGCCCTTCGGCCCACCGAGTCTGTGCCGACCATCAACCACCCATTTATACTAATCCGACACGAATCCCATATTCCAATAACATCCCCACCGGTCCCTTTATATTTATTTACCACCTACCTACATATACTCGGTGCAATTTATAATGGCCAATTAACCTATCAACCTGCAAGTCTTTGGCATGTGGGAGGAAACAGGAGCAAACCCACGCAGGCACAGGGAGAACTTGCAAACTCCGCACAGGCAGTACCCAGAATCGAACCCGGGAGCTGTGAGGCTGCAGTGCTAACCACTGCGCCACTGTGCAGCCCAGTGTGTGTCTGTGTTACTGTGCGTCAGTGCATGTCTTTGTTACTTGTTGTCAGTGTATGTCTGTGTTACTTGGTGTAAGTGTGTGTCTTTGTTTCTTGGTGTAAGTGCATGTCTTTGTTACTTGGTGTAAGTGTGTGTCTGTGTTACTGGGTATCAGTGTATGTCTTTGTTACTTGGTGTCAGTGTATGTCTTTGTTACTTGGTGCAAGTGTGTTTCTGTGTTACTGGGTATCAGTGTATGTCTTCGTTACTTGGTGTCAGTGTATGTCTTTGTTACTTGGTGTAAGTGTGTGTCTGTGTTACTGGGTATCAGTGTATGTCTTTGTAACTTGGTGTCAGTGTATGTCTTTGTTACTTGGTGCAAGTGTGTGTCTGTGTTACTGGGTATCAGTGTGTGTCTTTGTTACTGGGTATCAGTGTGTGTCTGTGTTACTTGGTGTCCGTGTGTGTCTGTGTTAATGGGTGTAAGTGTGTGTCTTTGTTACTTGGTGTCCGTGTGTGTCTTTGTTACTTGGTGTAAGTGTGTGTCTGTGTTACTGGGTATCAGTGTCTTTCTTTCTTACTTGGGGTAAGTGTTTCTCTGTGTTACTGGGTATCAGTGTATGTCTTTGTTACTTGGTGTCAGTGTATGTCTGTGTTACTGGGGGTCAGTGTCTGTCTGTGTTACTTGGTGCAAGTGTGTGTCTTTGTTACTTGGTGTCATTGTATGTCTTTGTTACTTGGTGTAATTGTATGTCTTTGTTACTTGATTTCAGTGTCTGTCTGTGTTACTTTGTGTAAGTGTATGTCTTTGTTGCTTGGTGTAAGTGTGTGTCTGTGTTACTGGGTATCAGTGTCTGTCTTTGTTACTTGGTGTAAGTGCGTGTCTGTGTTACTGGGTATCAGTGTATGTCTTTGTTACTTGGTGTCAGTGTATGTCTTTGTTACTTGGTGTCAGTGTATGTCTGTGTTATTTGGTGTAAGTGTGTGTCTGTATTACTTGGTGTCAGTGTTTGTCTGTGTTACTTGGTGGAAGTGTGTGTCTGTGTTACTTGGTGTAAGTGTGTGTCTGTGTTCCTGTGTATCATTGTATGTCTTTCTTACTTCGTGTCAGTGTATGTCTGTGTTACTTGGTGTAAGTGTGTGTCTGTGTTACTGGGTATCAGTGTCTGTCTTTGTTACTTGGTTTAAGTGTGAGTCTTTGTTACTTGGTGTAATTGTATGTCTTTGTTACTTGGTGTCAGTGTATGTCTGTGTTACTTGGTGTCGGTGTGTGTCTGTGTTACTTGGTGTAAGTGTGTGTCTTTGTTACTTGGTGTAATTGTATGTCTATGTTACTTGGTGTCAGTGTATGTATTTGTTACTTGGTGTAAGTGTGTGACTGTGTTACTTGGTGTAAGTGTGTGTCTTTGTTACTCGGTGTCCGTGTGTGTCTGTGTTACTTGGTGTCAGTGCATGTCTTTGTTACTTGGTGTCAGTGCATGTCTTTGTTACTTGCTGTCAGTGTGCGTCTGTGTTACTGGGTATCAGTGTATGTCTTTGTATCTTGGTATCAGTGTCTGTCTTTATTACTGGGTGTCAGTGTGTGTCTGTTTTACTCGGTATCAGTGTATGTCTTTGTGACTTTGTATCAGTGTATGTCTTTGTTACAGGGTGTCAGTGTGTTTCTGTGTTACTGGGTATCAGTGTATGTCTTTGTGACTTGGTATCAGTGTATGTCTTTGTTACTGCGTATCAGTGTGTGTCTGTGTTCCTGGGTATCAGTGTATGTCTTTGTGACTTGGTGTCAGTGTGTGTCTTTGTTGCTGGGTGTCAGTGTGTGTCTTTGTGACTTGGTGTCAGTGTATGTCTTTGTTACTTGATGTAAATGTGTGTCAGTGATACTGGGTATCAGTGTATGTCTTTGTTACTTGGTGTCAGTGTATGTCTGTGTTATTTGGTGTAAGTGTGTGTCTGTGAATCAGTGTATGTCTTTGTGACTTGGTGTCAGTGTATGTCTTTGTTGCTGGGTGTCAGTGTGTGTATTTGTGACTTGGTTTCAGTGTATGTCTGTGTTACTGAGGGTCAGTGTGTGTCTGTGTTACTGGGGGTCAGTGTGTGTTTCTAACTGGGTGTCAGTGTATGTCTTTGTTACTTGGTGTCAGTGTATGTCTGTGTTACTTGGTGTAAGTGTATGTCTTTTTTACTTGGTGTAAGTGTGTGTCTGTGTTACTCGGTGTAAGTGTGTGTCTGTGCTCCTGGGTATCATTGTATGTCTTTGTTACTTCGTGTCAGTGTATGGCTGTGTTACTTGGTGTAAGTGTGCGTCTGTGTTAATGGGTATCAGTGTATGTCTTTGTTACTTGGTGTCAGTGTATGTCTGTGTTACTTGGTGTAAGTGTGTGTCTGTGTTACTTGGTGTCAGTGTGTGTCTGTGTTACTTGGTGGAAGTGTGTGTCTGTGTTACTTGGTGTAAGTGTGTGTCTGTGTTCCTGGGTATCATTGTATGTCTTTGTTACTTCGTGTCAGTGTATGTCTGTGTTACTTGGTGTAAGTGTGTGTCTGTGTTACTGGGTATCAGTGTCTGTCTTTGTTACTTGGTTTAAGTGTGAGTCTTTGTTACTTGGTGTAATTGTATGTCTTTGTTACTTGGTGTCAGTGTATGTCTGTGTTACTTGGTGTCAGTGTATGTCTTTGTTAATTGGTGTAAGTGTGTGTCTGTGTTACTTGGTGTAAGTGTGTGTCTTTGTTACTTGGTGTCCGTGTGTGTCTGTGTTACTTGGTGTCAGTGCATGTCTTTGTTACTTGGTGTCAGTGCATGTCTTTGTTACTTGCTGTCAGTGTGCGTCTGTGTTACTGGGTATCAGTGTATGTCTTTGTATCTTGGTATCAGTGTCTGTCTTTATTACTGGGTGTCAGTGTGTGTCTGTGTTAATCGGTATCAGTGTATGTCTTTGTGACTTTGTATCAGTGTATGTCTTTGTTACTGGGTATCAGTGTGTGTCTGTGTTCCTGGGTATCAGTGTATGTCTTTGAGACTTGGTGTCAGTGTATGTCTTTGTTACTGGGTGTCAGTGTGTGTCTTTGTGACTTGGTGTCAGTGTATGTCTTTGTTACTTGATGTAAGTGTGTGTCTGTGATACTGGGTATCAGTGTATGTCTTTGTTATTTGGTGTCAGTGTATGTCTGTGTTACTTGGTGTAAGTTTGTGTCTGTGAATCAGTGTATGCCTTTGTGACTTGGTGTCAGTGTATGTCTTTGTTACTGGGTGTCAGTGTGTGTCTTTGTGACTTGGTGTCAGTGTATGTCTGTGTTACTGGGGGTCAGTGTGTGTCTGTATTACTGGCGGTCAGTGTGTGTTTCTAACTGGGTGTCAGTGTGTGTCTGTGTTACTGGGTATCAGTGTATGTCTTTGTTACTTGGTGTCAGTGTATGTCTGTGTTACTTGGTGTAAGTGTATGTCTTTTTTACTTGGTGTAAGTGTGTGTCTGTGTTACTTGGTGTAAGTGTGTGTCTGTGCTCCTGGGTATCATTGTATGTCTTTGTTACTTCGTGTCAGTGTATGGCTGTGTTACTTGTTGTAAGTGTGCGTCTGTGTTCATGGGTATCAGTGTATGTCTTTGTTACTTGGTGTCAGTGTATGTCTGTGTTATTTGGTGTAAGTGTGTGTCTGTGTTACTTGGTGTCAGTGTTTGTCTGTGTTACTTGGTGGAAGTGTGTGTCTGTGTTACTTGGTGTAAGTGTGTGTCTGTGTTCCTGTGTATCATTGTATGTCTTTCTTACTTCGTGTCAGTGTATGTCTGTGTTACTTGGTGTAAGTGTGTGTCTGTGTTACTGGGTATCAGTGTCTGTCTTTGTTACTTGGTTTAAGTGTGAGTCTTTGTTGCTTGGTGTAATTGTATGTCTTTGTTACTTGGTGTCAGTGTATGTCTGTGTTACTTGGTGTCAGTGTATGTCTTTGTTAATTGGTGTAAGTGTGTGTCTGTGTTACTTGGTGTAAGTGTGTGTCTTTGTTACTTGGTGTCCGTGTGTGTCTGTGTTACTTGGTGTCAGTGCATGTCTTTGTTACTTGGTGTCAGTGCATGTCTTTGTTACTTGCTGTCAGTGTGCGTCTGTGTTACTGGGTATCAGTGTATCTCTTTGTATCTTGCTATCAGTGTCTGTCTTTATTACTGGGTGTCAGTGTGTGTCTGTGTTACTGGGTATCAGTGTATGTCTTTGTGATGTTGTATCAGTGTATGTCTTTGTTAAAGGGTGTCAGTGTGTTTCTGTGTTACTGGGTATCAGTCTATGTCTTTGTGACTTGGTATCAGTGTATGTCTTTGTTACTGGGTATCAATGTGTGTCTGTGTTCCTGGGTATCAGTGTATGTCTTTGTGACTTGGTGTCAGTGTATGTCTTTGTTACTGGGTGTCAGTGTGTGTCTTTGAGACTTGGTGTCAGTGTGTGTCTTTGTTACTTGATGTAAGCGTGTGTCTGTGATACTGGGTATCAGTGTATGTCTTTGTTACTTGGTGTCAGTGTATGTCTGTGTTACTTGGTGTAAGTGTGTGTCTGTGAATCAGTGTATGTCTTTGTGACTTGGTGTCAGTGTATGTCTTTGTTACTGGGTGTCAGTGTGTGTCTTTGTGACTTGGTGTCAGTGTATGTCTGTGTTACTGGGGGTCAGTGTGTGTCTGTGTTACTGGGGGTCAGTGTGTGTTTCTAACTGGGTGTCAGTGTGTGTCTGTGTTACTGGGTATCAGTGTATGTCTTTGTTACTTGGTGTCAGTGTATGTCTGTGTTACTTGGTGTAAGTGTATGTCTTTTTTACTTGGTGTAAGTGTGTGTCTGTGTTACTTGGTGTAAGTGTGTGTCTGTGCTCCTGGGTATCATTGTATGTCTTTGTTACTTCGTGTCAGTGTATGGCTGTGTTACTTGGTGTAAGTGTGCGTCTGTGTTAATGGGTATCAGTGTATGTCTTTGTTACTTGGTGTCAGTGTATGTCTGTGTTACTTGGTGTAAGTGTGTGTCTGTGTTACTTGGTGTCAGTGTGTGTCTGTGTTACTTGGTGGAAGTGTGTGTCTTTGTTACTTGGTGTAAGTGTGTGTCTGTGTTCCTGGGTATCATTGCATGTCTTTGTTACTTCGTGTCAGTGTATGTCTGTGTTACTTGGTGTAAGTGTGTGCCTGTGTTACTGGGCGTCAGTGCATGTCTTTGTTACTTGTTGTCAGTGTATGTCTGTGTTACTTGGTGTAAGTGTGTGTCTTTGTTTATTGGTGTAAGTGCATGTCTTTGTTACTTGGTGCAAGTGTGTGTCTGCGTTACTGGGTATCAGTGTTTGTCTTTGTTACTTGGTGTCAGTGTATGTCTTTGTTACTTGGTGTAAGTGTGTGTCTGTGTTACTGGGTATCAGTGTCTCTCTTTGTTACTTGGTGTCAGTGTATGTCTTTGTTACTTGGTGTAAGTGTGTGTCTGTGTTACTGGGTATAAGTGTATGTCTGTGTTGCTGGGGGTCATTGTATGTCCGTGTTACTTGGTGTAAGTGTGTGTCTTTGTCACTTGGATTCAGTGTGTGTCTGTGTTACTTGGTGTAAGTGTATGTCTTTGTTACTTGGTGTAAGTGTGTGTCTGTTTTACTGTTTAACAGTGTCTGTCTTTGTTACTTGGTGTCAGTGTGTGTCTGTGTTACTGGGTATCAGTGTATGTCTTTGTTACTTGGTGTCAGTGTATGTCTTTGTTACTTGGTGTAAGTGTGTGTCTGTGTTACTGGGTACCCTGTACGTCTTTGTTACTGTGTATCTGTGTGTGTTACTGGGTGTCTGTCTGTGTCTGTGACACTAGCTGTCAGTATTTAGTTTAGGTGAGAGATACAGCACTGAAACAGGCCCTTCGGCCCACCGAGTCTGTGAGACCATCAACCACACATTTATACTGATCCTACAAGAATCTCATATTGCAAAAACATCCCCACCGGTCCCTTCATATTTCTTTACCACCTACCTACATATACTAGGTGCAATTTATAATGGCCAATTAACCTATCAACCTGCAAGTCTTTGGCATGTGGGAGGAAACAGGAGGAAACCCACTCAGACACAGGGAGAACTTGCAAACTCCGCACAGGCAGTACCCAGAATCGAACCCGGTTCCTTGGAGCTCTGAGGCTGCAGTGCTAACCGCTGCGCCATTGTGCCGCCCAGTGTGTGTCTGTGTTACTGGGTGTCAGTGTATGTCTTTGTTACTTGGTGTCAGTGTATGTCTTTGTTACTTGGTGTGAGTGTATGTCTTTGTTACTTGGTGTCATTGTATGTGTTTGTGACTTGTTGTCACTGTATGTCTTTGTTACTTGGTGTAAGTGTATGTCAAAATACTTGGTGTACGTGTATGTCTGTGTTACTTGGTGTAAGTGTATGTCTTTGTTACTTGGTGTAAGTGTGCGTCTGTGTTCCTGGGTATCAGTGTATGTCTTTATGACTTGGTATCAGTGTAGGTCTTTGTTACTGGGTGTCAGTGTGTTTCTGTGTTACTGGGTTTCAGTGTATGTCTTTGTGACTTGGTATCAGTGTCCGTCTTTGTTACTGGGTGTCAGTGTGTGTCTGTGTTACTGGGTATCAGTGTATGTCTTTGTGACTTGCTCTCAGTGTATGTCTTTGTTGCTGGGTTTCAATGTGTGTCTGTGTTCCTGGGTATCAGTGTGTGTCTTTGTGACTTGGTGTCAGTGTATGTCTGTGTTACTTGGTGTCAGTGTATGTCTGTGTTTCTTGGTATAAGTGTGTGTCTGTGCATCAGTGTATGTCTTTGTGACTTGGTGTCAGTGTATGTCTTTGTTACTTTGTATCAGTGTATGTCTTTGTTACTTGGTAGCAGTGTATGTCTTTGTGACTTGGTATCAGTGTATGTCTTTGTGACTTGGTGTAATTGTCTGTCTTTGTTACTTGGTGTCAGTGTATGTCTTTGTTACTTGGTGTATGTGTGTGTCTGTGATACTGGGTATCAGTGTATGTCTTTGTTACTTGGTGTCAGTGTATGTCTGTGTTACTTGGTGTAAGTGTGTGTCTGTGCATCAGTGTATGCCTTTGTGACTTGGTGTCAGTGTATATCTGTGTTACTGGGGGTCAGTGAGTGTCTGTGTTGCTGGGGGTCAGTGTGTTTCTGTGTTACTGGGTCTCAGTGTCTGTCTTTGTTACTTGGTGTAAGTGCACGTCATTGTTACTTGGTGTCAGTGTATTTGTTTGTGACTTGGTGTCAGTGTATGTCTTTGTTACTGTTTATTAGTGCTTCTCTGTGTTACTGGGTGTCAGTGTGTGCTTGTTTATGTTACTGGGTGTCAGTGTGTATCTGTGACACTAAGTGTCAGTATTTAGTTTAGTTTAGAGATACAGCACTTCAACAGGCCCTTCTGCCCACCGAGTCTGTGCCGACCATCAACCACCAATTTATACTAATCCTACATCAATCCCGTATTCCTATCACATCCGCACCTGTCCCTATATATTTCCCTGCCACCTACCCATACTAGGGGAAATTTATGATGGCCAATTAACCTATCAACCTGCAAGTCTTTGGCATGTGGGAGGAAACCGGAGCACCCGGAGGAAACCCACGCAGACACAGGGAGAACTTGCAAACTCCGCGCAGGAAGTCCCCAGAATCGAACCCGGGTCCCTGGAGCTGTGGGTCTGCGGTGCTAACCACTGCGCCAATGTGCCACATCCCGCCCCCCAACAGTGTGTGCCTGTGTTCCTGGGTATCTGTGTATGTCTTTGTTACTTAGTGTCAGTGTGTGTCTGTGTTACTTGTTATCAGTGTATGTCTTTGTGACTTGGTGTCAGTGTATGTCTTTGTTACTGGGTATCAGTGTGTGTCTGTGTTACTTGGTGTCCGTGTGTGTCTGTGTTAATGGGTGTAAGTGTGTGTCTTTGTTACTTGGTGTCCGTGTGTGTCAGTGTTACTGGGTGTCAGTGTATGTCTTTGTTACTGGGTGTCAGTGTATGTCTTTGTTACTTGGTGTAAGTGTGTGTCTGTGTTACTGGGTATCAGTGTCTTTCTTTCTTACTTGGGGTAAGTGTTTCTCTGTGTTACTGGGTATCAGTGTATGTCTTTGTTACTTGGTGTCAGTGTATGTCTGTGTTACTGGGGGTCAGTGTCTGTCTGTGTTACTTGGTGCAAGTGTGTGTCTTTGTTACTTGGTGTAATTGTATGTCTTTGTTACTTGGTTTAATTGTATGTCTTTGTTACTTGATTTCAGTGTCTGTCTGTGTTACTTGGTGTAAGTGTATGTCTTTGTTGCTTGGTGTAAGTGTGTGTCTGTGTTACTGGGTATCAGTGTCTGTCTTTGTTACTTGGTGTAAGTGTGTGTCTGTGTTACTGGGTATCAGTGTATGTCTTTGTTACTTGGTGTCAGTGTATGTCTTTGTTACTTGGTGTAAGTGTGTGTCTGTGTGACTGGCTATCAGTGTGTGTCTGTGTGACTTGGTGTCAGTGTATGTGTTTGTGACTTGGTGTCAGTGTATGTCGTTGTTACTTGGTGTAAGTGTATGTCTTTGCGCTTGGTGTAAGCGTGTGTCTTTGTTACTTGGTGTCAGTGTGTGTCTGTGTTCCTGGGTGTCAGTGTATGTCTTTGTTACTGTGTATCAGTGTGTGTTGCTGGGTGTCAGTGTGTGTCTGTGACACTAGGTGTCACTATTTAGTTTAGTTCAGTTTCGAGATACAGCACTGAATCAGGCCCTTCGGCCCACCGAGTCTGTGCCGACCATCAACCACCCATTTATACTAATCCGACACGAATCCCATATTCCAATAACATCCCCACCGGTCCCTTTATATTTATTTACCACCTACCTACATATACTAGGTGCAATTTATAATGGCCAATTAACCTATCAACCTGCAAGTCTTTGGCATGTGGGAGGAAACAGGAGCAAACCCACGCAGGCACAGGGAGAACTTGCAAACTCCGCACAGGCAGTACCCAGAATCGAACCCGGGAGCTGTGAGGCTGCAGTGCTAACCACTGCGCCACTGTGCAGCCCAGTGTGTGTCTGTGTTACTGTGCGTCAGTGCATGTCTTTGTTACTTGTTGTCAGTGTATGTCTGTGTTACTTGGTGTAAGTGTGTGTCTTTGTTTCTTGGTGTAAGTGCATGTCTTTGTTACTTGGTGTAAGTGTGTGTCTGTGTTACTGGGTATCAGTGTATGTCTTTGTTACTTGGTGTCAGTGTATGTCTTTGTTACTTGGTGCAAGTGTGTTTCTGTGTTACTGGGTATCAGTGTATGTCTTCGTTACTTGGTGTCAGTGTATGTCTTTGTTACTTGGTGTAAGTGTGTGTCTGTGTTACTGGGTATCAGTGTATGTCTTTGTAACTTGGTGTCAGTGTATGTCTTTGTTACTTGGTGCAAGTGTGTGTCTGTGTTACTGGGTATCAGTGTGTGTCTTTGTTACTGGGTATCAGTGTGTGTCTGTGTTACTTGGTGTCCGTGTGTGTCTGTGTTAATGGGTGTAAGTGTGTGTCTTTGTTACTTGGTGTCCGTGTGTGTCTTTGTTACTTGGTGTAAGTGTGTGTCTGTGTTACTGGGTATCAGTGTCTTTCTTTCTTACTTGGGGTAAGTGTTTCTCTGTGTTACTGGGTATCAGTGTATGTCTTTGTTACTTGGTGTCAGTGTATGTCTGTGTTACTGGGGGTCAGTGTCTGTCTGTGTTACTTGGTGCAAGTGTGTGTCTTTGTTACTTGGTGTCATTGTATGTCTTTGTTACTTGGTGTAATTGTATGTCTTTGTTACTTGATTTCAGTGTCTGTCTGTGTTACTTTGTGTAAGTGTATGTCTTTGTTGCTTGGTGTAAGTGTGTGTCTGTGTTACTGGGTATCAGTGTCTGTCTTTGTTACTTGGTGTAAGTGCGTGTCTGTGTTACTGGGTATCAGTGTATGTCTTTGTTACTTGGTGTCAGTGTATGTCTTTGTTACTTGGTGTCAGTGTATGTCTGTGTTATTTGGTGTAAGTGTGTGTCTGTGTTACTTGGTGTCAGTGTTTGTCTGTGTTACTTGGTGGAAGTGTGTGTCTGTGTTACTTGGTGTAAGTGTGTGTCTGTGTTCCTGTGTATCATTGTATGTCTTTCTTACTTCGTGTCAGTGTATGTCTGTGTTACTTGGTGTAAGTGTGTGTCTGTGTTACTGGGTATCAGTGTCTGTCTTTGTTACTTGGTTTAAGTGTGAGTCTTTGTTACTTGGTGTAATTGTATGTCTTTGTTACTTGGTGTCAGTGTATGTCTGTGTTACTTGGTGTCGGTGTGTGTCTGTGTTACTTGGTGTAAGTGTGTGTCTTTGTTACTTGGTGTAATTGTATGTCTATGTTACTTGGTGTCAGTGTATGTATTTGTTACTTGGTGTAAGTGTGTGACTGTGTTACTTGGTGTAAGTGTGTGTCTTTGTTACTCGGTGTCCGTGTGTGTCTGTGTTACTTGGTGTCAGTGCATGTCTTTGTTACTTGGTGTCAGTGCATGTCTTTGTTACTTGCTGTCAGTGTGCGTCTGTGTTACTGGGTATCAGTGTATGTCTTTGTATCTTGGTATCAGTGTCTGTCTTTATTACTGGGTGTCAGTGTGTGTCTGTTTTACTCGGTATCAGTGTATGTCTTTGTGACTTTGTATCAGTGTATGTCTTTGTTACAGGGTGTCAGTGTGTTTCTGTGTTACTGGGTATCAGTGTATGTCTTTGTGACTTGGTATCAGTGTATGTCTTTGTTACTGCGTATCAGTGTGTGTCTGTGTTCCTGGGTATCAGTGTATGTCTTTGTGACTTGGTGTCAGTGTGTGTCTTTGTTGCTGGGTGTCAGTGTGTGTCTTTGTGACTTGGTGTCAGTGTATGTCTTTGTTACTTGATGTAAATGTGTGTCAGTGATACTGGGAATCAGTGTATGTCTTTGTTACTTTGTGTCAGTGTATGTCTGTGTTATTTGGTGTAAGTGTGTGTCTGTGAATCAGTGTATGTCTTTGTGACTTGGTGTCAGTGTATGTCTTTGTTGCTGGGTGTCAGTGTGTGTATTTGTGACTTGGTTTCAGTGTATGTCTGTGTTACTGAGGGTCAGTGTGTGTCTGTGTTACTGGGGGTCAGTGTGTGTTTCTAACTGGGTGTCAGTGTATGTCTTTGTTACTTGGTGTCAGTGTATGTCTGTGTTACTTGGTGTAAGTGTATGTCTTTTTTACTTGGTGTAAGTGTGTGTCTGTGTTACTCGGTGTAAGTGTGTGTCTGTGCTCCTGGGTATCATTGTATGTCTTTGTTACTTCGTGTCAGTGTATGGCTGTGTTACTTGGTGTAAGTGTGCGTCTGTGTTAATGGGTATCAGTGTATGTCTTTGTTACTTGGTGTCAGTGTATGTCTGTGTTACTTGGTGTAAGTGTGTGTCTGTGTTACTTGGTGTCAGTGTGTGTCTGTGTTACTTGGTGGAAGTGTGTGTCTGTGTTACTTGGTGTAAGTGTGTGTCTGTGTTCCTGGGTATCATTGTATGTCTTTGTTACTTCGTGTCAGTGTATGTCTGTGTTACTTGGTGTAAGTGTGTGTCTGTGTTACTGGGTATCAGTGTCTGTCTTTGTTACTTGGTTTAAGTGTGAGTCTTTGTTACTTGGTGTAATTGTATGTCTTTGTTACTTGGTGTCAGTGTATGTCTGTGTTACTTGGTGTCAGTGTATGTCTTTGTTAATTGGTGTAAGTGTGTGTCTGTGTTACTTGGTGTAAGTGTGTGTCTTTGTTACTTGGTGTCCGTGTGTGTCTGTGTTACTTGGTGTCAGTGCATGTCTTTGTTACTTGGTGTCAGTGCATGTCTTTGTTACTTGCTGTCAGTGTGCGTCTGTGTTACTGGGTATCAGTGTATGTCTTTGTATCTTGGTATCAGTGTCTGTCTTTATTACTGGGTGTCAGTGTGTGTCTGTGTTACTCGGTATCAGTGTATGTCTTTGTGACTTTGTATCAGTGTATGTCTTTGTTACTGGGTATCAGTGTGTGTCTGTGTTCCTGGGTATCAGTGTATGTCTTTGAGACTTGGTGTCAGTGTATGTCTTTGTTACTGGGTGTCAGTGTGTGTCTTTGTGACTTGGTGTCAGTGTATGTCTTTGTTACTTGATGTAAGTGTGTGTCTGTGACACTGGGTATCAGCGTATGTCTTTGTTATTTGGTGTCAGTGTATGTCTGTGTTACTTGGTGTAAGTTTGTGTCTGTGAATCAGTGTATGCCTTTGTGACTTGGTGTCAGTGTATGTCTTTGTTACTGGGTGTCAGTGTGTGTCTTTGTGACTTGGTGTCAGTGTATGTCTGTGTTACTGGGGGTCAGTGTGTGTCTGTATTACTGGCGGTCAGTGTGTGTTTCTAACTGGGTGTCAGTGTGTGTCTGTGTTACTGGGTATCAGTGTATGTCTTTGTTACTTGGTGTCAGTGTATGTCTGTGTTACTTGGTGTAAGTGTATGTCTTTTTTACTTGGTGTAAGTGTGTGTCTGTGTTACTTGGTGTAAGTGTGTGTCTGTGCTCCTGGGTATCATTGTATGTCTTTGTTACTTCGTGTCAGTGTATGGCTGTGTTACTTGTTGTAAGTGTGCGTCTGTGTTCATGGGTATCAGTGTATGTCTTTGTTACTTGGTGTCAGTGTATGTCTGTGTTATTTGGTGTAAGTGTGTGTCTGTGTTACTTGGTGTCAGTGTTTGTCTGTGTTACTTGGTGGAAGTGTGTGTCTGTGTTACTTGGTGTAAGTGTGAGTCTTTGTTACTTGGTGTAATTGTATGTCTTTGTTACTTGGTGTCAGTGTATGTCTGTGTTACTTGGTTTAAGTGTGAGTCTTTGTTACTTGGTGTAATTGTATGTCTTTGTTACTTGGTGTCAGTGTATGTCTGTGTTACTTGGTGTCAGTGTATGTCTTTGTTAATTGGTGTAAGTGTGTGTCTGTGTTACTTGGTGTAAGTGTGTGTCTTTGTTACTTGGTGTCCGTGTGTGTCTGTGTTACTTGGTGTCAGTGCATGTCTTTGTTACTTGGTGTCAGTGCATGTCTTTGTTACTTGCTGTCAGTGTGCGTCTGTGTTACTGGGTATCAGTGTATGTCTTTGTATCTTGCTATCAGTGTCTGTCTTTATTACTGGGTGTCAGTGTGTGTCTGTGTTACTGGGTATCAGTGTATGTCTTTGTGATGTTGTATCAGTGTATGTCTTTGTTAAAGGGTGTCAGTGTGTTTCTGTGTTACTGGGTATCAGTCTATGTCTTTGTGACTTGGTATCAGTGTATGTCTTTGTTACTGGGTATCAATGTGTGTCTGTGTTCCTGGGTATCAGTGTATGTCTTTGTGACTTGGTGTCAGTGTATGTCTTTGTTACTGGGTGTCAGTGTGTGTCTTTGAGACTTGGTGTCAGTGTGTGTCTTTGTTACTTGATGTAAGTGTGTGTCTGTGATACTGGGTATCAGTGTATGTCTTTGTTACTTGGTGTCAGTGTATGTCTGTGTTACTTGGTGTAAGTGTGTGTCTGTGAATCAGTGTATGTCTTTGTGACTTGGTGTCAGTGTATGTCTTTGTTACTGGGTGTCAGTGTGTGTCTTTGTGACTTGGTGTCAGTGTATGTCTGTGTTACTGGGGGTCAGTGTGTGTCTGTGTTACTGGGGGTCAGTGTGTGTTTCTAACTGGGTGTCAGTGTGTGTCTGTGTTACTGGGTATCAGTGTATGTCTTTGTTACTTGGTGTCAGTGTATGTCTGTGTTACTTGGTGTAAGTGTATGTCTTTTTTACTTGGTGTAAGTGTGTGTCTGTGTTACTTGGTGTAAGTGTGTGTCTGTGCTCCTGGGTATCATTGTATGACTTTGTTACTTCGTGTCAGTGTATGGCTGTGTTACTTGGTGTAAGTGTGCGTCTGTGTTAATGGGTATCAGTGTATGTCTTTGTTACTTGGTGTCAGTGTATGTCTGTGTTACTTGGTGAGTGTGTGTCTGTGTTACTTGGTGTCAGTGTGTGTCTGTGTTACTTGGTGGAAGTGTGTGTCTTTGTTACTTGGTGTAAGTGTGTGTCTGTGTTCCTGGGTATCATTGCATGTCTTTGTTACTTCGTGTCAGTGTATGTCTGTGTTACTTGGTGTAAGTGTGTGCCTGTGTTACTGGGTATCAGTGTCTGTCTTTGTTACTTGGTTTAAGTGTGAGTCTTTGTTACTTGGTGTAATTGTATGTCTTTGTTACTTGGTGTCAGTGTATGTCTGTGTTACTTGGTGTCAGTGTATGTCTTTGTTAATTGGTGTAAGTGTGTGTCTGTGTTACTAGGTGTAAGTGTGTGTCTTTGTTACTTGGTGTCCGTGTGTGTCTGTGTTACTTGGTGTCAGTGCATGTCTTTGTTACTTGGTGTCAGTGCATGTCTTTGTTTCTTGCTGTCAGTGTGAGTCTGTGTTACTGGGTATCAGTGTATGTCTTTGTATCTTGGTATCAGTGTCTGTCTTTATTACTGGGTGTCAGTGTGTGTCTGTGTTACTGGGTATCAGTGTATGTCTTTGTGACTTTGTATCAGTGTATGTCTTTGTTACAGGGTGTCAGTGTGTTTCTGTGTTACTGGGTATCAGTGTATGTCTTTGTGACTTGGTATCAGTGTATGTCTTTGTTACTGGATATCAGTGTGTGTCTGTGTTCCTGGGTATCAGTGTATGTCTTTGTGACTTGGTGTCAGTGTATGTCTTTGTTACTGGGTGTCAGTGTGTGTCTTTGTGACTTGGTGTCAGTGTATGTCTGTGTTACTTGGTGTCAGTGCATGTCTTTGTTACTTGGTGTCAGTGCATGTCTTTGTTACTTGCTGTCAGTGTGCGTCTGTGTTACTGGGTATCAGTGTATGTCTTTGTATCTTGCTATCAGTGTCTGTCTTTATTACTGGGTGTCAGTGTGTGTCTGTGTTACTGGGTATCAGTGTATGTCTTTGTGACGTTGTATCAGTGTATGTCTTTGTTACAGGGTGTCAGTGTGTTTCTGTGTTACTGGGTATCAGTCTATGTCTTTGTGACTTGGTATCAGTGTATGTCTTTGTTACTGGGTATCAGTGTGTGTCTGTGTTCCTGGGTATCAGTGTATTTCTTTGTGACTTGATGTCAGTGTATGTCTTAGTTACTGGGTGTCAGTGTGTGTCTTTGTGACTTGGTGTCAGTGTATGTCTTTGTTACTTGATGTATGTGTGTGTCTGTGATACTGGGTATCAGTGAATGTCTTTGTTACTTGGTGTCAGTGTATGTTTGTGTTACTTGGTGTAAGTGTGTGTCTGTGAATCAGTGTATGTCTTTGTGACTTGGTGTCAGTGTATGACTTTGTTGCTGGGTGTCAGTGTGTGTCTTTGTGACTTGGTGTCAGTGTATCTCTGTGTTACTGGGGGTCATTGTGTGTCTGTGTTACTGGGGATCAGTGTGTGTTTCTAACTGGGTGTCAGTGTGTGTCTGTGTTACTGGGTATCAGTGTATGTCTTTGTTACTTGGTGTCAGTGTATGTCTGTGTTACTTGGTGTAAGTGTATGTCTTTTTTACTTGGTGTAGGTGTGTGTCTGTGTTACTTGGTGTAAGTGTGTGTCTGTGTTCCTGGGTATCATTGTATGCCTTTGTTACTTCGTGTCAGTGTATGGCTGTGTTACTTGGTGTAAGTGTGCGTCTGTGTTAATGGGTATCAGTGTATGTATTTGTTACTTGGTGTCAGTGTATGTCTGTGTTACTTGGTGTAAGTGTGTGTCTGTGTTACTTGGTGTCAGTGTGTGTCTGTGTTACTTGGTGGAAGTGTCTGTCTGTGTTACTTGGTGTAAGTGTGTGTCTTTGTTCCTGGGTATCATTGTATGTCTTTGTTACTTCGTGTCAGTGTCTGTCTGTGTTACTTGGTGTAAGTGTGTGTCTGTGTTACTGGGTATCAGTGTCTGTCTTTGTTACTTGGTTTAAGTGTGAGTCTTTGTTACTTGGTGTAATTGTATGTCTTTGTTACTTGGTGTCAGTGCATGTCTGTGTTACTTGGTGTCAGTGTATGTCTTTGTTAATTGGTGTAAGTGTGTGTCTGTGTTACTTGGTGTAAGTGTGTGTCTTTGTTACTTGGTGTCCGTGTGTGTCTGTGTTACTTGGTGACAGTGCATGTCTTTGTTACTTGGTGTCAGTGCATGTCTTTGTTACTTGCTGTCAGTGTGCGTCTGTGTTACTGGGTATCAGTGTATGTCTTTGTATCTTGCTATCAGTGTCTGTCTTTATTACTGGGTGTCAGTGTGTGTCTGTGTTACTGGGTATCAGTGTATGTCTTTGTGACTTTGTATCAGTGTATGTCTTTGTTACAGGGTGTCAGTGTGTTTCTGTGTTACTGGGTATCAGTCTATGTCTTTGTGACTTGGTATCAGTGTATGTCTTTGTTACTGGGTATCAGTGTGTGTCTGTGTTCCTGGGTATCAGTGTATGTCTTTGTGACTTGATGTCAGTGTATGTCTTAGCTACTGGGTGTCAGTGTGTGTCCTTGTGACTTGGTGTCGGTGTATGTCTTTGTTACCTGATGTAAGTGTGTGTCTGTGATACTGGGTATCAGTGAATGTCTTTGTTACTTGGTGTCAGTGTATGTTTGTGTTACTTGGTGTAAGTGTGTGTCTGTGAATCAGTGTATGTCTTTGTGACTTGGTGTCAGTATATGTCTTTGTTGCTGGGTGTCAGTGTGTGTCTTTGTGACTTGGTGTCAGTGTATCTCTGTGTTACTGGGGGTCAGTGTGTGTCTGTGTTACTGGGGGTCAGTGTGTGTTTCTAACTGGGTGTCAGTGTGTGTCTGTGTTACTGGGTATCAGTGTATGTCTTTGTTACTTGGTGTCAGTGTATGTCTGTGTTACTTGGTGTAAGTGTATGTCTTTTTTACTTGGTGTAAGTGTGTGTCTGTGTTACTTGGTGTAAGTGTGTGTCTGTGTTCCTGGGTATCATTGTATGGCTTTGTTACTTGGTGTCAGTGTATGTCTGTGTTACTTGGTGTAAGTGTGTGTCTGTGTTACTGGTTATCAGTGTATGTCTTTGTTACTTGGTGTCAGTGTATGTCTGTGTTACTTGGTGTAAGTGTGTGTCTGTGTTACTTGGTGTCAGTGTGTGTCTGTGTTACTTGGTGTAAGTGTGTGTCTTTGTTACTTGGTGTCCGTGTGTGTCTGTGTTATTGGGTGTCAGTGCATGTATTTGTTACTTGGTGCCTTTGTATATCTGTGTTACTTGGTGCAAGTGTGTGTCTTTGTTACCTGGTGTAATTGTATGTCTTTGTTACTTGGTGTCAGTGTATGTCTGTGTTACTTGGTGTAATTGTATGTCTTTGTTACTTGGTGTAAGTGTGTGTCTGTGTTACTTGGTGTAAGTGTGTGTCTGTGTTCCTGGGTATCAGTGTATGTCTTTGTTACTTGGTGTCAGTGTATGTCTTTGTTACTTGCTGTCAGTGTGCGTCTGTGTTACTGGGTATCAGTGTATGTCTTTGTATCTTGCTATCAGTGTCTGTCTTTATTACTGGGTGTCAGTGTGTGTCTGTGTTACTGGGTATCAGTGTATGTCTTTGTGACTTTGTATCAGTGTATGTCTTTGTTACAGGGTGTCAGTGTGTTTCTGTGTTACTGGGTATCAGTCTATGTCTTTGTGACTTGGTATCAGTGTATGTCTTTGTTACTGGGTATCAGTGTGTGTCTGTGTTCCTGGGTATCAGTGTATGTCTTTGTGACTTGATGTCAGTGTATGTCTTAGCTACTGGGTGTCAGTGTGTGTCCTTGTGACTTGGTGTCGGTGTATGTCTTTGTTACCTGATGTAAGTGTGTGTCTGTGATACTGGGTATCAGTGAATGTCTTTGTTACTTGGTGTCAGTGCATGTTTGTGTTACTTGGTGTAAGTGTGTGTCTGTGAATCAGTGTATGTCTTTGTGACTTGGTGTCAGTATATGTCTTTGTTGCTGGGTGTCAGTGTGTGTCTTTGTGACTTGGTGTCAGTGTATCTCTGTGTTACTGGGGGTCAGTGTGTGTCTGTGTTACTGGGGGTCAGTGTGTGTTTCTAACTGGGTGTCAGTGTGTGTCTGTGTTACTGGGTATCAGTGTATGTCTTTGTTACTTGGTGTCAGTGTATGTCTGTGTTACTTGGTGTAAGTGTATGTCTTTTTTACTTGGTGTAAGTGTGTGTCTGTGTTACTTGGTGTAAGTGTGTGTCTGTGTTCCTGGGTATCATTGTATGGCTTTGTTACTTGGTGTCAGTGTATGTCTGTGTTACTTGGTGTAAGTGTGTGTCTGTGTTACTGGTTATCAGTGTATGTCTTTGTTACTTGGTGTCAGTGTATGTCTGTGTTACTTGGTGTAAGTGTGTGTCTGTGTTACTTGGTGTCAGTGTGTGTCTGTGTTACTTGGTGTAAGTGTGTGTCTTTGTTACTTGGTGTCCGTGTGTGTCTGTGTTATTGGGTGTCAGTGCATGTATTTGTTACTTGGTGCCTTTGTATATCTGTGTTACTTGGTGCAAGTGTGTGTCTTTGTTACCTGGTGTAATTGTATGTCTTTGTTACTTGGTGTCAGTGTATGTCTGTGTTACTTGGTTTAATTGTATGTCTTTGTTACTTGGTGTAAGTGTGTGTCTGTGTTACTTGGTGTAAGTGTGTG
This sequence comes from Heterodontus francisci, assembly GCF_036365525.1. Taxonomy (NCBI): domain Eukaryota; kingdom Metazoa; phylum Chordata; class Chondrichthyes; order Heterodontiformes; family Heterodontidae; genus Heterodontus; species Heterodontus francisci. The sequence continues at coordinate 6,255,520 of NW_027140442.1, forward strand.
TCTGTGTTCCTGGGTATCAGTGTATGTCTTTGTTACTTGGTGTCAGTGTATGTCTGTGTTACTTGGTGTAAGTGTGTGTCTTTGTTACTGGGTATCAGTGTATGTCTTTGTGACTTGGTGTCAGTGTATCTCTGTGTTACTGGGGGTCATTGTGTGTCTGTGTTACTGGGGATCAGTGTGTGTTTCTAACTGGGTGTCAGTGTGTGTCTGTGTTACTGGGTATCAGTGTATGTCTTTGTTACTTGGTGTCAGTGTATGTCTGTGTTACTTGGTGTAAGTGTATGTCTTTTTTACTTGGTGTAGGTGTGTGTCTGTGTTACTTGGTGTAAGTGTGTGTCTGTGTTCCTGGGTATCATTGTATGCCTTTGTTACTTCGTGTCAGTGTATGGCTGTGTTACTTGGTGTAAGTGTGCGTCTGTGTTAATGGGTATCAGTGTATGTATTTGTTACTTGGTGTCAGTGTATGTCTGTGTTACTTGGTGTAAGTGTGTGTCTGTGTTACTTGGTGTCAGTGTGTGTCTGTGTTACTTGGTGGAAGTGTCTGTCTGTGTTACTTGGTGTAAGTGTGTGTCTTTGTTCCTGGGTATCATTGTATGTCTTTGTTACTTCGTGTCAGTGTCTGTCTGTGTTACTTGGTGTAAGTGTGTGTCTGTGTTACTGGGTATCAGTGTCTGTCTTTGTTACTTGGTTTAAGTGTGAGTCTTTGTTACTTGGTGTAATTGTATGTCTTTGTTACTTGGTGTCAGTGCATGTCTGTGTTACTTGGTGTCAGTGTATGTCTTTGTTAATTGGTGTAAGTGTGTGTCTGTGTTACTTGGTGTAAGTGTGTGTCTTTGTTACTTGGTGTCCGTGTGTGTCTGTGTTACTTGGTGACAGTGCATGTCTTTGTTACTTGGTGTCAGTGCATGTCTTTGTTACTTGCTGTCAGTGTGCGTCTGTGTTACTGGGTATCAGTGTATGTCTTTGTATCTTGCTATCAGTGTCTGTCTTTATTACTGGGTGTCAGTGTGTGTCTGTGTTACTGGGTATCAGTGTATGTCTTTGTGACTTTGTATCAGTGTATGTCTTTGTTACAGGGTGTCAGTGTGTTTCTGTGTTACTGGGTATCAGTCTATGTCTTTGTGACTTGGTATCAGTGTATGTCTTTGTTACTGGGTATCAGTGTGTGTCTGTGTTCCTGGGTATCAGTGTATGTCTTTGTGACTTGATGTCAGTGTATGTCTTAGCTACTGGGTGTCAGTGTGTGTCCTTGTGACTTGGTGTCGGTGTATGTCTTTGTTACCTGATGTAAGTGTGTGTCTGTGATACTGGGTATCAGTGAATGTCTTTGTTACTTGGTGTCAGTGTATGTTTGTGTTACTTGGTGTAAGTGTGTGTCTGTGAATCAGTGTATGTCTTTGTGACTTGGTGTCAGTATATGTCTTTGTTGCTGGGTGTCAGTGTGTGTCTTTGTGACTTGGTGTCAGTGTATCTCTGTGTTACTGGGGGTCAGTGTGTGTCTGTGTTACTGGGGGTCAGTGTGTGTTTCTAACTGGGTGTCAGTGTGTGTCTGTGTTACTGGGTATCAGTGTATGTCTTTGTTACTTGGTGTCAGTGTATGTCTGTGTTACTTGGTGTAAGTGTATGTCTTTTTTACTTGGTGTAAGTGTGTGTCTGTGTTACTTGGTGTAAGTGTGTGTCTGTGTTCCTGGGTATCATTGTATGGCTTTGTTACTTGGTGTCAGTGTATGTCTGTGTTACTTGGTGTAAGTGTGTGTCTGTGTTACTGGTTATCAGTGTATGTCTTTGTTACTTGGTGTCAGTGTATGTCTGTGTTACTTGGTGTAAGTGTGTGTCTGTGTTACTTGGTGTCAGTGTGTGTCTGTGTTACTTGGTGTAAGTGTGTGTCTTTGTTACTTGGTGTCCGTGTGTGTCTGTGTTATTGGGTGTCAGTGCATGTATTTGTTACTTGGTGCCTTTGTATATCTGTGTTACTTGGTGCAAGTGTGTGTCTTTGTTACCTGGTGTAATTGTATGTCTTTGTTACTTGGTGTCAGTGTATGTCTGTGTTACTTGGTGTAATTGTATGTCTTTGTTACTTGGTGTAAGTGTGTGTCTGTGTTGCTTGGTGTAAGTGTGTGTCTGTGTTCCTGGGTATCAGTGTATGTCTTTGTTACTTGGTGTCAGTGTATGTCTGTGTTACTTGGTGTAAGTGTGTGTCTTTGTTACTGGGTATCAGTGTATGTCTTTGTTACTTGGTGTCAGTGTATGTCTGTGTTACTTGGTGTTAGTGTGTGTCTGTGTTACTGGGTGTCAGTGTGTGTCTGTGTTACTTGGTGTAAGTGTGTGTCTTTGTTACTTGGTGTAATTGTATGTCTTTGTTACTTGGTGTCAGTGTATGTCTGTGTTACTTGGTGTCAGTGTATGTATTTGTTACTTGGTGTAAGTGTGTGACTGTGTTACTTGGTGTAAGTGTGTGTCTTTGTTACTTGGTGTCCGTGTGTGTCTGTGTTACTTGGTGTCAGTGCATGTCTTTGTTACTTGGTGTCAGTGCATGTCTTTGTTACTTGCTGTCAGTGTGCGTCTGTGTTACTGGGTATCAGTGTATGTCTTTGTATCTTGGTATCAGTGTCTGTCTTTATTACTGGGTGTCAATGTGTGTCTGTGTTACTGGGTGTCAGTGTATGTCTTTGTGACTTTGTATCAGTGTATGTCTTTGTTACAGGGTGTCAGTGTGTTTCTGTGTTACTGGGTATCAGTGTATGTCTTTGTGACTTGGTATCAGTGTATGTCTTTGTTACTGGGTATCAATGTGTGTCTGTGTTCCTGGGTATCAGTGTATGTCTTTGTGACTTGGTGTCAGTGTATGTCTTTGTTACTGGGTGTCAGTGTGTGTCTTTGGGACTTGCTGTCAGTGTATGTCTTTGTTACTTGATGTAAGTGTGTGTCTGTGATACTGGGTATCAGTGTATGTCTTTGTTACTTGGTGTCAGTGTATGTCTGTGTTACTTGGTGTAAGTGTGTGTCTGTGAATCAGTGTATGTCTTTGTGACTTGGTGTCAGTGTATGTCTTTGTTACTGGGTGTCAGTGTGTGTCTTTGTGACTTGGTGTCAGTGTATGTCTGTGTTACTGTGGGTCAGTGTGTGTCTGTATTACTGGGGGTCAGTGTGTGTTTCTAACTGGGTGTCAGTGTGTGTCTGTGTTACTGGGTATCAGTGTATGTCTTTGTTACTTGGTGTCAGTGTATGTCTGTGTTACTTGGTGTAAGTGTATGTCTTTTTTACTTGGTGTAAGTGTGTGTCTGTGTTACTTGGTGTAAGTGTGTGTCTGTGCTCCTGGGTATCATTGTATGTCTTTGTTACTTCGTGTCAGTGTATGGCTGTTTTACTTGGTGTAAGTGTGCGTCTGTGTTAATGGGTATCAATGTATGTCTTTGTAACTTGGTGTCAGTGTATGTCTGTGTTACTTGGTGTAAGTGTGTGTCTGTGTTACTTGGTGTTAGTGTGTGTCTGTGTTACATGGTGGAAGTGTGTGTCTGTGTTACTTGGTGTAAGTGTGTGTCTGTGTTCCTGGGTATCATTGTATGTCTTTGTTACTTCGTGTCAGTGTATGTCTGTGTTACTTGGTGTAAGTGTGTGTCTGTGTTACTGGGTATCAGTGTCTGTCTTTGTTACTTGGTTTAAGTGTGAGTCTTTGTTACTTGGTGTAATTGTATGTCTTTGTTACTTGGTGTCAGTGTATGTCTGTGTTACTTGGTGTCAGTGTATGTCTTTGTTAATTGGTGTAAGTGTGTGTCTTTGTTACTTGGTGTCCGTGTGTGTCTGTGCTACTTGGTGTCAGTGCATGTCTTTGTTACTTGGTGTCAGTGCATGTCTTTGTTACTTGCTGTCAGTGTGCGTCTGTGTTACTGGGTATCAGTGTATGTCTTTGTATCTTGCTATCAGTGTCTGTCTTTATTACTGGGTGTCAGTGTGTGTCTGTGTTACTGGGTATCAGTGTATGTCTTTGTGACGTTGTATCAGTGTATGTCTTTGTTACAGGGTGTCAGTGTGTTTCTGTGTTACTGGGTATCAGTCTATGCCTTTGTGACTTGGTATCAGTGTATGTCTTTGTTACTGGGTATCAGTGTGTGTCTGTGTTCCTGGGTATCAGTGTATGTCTTTGTGACTTGATGTCAGTGTATGTCTTAGTTACTGGGTGTCAGTGTGTGTCTTTGTGACTTGGTGTCAGTGTATGTCTTTGTTACTTGATGTAAGTGTGTGTCTGTGATACTGGGTATCAGTGAATGTCGTTGTTACTTGGTGTCAGTGTATGTTTGTGTTACTTGGTGTAAGTGTGTGTCTGTGAATCAGTGTATGTCTTTGTGACTTGGTGTCAGTGTATGTCTTTGTTGCTGGGTGTCAGTGTGTGTCTTTGTGACTTGGTGTCAGTGTATCTCTGTGTTACTGGGGGTCAGTGTGTGTCTGTGTTACTGGGGGTCAGTGTGTGTTTCTAACTGGGTGTAAGTGTGTGTCTGTGTTCCTGGGTTTGAGTGTATGAATTTGTTACTTGGTGTCAGTGTATGTCTGTGTTACTTGGTGTAAGTGTGTGTCTTTGTTACTGGGTATCAGTGTATGTCTTTGTTACTTGGTGTCAGTGTATGTCTGTGTTACTTGGTGTAAGTGTGTGTCTGTGTTACTGGGTGTCAGTGTGTGTCTGTGTTACTTGGTGTAAGTGTGTGTCTTTGTTACTTGGTGTAATTGTATGTCTTTGTTACTTGGTGCGAGTGTATGTCTGTGTTACTTGGTGTCAGTGTATGTATTTGTTACTTGGTGTAAGTGTGTGTCTGTGTTACTTGGTGTAAGTGTGTGTCTTTGTTACTTGGTGTCCGTGTATGTCTGTGTTACTTGGTGTCAGTGCATGTCTTTGTTACTTGGTGTCAGTGCATGTCTTTGTTACTTGCTGTCAGGGTGCGTCTGTGTTACTGGGTATCAGTGTATGTCTTTGTATCTTGGTATCAGTGTCTGTCTTTATTACTGGGTGTCAGTGTGTGTCTGTGTTACTGGGTATCAGTGTATGTCTTTGTGACTTTGTATCAGTGTATGTCTTTGTTACAGGGTGTCAGTGTGTTTCTGTGTTACTGGGTATCAGTGTATGTCTTTGTGACATGGTATCAGTGTATGTCTTTGTTACTGGGTATCAATGTGTGTCTGTGTTCCTGGGTATCAGTGTATGTCTTTGTGACTTGGTGTCAGTGTTTGTCTTTGTTACTGGGTGTCAGTGTGTGTCTTTGGGACTTGGTGTCAGTGTATGTCTTTGTTACTTGATGTAAGTGTGTGTCTGTGATACTGGGTATCAGTGTATGTCTTTGTTACTTGGTGTCAGTGTATGTCTGTGTTACTTGGTGTAAGTGTGTGTCTGTGAATCAGTGTATGTCTTTGTGAATTGGTGTCAGTGTATGTCTTTGTTACTGGGTGTCAGTGTGTGTCTTTGTGACTTGGTGTCAGTGTATGTCTGTGTTACTGGGGGTCAGTGTGTGACTGTGTTACTGGGGGTCAGTGTGTGTTTCTAACTGGGTGTCAGTGTGTGTCTGTGTTACAGGGTATCAGTGTATGTCTTTGTTACTTGGTGTCAGTGCATGTCTGTGTTACTTGGTGTAATTGTATGTCTTTTTTACTTGGTGTAAGTGTGTGTCTGTGTTACTTGGTGTAAGTGTGTGTCTGTGCTCCTGGGTATCATTGTATGACTTTGTTACTTCGTGTCAGTGTATGTCTGTATTACTTGGTGTAAGTGTGTGTCTGTGTTAATGGGTATCAGTGTATGTCTTTGTTACTTGGTGTCAGTGTATGTCTGTGTTACTTGGTGTAAGTGTGTGTCTGTGTTACTTGGTGTCAGTGTGTGTCTGTGTTACTTGGTGGAAGTGTGTGTCTGTGTTACTTGGTGTAAGTGTGTGTCTGTGTTCCTGGGTATCATAGCATGTCTTTGTTACTTCGTGTCAGTGTATGTCTGTGTTACTTGGTGTAAGTGTGTGTCTGTGTTACTGGGTATCAGTGTATGTCTTTGTTACTTCGTGTCAGTGTATGTCTGTGTTACTTGGTGTAAGTGTGTGTCTGTGTTACTTGGTGTCAGTGTGTGTCTGTGTTACTTGGTGTAAGTGTGTGTCTTTGTTACTTGGTGTCCGTGTGTGTCTGTGTTATTGGGTGTCAGTGCATGTATTTGTTACTTGGTGCCATTGTATATCTGTGTTACTTGGTGTAAGTGTGTGTCTTTGTTACTTGGTGTAATTGTAGGTCTTTGTTACTTGGTGTCAGTGTATGTCTGTGTTACTTGGTGTAATTGTATGTCTTTGTTTCTTGGTGTAAGTGTGTGTCGGTGTTACTTGGTGTAAGTGTGTGTCTGTGTTCCTGGGTATCAGTGTATGTCTTTGTTGCTTGGTGTCAGTGTATGTCTGTGTTACTTGGTGTAAGTGTTTGTCTTTGTTACTGGGTATCAGTGTATGTCTTTGTTAATTGGTGTCAGTGTATGTCTGTGTTACTTGGTGTAAGTGTTTGCCTGTGTTACCGGGTGTCAGTGTGTGTCTGTGTTACTTGGTGTAAGTGTGTGTCTTTGTTACTTGGTGTAAGTGTGTGTCCGTGTTACTTGGTGTAAGTTTGTGACTTTGTTACTTGGTGTCCGTGTGTGTCTGTGTTACTTGGTGTCAGTGCATGTCTTTGTTACTTGGTGCCAGTGCATGTCTTTGTTACTTGCTGTCAGTGTGTGTCTGTGTTTCTGGGGGTCAGTGTGTGTTTCTAACTGGGTGTCAGTGTGTGTCTGTGTTACTGGGTATCAGTGTATGTCTTTGTTACTTGGGGTCAGTGTATGTCTGTGTTACTTGCTGTAAGTGTATGTCTTTTCTACATGGTGTAAGTGTGTGTCTGTGTTACTTGGTGTAAGTGTGTGTCTGTGTTCCTGGGTATCATTGTATGTCTTTGTTACTTCGTGTCAGTGTATGTCTGTGTTACTTGGTGTAAGTGTGTGTCTGTGTTACTGGGTATCAGTGTATGTCTTTGTTACTTGGTGTCAGTGTATGTCTGTGTTACTTGGTGTAAGTGTGTGTCTGTGTTACTTGGTGTAAGTGTGTGTCTTTGTTACTTGGTGTCCGTGTGTGTCTGTGTTATTGGGTGTCAGTGCATGTATTTGTTACTTGGTGCCATTGTATATATGTGTTACTTGGTGTAAGTGTGTGTCTTTGTTACTTGGTGTAATTGTATGTCTTTGTTACTTGGTGTCAGTGTTTGTCTGTGTTACTTGGTGTAATTGTATGTATTTGTTACTTGGTGTAAGTGTGTGTCTGTGTTACTTGGTGTAAGTGTGTGTCTGTGTTCCTGGGTATCAGTGCATGTCTTTGTTACTTGGTGTCAGTGTATGTCTGTGTTACCTGGTGTAAGTGTGTTTCTTTGTTACTGGGTATCAGTGTATGTCTTTGTTACTTGGTGTCAGTGTATGTCTGTGTTACTTGGTGTAAGTGTGTGTCTTTGTTACTGGGTATCAGTCTATGTCTGTGTTACTTGGTGTAAGTGTGTGTCTGTGTTACTCTGTGTCAGTGTGTGTCTGTGTTACTTGGTTTAAGTGTGTGTCTTTGTTACTTGGTGTAATTGTATGTCTTTGTTACTTGGTGTCAGTGTATGTCTGTGTTACTTGGTTTCAGTGTATGTATTTGTTACTTGGTGTAAGTGTGTGACTGTGTTACTTGGTGTAAGTGTGTGTCTTTGTTACTTGGTGTCCGTGTGTGTCTGTGTTACTTGGTGTCAGTGCATGTCTTTGTTACTTGGTGTCAGTGCATGTCTTTGTTACTTGCTGTCAGTGTGCGTCTGTGTTACTGGGTATCAGTGTATGTCTTTGTATCTTGGTATCAGTGTCTGTCTTTATTACTGGGTGTCAGTGTGTGTCTGTGTTACTGGGTATCAGTGTATGTCTTTGTGACTTTGTATCAGTGTATGTCTTTGTTACAGGGTGTCAGTGTGTTTCTGTGTTACTGGGTATCAGTGTAAGTCTTTGTGACTTGGTATCATTGTATGTCTTTGTCACTGGGTATCAGTGTGTGTCTGTGTTCCTGGGTATCAGTGTATGTCTTTGTGACTTGGTGTCAGTGTATGTCTTTGTTACTGGGTGTCAGTGTGTGTCTTTGTGACTTGGTGTCAGTGTATGTCTTTGTTACTTGATGTAAGTGTGTGTCTGTGATACTGGGTATCAGTGTATGTCTTTGTTACTTGGTGTCAGTGTATGTCTGTGTTACTTGGTGTAAGTGTGTGTCTGTGAATCAGTGTATGTCTTTGTGACTTGGTGTCAGTGTATGTCTTTGTCACTGGGTGTCAGTGTGTGTCTTTGTGACTTGGTGTCAGTGTATGTCTGTGTTACTGGCGGTCAGTGTGTGTCTGTGTTACTGGGGGTCAGTGTGTGTTTCTAACTGGGTGTCAGTGTGTGTCTGTGTTACTGGGTATCAGTGTATGTCTTTGTTACTTGGTGTCAGTGTATGTCTGTGTTACTTGGTGTAAGTGTATGTCTTTTTTACTTGGTGTAAGTGTGTGTCTGTGTTACTTGGTGTAAGTGTGTGTCTGTGCTCCTGAGTATCATTGTATGTCTTTGTTACTTCGTGTCAGTGTATGGCTGTGTTACTTGGTGTAAGTGTGTGTCTGTGTTAATGGGTATCAGTGTATGTCTTTGTTACTTGGTGTCAGTGTATGTCTGTGTTACTTGGTGTAAGTGTGTGTCTGTGTTACTTGGTGTCAGTGTGTGTCTGTGTTACTTGGTGGAAGTGTGTGTCTGTGTTACTTGGTGTAAGTGTGTGTCTGTGTTCCTGGGTATCATTGTATGTCTTTGTTACTTCGTGTCAGTGTATGTCTGTGTTACTTGGTGTAAGTGTGTGTCTGTGTTACTGGGTATCAGTGTATGTCTTTGTTACTTGGTGTCAGTGTATGTCTGTGTTACTTGGTGTAAGTGTGTGTCTGTGTTACTTGGTGTCAGTGTGTGTCTGTGTTACTTGGTGTAAGTGTGTGTCTTTGTTACTTGGTGTCCGTGTGTGTCTGTGTTATTGGGTGTCAGTGCCTGTATTTGGTACTTGGTTCCATTGTATATCTGTGTTACTTGGTGTAAGTGTGTGTCTTTGTTACTTCGTGTAATTGTATGTCTTTGTTACTTGGTGTCAGTGTATGTCTGTGTTACTTGGTATAATTGTATGTCTTTGTTACTTGGTGTAAGTGTGTTTCTGTGTTACTTGGTGTAAGTGTGTGTCTGTGTTCCTGGGTATCAGTGTATGTCTTTGTTACTTGGTGTCAGTGTATGTCTGTGTTACTTGGTGTAAGTGTTTGTCTTTGTTACTGGGTATCAGTGTATGTCTTTGTTACTTGGTGTCAGTGTATGTCTGCGTTACTTGGTGTAAGTGTGTGTCTGTGTTACTGGGTGTCAGTGTGTGTCTGTGTTACTTGGTGTAAGTGTGTTTCTTTGTTACTTGGTGTAATTGCATGTCTTTGTTACTTGGTGTCAGTGTATATCTGTGTTACTTGGTGTCAGTGTATGTATTTGTTACTTGGTGTAAGTGTGTGTCTGTGTTACTTGGTGTAAGTGTGTGTCTTTGTTACTTGGTGTCCGTGTGTGTCTGTGTTACTTGGTGTCAGTGCATGTCTTTGTTACTTGGTGCCAGTGCATGTCGTTGTTACTTGCTGTCAGTGTGCGTCTGTGTTCCTGGGTATCAGTGGATGTCTTTGTATCTTGGTATCAGTGTCTGTCTTTATTACTGGGTGTCAGTGTGTGTCTGTGTTACTGGGTATCAGTGTATGTCTTTGTGACTTTGCATCAGTGTATGTCTTTGTTACAGGGTGTCAGTGTGTTTCTGTGTTACTGGGTATCAGTGTATGTCTTTGTGACTTGGTATCAGTGTATGTCTTTGTTACTGGGTGTCAGTGTGTGTCTGTGTTACTGGGTATCAGTGTATGTCTTTGTGACTTGGTAAAAGTGTATGTCTTTGTTACTGGTTGTCATTGTGTGTTTGTGTTACTGGGTATCAGTGTATGTCTGTGTGACTTGGTATCAGTGTATGTCTTTGTTACAAGGTGTCAGTGTGGTCTGTGTTCCTGGGTATCAGTGTATGTCTTTGTGACTTGGTGTCAGTGTATGTCTTTGTTACTGGGTGTCAGTGTGTGTCTTTGTGATTGGTGTCAGTGTATGTCTGTGTTACTTGGTGTAAGTGTCTGTCTGTGTTACTGGGTGTCAGTGTATGTCTTTGTTACTTGCTGTCAGTGTATGTCTGTGTTACTTGGGGTAAGTATGTGTCTGTGTTACTGGGTGTCAGTGTGTGTCTGTGTTACTGGGTGTCAGTGTATGTCTTTGTTACTGGGTGTCAGTGTATGTCTTTGTTAGTTGGAGTAAGTGTGTGTCTGTGTTACTGGGTATCAGTGTATGTCTTTGTTACTTGGTGTCAGTGTATGTCTGTGTTACTTGGTGTAAGTGTGTGTCTGTGTATCAGTGTATGTCTTTGTGACTTGTTGTCAGTGTATGTCTTTGTTACTGGGTGTCAGTGTGTATCTTTGTGACTTGGTGTCAGTGTATGTCTGTGTTACTGGGGGTCAGAGTGTGTCTGTGATACTGGGGGTCAGTGTGTGTTTCTAACTGGATGTCAGTGTGTGTCTGTGTTACTCGGTATCAGTGTATGTCTTTGTCACTTGGTGTCAGTGTATATCTGTTTTTCTTGTTGTAAGTGTATGTCTTTGTTACTTGGTGTAAGTGTGTGTCTGTGTTACTTGGTGTAAGTGTGTGTCTGTGTTCCTGGGTATCTTTGTATGTCTTTGTTACTTGGTGTCAGTGTATGTCTGTGTTACTTGGTGTAAGTGTGTGTCTTTGTTACTTGTTGTCCGTGTGTGTCTGTGTTACTGTGTGTCAGTGTATGTCTTTGTTACTGGGTGTCAGTGTATGTCTTTGTTACTTGGTGTAAGTGTGTGTCTGTGTTACTGGGTATCAGTGTCTGTCTTTGTTTCTTGGTGTCAGTTTATGTCTTTGTTACTGGGTGTCAGTGTGTGTCTTTGAGACTAGGTGTCAGTGTATGTCTTTGTTACTTGGTGTCAGTGTATGTCAAAATACTTGGTGTAAGTGTATGTCTTTGTTACTTGGTGTAAGTGTATGTCTTTGTTACTTGATGTCAGTGTATGCCTTTGTTACTTGGTGTCAGTGTATGTCTGTGTTACTTGGTGTAAGTGTGTGTCTTTGTTACTTGGTGTAAGTGTATGTCTTTGTTACATGGTGTCAGTGCATGTCTTTGTTACTTGGTGTCAGTGTGTGTCTGTGTTACTGGGTATCAGTGTATGTCTTTGTGACTTGGTATCAGTGTATGTCTTTGTTCCTGGGTGTCTGTGTGTGTCTGTGTTACTGGGTATCAGTGTATGTCTTTGTGACTTGGTATCAGTGTATGTCATTGTTACTGGGTGTCAGAGTGTGTCTGTGTTCCTGGGTATCAGTGTATGTCTTTGTGACTTGGTGACAGTGTATGTCTTTGTTACTGTGTGTCAGTGTGTGTCTTTGTGCCTTGGTGTCAGTGTATGTCTTTGTTACTTGATGTAAGTGTGTGTCTGTGATACTGGGCATCAGTGTATGTCTTTGTGACTTGGTAACAGTGTATGTCTTTGTTACTGGTTGTCATTGTGTGTCTGTCTTACTGGGTATCAGTGTATGTCTGTGTGACTTGGTATCAGTGTATGTCTTTGTTACTAGGTGTCAGTGTGTGTCTGTGTTCCTGGGTATCTGTGTATGTCTTTGTGACTTGGTGTCAGTGTATGTTTTTGTTACTGGGTGTCAGTGTGTGTCTTTGTGATTGGTGTCAGTGTATGTCTGTGTTACTTGGTGTAAGTGTGTGTCTGTGTTACTGGGTATCAGTGTATGTCTTTGATACTTGGTGTCAGTGTATGTCTGTGTTACTTGGTGTAAGTGTGTGTCTGTGTTACTTGGTGTCAGTGTGTGTCTGTGTTACTTTGTGTAAGTGTGTGTCTTTGTTACTTGGTTTCCGTGTGTGTCTGTGTTACTGGGTGTTAGTGCATGTCTTTGTTACTTGTTGCCATTGTATATCTGTGTTACTTGGTGTAAGTGTGTGTCTTTGTTACTTGGTGTAATTGTATGTCTTTGTTACTTGGTGTATGTGTGTGTCTGTGTTACTTGGTGTAAGTGTGTGTCTGTGTTCCTGGGTATCAGTGTATGTCTTTGTTACTTGGTGTCAGTGTATGTCTGTGTTACTTGGTGTAAGTGTGTGTCTGTGTTACTGGGTATCAGTGTATGTCTTTGCTACTTGGTGTCAGTGTATGTCTGTTTTACTTGTTGTAAGTGTGTGTCTGTGTTACTGGGTGTCAGTGTGTGTCTGTGTTGCTTGGTGTAAGTGAGTGTCTTTGTTACTTGGTGGCCGTGTGTGTCTGTGTTACTGGGTGTCAGTGTTTGTCTTTGTTACTGGGTGTCAGTGTTTGTCTTTGTTAGTTGGTGTAAGTGTGTGTCTGTGTTACTGGTTATCAGTGTATGTCTTTGTTACTTGGTGTCAGTGTATGTCTATGTTACTTGGTGTAAGTGTGTGTCTGTGTATCAGTGTATGTCTTTGTGACTTGTTGTCAGTGTATGTCTTTGTTACTGGGTGTCAGTGTGTGTCTTTGTGACTTGGTGTCAGTGTATGTCTGTGTTACTGGGGGTCAGTGTGTGTCTGTGATACTGGGGGTCAATGTGTGTTTCTAACTGGTTGTCAGTGTGTGTCTGTGTTACTCGGTATCAGTGTATGTATTTGTCACTTGGTGTCAGTGTATATCTGTGTTACTTGTTGTAAGTGTATGTCTTTGTTACTTGGTGTAAGTGTGTGTCTGTGTTACTTGGTGTAAGTGTGTGTCTGTGTTCCTGGGTATCATTGTATGTCTTTGTTACTTGGTGTCAGTGTATGTCTGTGTTACTTGGTGTAAGTGTGTGTCTTTGTTACTTGGTGTCCGTGTGTGTCTGTGTTACTGTGTGTCAGTGTATGTCTTTGTTACTGGGTGTCAGTGTATGTCTTTGTTACTTGGTGTAAGTGTGTGTCTGTGTTACTGGGTATCAGTGTCTGTCTTTGTTTCTTGGTGTCAGTTTATTTCTTTGTTACTGGGTGTCAGTGTGTGTCTTTGTGACTAGGTGTCAGTGTATGTCTTTGTTACTTGGTGTAAGTGTGTGTCTGTGTGACTGGGTATCAGTGTATGTCTTTGTTACTTGGTGTCAGTGTATGTCAAAATACTTGGTGTAAGTGTATGTCTTTGTTACTTGGTGTAAGTGTATGTCTTTGTTACTTGATGTCAGTGTATGCCTTTGTTAGTTGGTGTCAGTGTATGTCTGTGTTACTTGGTGTAAGTGTGTGTCTTTGTTACTTGGTGTAAGTGTATGTCTTTGTTACATGGTGTCAGTGCATGTCTTTGTTACTTGGTGTCAGTGTGTGTCTGTGTTACTGGGTATCAGTGTATGTCTTTGTGACTTGGTATCAGTGTATATCTTTGTTCCTGGGTGTCTGTGTGTGTCTGTGTTACTGGGTGTCAGTGTATGTCTTTGTGACTTGATATCAGTGTATGTCTTTGTTACTGGGTGTCAGTGTGTTTCTGTGTTACTGGGTATCAGAGTATGTCTTTGTGACTTGTTATCAGTGTATGTCATTGTTACTGGGTGTCAGAGTGTGTCTGTGTTCCTGGGTATCAGTGTATGTCTTTGTGACTTGGTGTCAGTGTATGTCTTTGTTACTGTGTGTCAGTGTGTGTCTTTGTGACTTGGTGTCAGTGTATGTCTTTGTTACTTGATGTAAGTGTGTGTCTGTGATACTGGGCATCAGTGTACGTCTTTGTTACTTGGTGTCAGTGTATGTCTGTGTTACTTGGTGTAAGTGTGTGTCTGTGTATCAGTGTATGTCTTTGTGACTTGGTGTCAGTGTATGTCTTTGTTACTGTGTGTCAGTGTGTGTCTTTGTGACTTGGTGTCAGTGTATGTCTGTGTTACTTGGTGTAAGTGTGTGTCTGTGTTCCTGGGTATCATTGTATGTCTTTGATACTTGGTGTCAGTGTATGTCTGTGTTACTTGGTGTAAGTGTGTGTCTGTGTTACTGGGTGTCAGTGTGTGTCTGTGTTACTTTGTGTAAGTGTGTGTCTTTGTTACTTGGTTTCCGTGTGTGTCTGTGTTACTGGGTGTTAGTGCATGTCTTTGTTACTTGTTGCCATTGTATATCTGTGTTACTTGGTGTAAGTGTGTGTCTGTGTTACTTGGTGTAAGTGTATGTCTTTGTTACTTGGTGTATGTGTGTGTCTGTGTTACTTGGTGTAAGTGTGTGTCTGTGTTCCTGGGTATCAGTGTATGTCTTTGTTACTTGGTGTCAGTGTATGTATGTGTTACTTGGTGTAAGTGTGTGTCTGTGTTACTGGGTATCAGTGTATGTCTTTGTTACTTGGTGTCAGTGTATGTCTGTGTTACTTGTTGTAAGTGTGTGTCTGTGTTACTGGGTGTCAGTGTGTGTCTGTGTTGCTTGGTGTAAGTGAGTGTCTTTGTTACTTGGTGGCCGTGTGTGTCTGTGTTAATGGGTGTCAGTGTTTGTCTTTGTTACTAGGTGTCAGTGTTTGTCTTTGTTACTTGGTGTAAGTGTGTGTCTGTGTTACTGGGTATCAGTGTCAGTCTTTGTTAATTGGTGTAAGTGTGTGTCTGTGTTACTTGGTGTAAGTGTGTGTCTTTGTTACTTGGTGTCCGTGTGTGTCTTTGTTACTGGGGGTCAGTGCATTTCTTTGTTACTTGGTGCCAGTGTATATATGTGTCACTTGGTGTAAGTGTGTGTCTTTGTTCCTTGGTGTAATTGTATGTCTTTGTTAATTGGTGTCAGTGTAAATCTGTGTTACCTGTTGTAAGTGTATTTCTTTGGTACTTGGTGTAAGTGTGTGTCTGTGTTACTTAGTGTAAGTGTGTGTCTGTGTTCCTGGGTATCAGTGTATGTCTGTGTAACTTGGTGTCAGTGTATGACTGTGTTACTTGGTGTAAGTGTGTGTCTTTGTTACTGGGTGTCAGTGTGTGTCTGTGTTACTTGGTGTAAGTGTGTGTCTTTGTTCCTGGGTATCAGTGTGTGTCTGTGTTACTGGGTATCAGTGTATGTCTTTGTTACTTGGTGTCAGTGTATGTCTGTGTTACTTGGTGCAAGTGTGTGTCTGTGTTACTGGGTATCAGTGTATGTCTTTGTTACTTGGTGTCAGTGTATGTCTGTGTTACTTGGTGCAAGTGTGTGTCTGTGTTACTGGGTGTCAGTGTGTGTCTGTGTTACTTGGTGTAAGTGTGTGTCTTTGTTACTTGGTGTCCGTGTGTGTCTGTGTTACTGGGTGTCATTGTATGTCTTTGTCACTTGGTGTCAGTGTATGTCTTTGTTACTGGGTGTCAGTGTGTGTCTGTGTTGCTTGGTGTCAGTGTATGTCTTTGTTACTGTTTATTAGTGTTTCTCTGTGTTACTGGGTGTCAGTGTGTGTTTGTTTGTGTTACTGGGTGTCAGTGTATGTCTTTGTTACTTGGTGGAAGTTTGTGTCTGTGTTACTGGGTATCAGTGTCTGTCTTTGTTACTTGGTGTAAGTGTGAGTCTTTGTTACTTGGTGTAATTGTATTTATTTGTTACTTGGTATCAGTGTATGTCTTTCTTACTTGGTGTAAGTGTGTGTCTGTGTTACTTGGTTTAAGTGTGTGTCTTTGTTACTTGGTGTCAGTGCATGTCTTTGTTACTTGGTGTCAGTGTGGGTCTTTGTTATTGGGTATCAGTGTATGTCTTTGTATCTTGGTATCAGTGTATGTCTTTGTTTCTGGGTGTCAGTGTGTGTCTGTGTTACTGGGTATCAGTGTGTGTCTGTGTTACTTGGTGTAAGTGTGTGTCTTTGTTCCTGGGTATCAGTGTGTGTCTGTGTTACTGGGTATCAGTGTATGTCTCTGTTCCTTGGTGTCAGTGTATGTCTGTGTTACTTGGTGTAAGTGTGTGTCTGTGTTACTGGGTGTCAGTGTGTGTCTGTGTTACTTGGTGTAAGTGTGTGTCTTTGTTACTTGGTGTCCGTGTGTGTCTGTGTTACAGGGTGTCATTGTATGTCTTTGTGACTTGGTGTCAGTGTTTGTCTTTGTTACTGGGTGTCAGTGTGTGTCTTTGTTACTTGGTGTCAGTGTATGTCTTTGTTACTGGTTATTAGTGTTTCTCTGTGTTACTGGGTGTCAGTGTGTGTTTGTTTGTCTTACTGGGTGTCAGTGTATGTCTTTGTTCCTTGTTGGAAGTTTGTGTCTGTGTTACTGGGTATCAGTGTTTGTCTTTGTTACTTGGTGTAAGTGTGAGTCTTTGTTACTTGGTGTAATTGTATGTCTTTGTTACTTGGTGTCAGTGTATGTCTGTTTTTCTTGGTGCAAGTGTATGTCTTTGTTACTTGGTGTAAGTGTGTGTCTGTTTTACTTGGTTTAAGTATGTGTCTTTGTTACTTGGTGTCAGTGCATGTCTTTGATACTTGGTGTCAGTGCATGTCTTTGTTAATTGGTGTCAGTGTGGGTCTGTGTTACTGGGTATCAGTGTATGTCTTTGTATCTTGGTATCAGTGTATGTATTTGTTACTTGGTGTAAGTGTGCGTCTGTGTTACTTGGTTTAAGTGTGTGTCTTTGTTACTTGGTGTCAGTGCATGTCTTTGATACTTGGTGTCAGTGCATGTCTTTGTTAATTGGTGTCAGTGTGTGTCTGTGTTACTGGGTATCAGTGTATGTCTTTGTGACTTTGTATCAGTGTATGTCTTTGTTACTTGGTTTCAGTGTTTTTCTGTGTTACTGGGTATCAGTGTATGTCTTTGTGACTTGGTATCAGTGTATGTCTTTGTTACTGGGTGTCAGTGTATGTCTTTGTTACTTGGTGTAAGTCTGTGTCTGTGTAACTGGGTATCAGTGTCTGTCTTTGTTACTTACAAAGAACAAAGATAATTACAGCACAGGAACAGGCCCTTCGGCCTTCCAAGCCTGCGCCGATCCAGATCCTCTCTCTAAACATGTCGCCTATTTTCTAAGCTTCTCTAGCTCTTTTCTTCCTGCCCGTTCATGTATCTGTCTAGATACATCTTAAAATACTCCATCGTGCCCGCATCTACCACCTCCGCTGGCAATGCGTTCCAGGTGCCCACCACCCTCTGCGTAAAGAACTTTCCACGCATATCCCCCCTAAACTTTTCCCCTTTCACTTTGAACTCGTGTCCTCTAGTAATTGAAACCCCCACTCTGGGAAAAATCTTCTTGCTATCCACCCTGTCTATACCTCTCATGATTTTGTACACCTCAATCAGGTCCCCCCTCAACCTCCGTCTTTCTAATGAAAATAATCCTAATCTACTCAACCTCTCTTCATAGCTAGCGCCCTCCATACCAGGCAACATCCTGGTGAACCTCCTCTGCACCCTTTCCAAAGCATCCACATCCTTTTGATAATGTGGCGACCAGAACTGTACGCAGTATTCCAAATGTGGCCGAACGAAAGTCCTATACAACTGTAACATGACCTGCCAACTCTTGTACTCAATGCCCCGTCCGATGAAGGAAAGCATGCCGTATGCCTTCTTGACCACTCTATTTACCTGCGTTGCCACCTTCAGGGAACAGTGGACTTGAACACCCAAATCTCTCTGGACATCAATTTTCCCCAGGACTTGGTGTAAGTGTGTGTCTGTGTTACTGGGTATCAGTGTATGTCTTTGTGACTTGGTGTCAGTGTATGTCTTTGTTACTGGGTGTCAGTGTGTGTCTTTGTGACTCCGTGTCAGTGTATGTCTTTGTTACTTGGTGTAAGTGTGTGTCTGTGTTACTGGGTATCAGTGTATTTCTTTGTTTTGGTGTCAGTGTATGTCAACATAATTGGTGTAAGTGTATGTCTTTGTTACTTGGTGTAATTTTCTGTCTTTGTTACTTGGTGTAAGTGTGTGTCTTTGTTACTTGCAGTAAGTGTATCACTTTGTTACTTGGTGTCAGTGTGTGTCTGTGCAGCTGGGGATCAGTGTATGTCTTAGTGACTTGGTATCAGTGTATGACTTTGTGACTTCGTGTCAGTGTATGTCTTTGTTACTGGGTGTCAGTGTATGTCTTTGTTACGGTGTACCAGTGTTTCTCTGTGTTACTGGGTGTCAGTGTGTCTCTGTGTTACTGGGTATCAGTGTATGTCTTTGTGACTTGGTGTCAGTGTATGTCTGTGTTAAGGGGGTCAGTGTGTGTCTGTGTTACTGGGTATCAGTGTATGTCTTTGTTATTGGTGTCAGTGTATGTGTTTGTGACTTCGTGTCAGTGTATGACTTTGTTACTGTTTATTAGTGTTTCTCTGTGTTACTGGGTGTCAGTGTGTGTTAGTTTGTGTTACTGGGTATCAGTGTATGTCTTTGTTACTTCGTGTCAGTGTATGTCTTTGTTACTTGGTGTCAGTGTGTGTCTGTGTTACTGGGCATCAGTGTATGTCTTTGTGACTTCGTGTCAGTTTATGTCTTTTTTACTGGGTGTCAGTGTGTGTCTGTGTTACTTGGTGTCCGTGTATGACTTTGATACTGTGTATCAGTGTTTCTCTGTGTGACTTGGTGTCAGTGTTAGTTTGTTTGTGTTACTGGGTGTCAGTGACACGAGGTGTCAGTATTTAGTTTAGTTTAGAGATGCAGCACTTAAACAGGCCCTTCGGCCCACCGAGTCTGTGCCGACCATCAACCACCCATTTATACTAATCCTACAGCAATCCCGTATTCCTATCACATCCCCACCTATCCCTATATATTTCCCTGCCACCTACCTATACTAGGGGCAATTTATGATGGCCAATTAACCTATCAACCGGCAAGTCTTTGGCATGTGGGTGGAAACCGGAGCACCTGGAGAAAACCCACGCAGACACAGGGAGAACTTGCAAACTCCGCACAGGCAGTACCCCGAATAGAACCCGGGTCCCTGGAGCTGTGAGGCTGCGGTGCTAACCACTGCGCCAATGTGCACCCCACCCCCACCCCAGTGTGTGCCTGTGTTACTGGGTATCAGTGTCTGTCTATGTTACTTGGTGTCAGTGTATGTCTGTGTTACTTGGTGTCAGTGTGTTTGTTTGTGCTACTGGGTGTCAGTGTGTGTCTGTGTTACTTGGTGTAAGTGTGTGTCTTTGTTACTTGGTGTCCGTGTGTGTCTGTGTACTGGGTAGCAGTGTCTGTCTTTGTTATTTGGTGCAAGTGTGTGTCTGTGTTACTGGGTATCAGTGAATGTCTTTGTGACTTGCTGTCAGTGTATGTCTGCGTTACTTGGTGTAAGTGTGAGTCTATGTTACTGGGTATCAGTGTCTGTCTTTGTTACTTGGTGTCAGTGTATGTCAAAATACTTGGTGTAAGTTTATGTCTTTGTTACTTGCTGTAATTGTCTGTCTTTGTTACTTGGATTCAGTGTATGTATGTGTTACTTGGTGTAGGTGTGTGTCTTTGTTACTTAGTGTAAGTGTATGTCTTTGTTACTTGGTGTCAGTGTATGTCTTTGTTACTTGGTGTCAGTGTGTGTCTGTGTTACCGGGCATCAGTGTATGTCTTTTTGACTTGGTGTCAGTGTATGTCTTTGTGACTTGGTGTCAGTGTATGTCTTTTTTACTGGGTGTCAGTGTGTGTCTGTGTTACTTGGTGTCCGTGTTTGTCTGCGTTACTGGGTGTCAGTGTATGTCGTTGTTACTGGGTGTCAGTGTATGTCTTTGTTACTTGGTGTAAGTGTGTGTCTGCGTTACTGGGTGTCAGTGTATGTCTGTGTTACTTGGTGTAAGTCTGTGTCTTTGTTACTTGGTGTCCGTGTGTGTCTGTGTTACTGGGTGTCAGTGTATATCTTTGTTACTGGGTATCAGTGTATGTCTTTGTTACTTGGTGTCAGTGTATGTCTTCGTTACTGGGTGTCAGTTTATGTCTTTGTTCCTGGGTATCAGTGTATGTCTTTGTTACTTGGTGTCAGTGTATGTCCTTGTTACTTGGTGTTAATTTGTGTCTTTGTTACTTGGTGTAAGTGTATGTCTTTGTTACTTGGTGTCAGTGTATGTCTTTGTTACTTGGAGTAAGTGTGTGTCTGTGTTCCTGTGTATCAGTGTATGTCTTTGTTACTTGGTGTCAGTGTACGCCTGTGTTACTTGGTGTAAGTGTGTGTCTGTGTTCCTGGGTATCAGTGTATGTCTGTGTTACTTGGTGTAAGTTTGTATCTTTGTTACTTGGTGTCCGTGTGTGTCTGTGTTACTGGGTGTCAGTGCAAGTCTTTGTTCCTTGGTGTCAGTGTATATCTGTGTTACTTGGTGTAAGTATGTGACTTTGTTACTTGGTGTAATTGTATGTCTTTGTTACTTGGTGTCAGTGTATGCCTGTGTTACTTGGTGTAAGTGTATGTCTTTGTTGCTTGGAGTAAGTGTGTGTCTGTGTCACTTGGTGTAAGTGTGTGTCTGTGTTCCGGGGTATCATTGTATGTCTTTGTTACTTGGTGTCAGTGTATGTCTGTGTTACTTGGTGTAAGTGTGTGTCTGTGTTAGTGGGTATCAGTGTATGTCTTTGTTACTTGTGGTCAGTGTATGTCTGTGTTGCTTGGTGTAAGTGTGTATCTGTGTTACTGGGTGTCAGTGTGTGTCTGTGATACTTGGTGTAAGTGTGTGTCTTTGTTACTTGGTGTCCGTGAGTGTCTGTGTTACTGGGTGTCAGTGAATGTCTTTGTTACTGGGTGTCAGTGTATGACTTTGTTACTTGGTGTAAGTGTGTGCCTGTGTTACTGGGTATCATTGTCTTTCTTTGTTACTTGGTGTAAGTGTGTGTCTGTGTTACTGGGTATCAGAGTATGTCTTTGTTACTTGGTGTCAGTGTATGTCTGTGTTACTTGGTGTAAGTGTGTGTCTGTGTTACTGGGTATCAGTGTATGTCTTTGTGATTTGGTATCAGTGTCTGTCTTTGTTATTGGGTGTCAGTGTGTTTCTTTGTGACTTGGTGTCAGTGTTTGTCTTTGTTACTTGGTGTAAGCGTGTGTCTTTGTTACTTGGTGTCTGTGTGTGTCTTTGTTACTTGGTGACAGGGCGTGTCTGTGTTACTGGGTATCAGTGTTTGTCTTTGTGACTTGGTGTCAGTGCATGTCTAAATACTTGGCGGAAGTGTATGTCTTTGTTACTAAGTGTAATTGTCTGTCTTTTTTACTTGGTGTAAGTGTATGACTTTGTAACTTGGTGTCAGTGTATGTCTTTGTTACTTGGTGTCAGTGGATGTTTTTGTTACTTGGTGTAAGTGTGTGTCTTTGTTACTTGGTGTCTGTGTGTGTCTTTGTTACTTGGTGACAGGGCGTGTCTGTGTTACTGGGTATCAGTGTTTGTCTTTGTGACTTGGTATCAGTGTATGTCTTTGTTACTGGGTGTCAGTGTGTGTCTGTGTTCCTGGGTATCAGTGTATGTCTGTGTGACTTGGTATCAGTGTATGTCTTTGTTACTAGGTGTCAGTGTGTGTCTGTGTTCCTAGGTATCAGTGTATGTCTTTGTGACTTGGTGTCAGTGTATGTCTGTGTTACTTGGTTTAAGTGTGTTTCTGTGTTACTGGGTGTCAGTGTATGTCTTTGTTACTTGGTGTCAGTGTATGTCTGCGTTACTTGGGGTAAGTATGTGTCTGTGTTACTGGGTGTCAGTGTGTGTCTGTGTTACTGGGTGTAAGTCTTTGTCTTTGTTACTTGGTGTCCGTGTGTGTCTGTGTTACTGGGTGTCAGTTTATGTCTTTGTTACTTGGTGTCAGTGTGTGTCTGTGTTACTGGGCATCAGTGTATGTCTTCGTGACTTGGTATCAGTGTATGTCTTTGTTACTTGGTGTAATTGTCTGTCTTTGTTACTTGGTGTCAGTGTATGTCTGTGTTACTTGGTGTAAGTGTGTGTCTTTGTTACTTGGTGTCAGTGTATGTCTCTGTTACTTGGTGTCTGTGTATGTCTTTTTTACTGGGTGTCAGTGTGTGTCTTTGTTACTGTGTATCAGTGTTTCTCTATGTTTACTGGGTGTCAGAGTGTGTTTGTTTGTGTTACTGGGTGTCAGTGTGTGTCTGTGACACTAGGTGTCAGTATTTAGTTTAGTTTCGAGATACAGCACTTAAACAGGCCCTTCGGCCCACCGAGTCTGTGCCGACCATCAACAACCCATTTATACTAATCCCACAACAATCCCGTATTCCTATCACATTCCCACCTGTCCCTATATATTTCCCTACCACCTAGCTATACTAGGGGCAATTTATGATGGCCAATTAACCTATCAACCTGCAAGTCTTTGGCATGTGGGAGGAAACCGGAGCACCGGGAGGAAACCCACGCAGACACAGGGAGAACTTGCAAACTCCGCACACGCAGTACCCAGAATCGAACCCGGGTCCCTGGAGCTGTGAGGCTGCGGTGCTAACCACTGAGCCAATGTGCATCCCACTCCCCCAGAGTGTGCCTGTGTTACTGGGTGTCAGTGTTTGTCTTTGTTCCTTGGTGTCAGTGTATGTCTGTGTCACTTGGTGTCAGTGTGTTAGTTTGTGTTACTGGGTGTCAGTGTGTGTCTGTGTTACTTGGTGTAAGTGTGTGTCTTTTTTACTTGGTGTCCGTGTGTGTCTGTGTTACTGGGTGTCAGAGTATGTCTTTGTTACTGGGTGTCAGTGTATGTCTTTGTTACTTGGTGTAAGTGAGTGTCTGTGTTACTGCGTATCAGTGTCTGTCTTTTTAACTTGGTGTAAGTGTGCGTCTGTGTTACTGGGTATCAGTGTATGTCTTTGTTACTTGGTATCGGTGTATGTCTTTGTGACTTGGTGTCAGTGTATGACTTTGTTACTGCGTATCAGTGTTTCTCTGTGTTTACTGGGTGTCAGTGTGTGTTTGTTTGTGTTACTGGGTGTCAGTGTGTGTCTGTGACACTAGGTGTCAGTGTGTGTCTGTGTTACTTGGTGTAATTGTATGTCTTTGTTACTTGGTGTAAGTGTGTGTCTGTGTTACTTGGTGTAAGTGTATGTCTTTGTTACTTGGTGTCCGTGTGTGTCTGTGTTACTGGGTGTCAGTGTATGTCTTTGTTCCTTGGTGTCAGTGTATGTCTGTGTCACTTGGTGTCAGTGTGTTAGTTTGTGTTACTGGGTGTCAGTGTGTGTCTGTGTTACTTGGTGTAAGTGTGTGTCTTTGGTACTTGGAGTAAGTGTTTCTCTGTGTTACTGGGTGTCAGTGTCTGTCTTTTTAACTTGGTGTAAGTGTGTGTCTGTGTTACTGGGTTTCAGTGTATGTCTTTGGTACTTGGTATCGGTGTATGTCTTTGTGACTTGGTGTCAGTGTATGACTTTGTTACTGCGTATCAGTGTTTCTCTGTGTTTACTGGGTGTCAGTGTGTGTTCGTTTGTGTTACTGGGTGTCAGTGTGTGTCTGTGACACTAGGTGTCAGTGTGTGTCTGTGTTACTTGGTGTAATTGTATGTCTTTGTTACTTGGTGTAAGTGTGTGTCTGTGTTACTTGGTGTAAGTGTATGTCTTTGTTACTTGGTGTCCGTGTGTGTCTGTGTTACTGGGTGTCAGTGTATGTCTTTGTTCCTTGGTGTCAGTGTATGTCTGTGTCACTTGGTGTCAGTGTGTTAGTTTGTGTTACTGGGTGTCAGTGTGTGTCTGTGTTACTTGGTCTAAGTGTGTGTCTTTGGTACTTGGTGTCGGTGTGTGTCTGCGTTAATGGGTGTCAGAGGATGTCTTTGTTACTGGGTGTCAGTGTATGTCTTTGTTACTTGGTGTCAGTTTATGTCTGTGTTACTTGGTGTCAGTGTGTTTGTTTGTGTTACTGGGTGTCAGTGTGTGTCTGTGTTACTTGGTGTAAGTGTGTGTCTTTGTTACTTGGTTTCCGTGTGTGTCTGTGTTACTGGGTGTCAGAGTATGTCTTTGTTACTTGGTGTAAGTGTGTGTCTGTGTTACTGGGTATCAGTGTCTGTCTTTTTTACTTGGTGTAAGTGTGTGTCTGTGTTACTGGGTATCAGTCCTTGTCTTTGTTACTTGGTGTCATTGTATGTCTGTGTTACTGGGCATCAGTATTTGTCTTAGTGACTTGGTATCAGTGTATGTCTTTGTGACTTGGTTTCAGGGTAAGTCTTTTTTACTGGGTGTAAGTGTGTGTCTGCGTCACTGGGTATCAGCGTGTGACTTTGTTACATGGTGTGAGTGTATGTCTTTGTTACTTGGTGTCAGTGTATGTCTTTGTCACTTGGTGTCAGTGTGTGTCTGTGTTACTGGGTATCATTGTCTTTCTTTGTTACTTGGTGTAAGTGTGTGTCTGTGTTACTGGGTATCAGAGTATGTCTTTGTTACTTGGTGTCAGTGTATGTCTGTGTTACTTGGTGTAAGTGTGTGTCTGTGTTACTGGGTATCAGTGTATGTCTTTGTGATTTGGTATCAGTGTCTGTCTTTGTTATTGGGTGTCAGTGTGTTTCTTTGTGACTTGGTGTCAGTGTTTGTCTTTGTTACTTGGTGTAAGCGTGTGTCTTTGTTACTTGGTGTCTGTGTGTGTCTTTGTTACTTGGTGACAGGGCGTGTCTGTGTTACTGGGTATCAGTGTTTGTCTTTGTGACTTGGTGTCAGTGCATGTCTAAATACTTGGCGGAAGTGTATGTCTTTGTTACTAAGTGTAATTGTCTGTCTTTTTTACTTGGTGTAAGTGTATGACTTTGTAACTTGGTGTCAGTGTATGTCTTTGTTACTTGGTGTCAGTGGATGTTTTTGTTACTTGGTGTAAGTGTGTGTCTTTGTTACTTGGTGTCTGTGTGTGTCTTTGTTACTTGGTGACAGGGCGTGTCTGTGTTACTGGGTATCAGTGTTTGTCTTTGTGACTTGGTATCAGTGTATGTCTTTGTTACTGGGTGTCAGTGTGTGTCTGTGTTCCTGGGTATCAGTGTATGTCTGTGTGACTTGGTATCAGTGTATGTCTTTGTTACTAGGTGTCAGTGTGTGTCTGTGTTCCTAGGTATCAGTGTATGTCTTTGTGACTTGGTGTCAGTGTATGTCTGTGTTACTTGGTTTAAGTGTGTTTCTGTGTTACTGGGTGTCAGTGTATGTCTTTGTTACTTGGTGTCAGTGTATGTCTGCGTTACTTGGGGTAAGTATGTGTCTGTGTTACTGGGTGTCAGTGTGTGTCTGTGTTACTGGGTGTAAGTCTTTGTCTTTGTTACTTGGTGTCCGTGTGTGTCTGTGTTACTGGGTGTCAGTTTATGTCTTTGTTACTTGGTGTCAGTGTGTGTCTGTGTTACTGGGCATCAGTGTATGTCTTCGTGACTTGGTATCAGTGTATGTCTTTGTTACTTGGTGTAATTGTCTGTCTTTGTTACTTGGTGTCAGTGTATGTCTGTGTTACTTGGTGTAAGTGTGTGTCTTTGTTACTTGGTGTCAGTGTATGTCTCTGTTACTTGGTGTCTGTGTATGTCTTTTTTACTGGGTGTCAGTGTGTGTCTTTGTTACTGTGTATCAGTGTTTCTCTATGTTTACTGGGTGTCAGAGTGTGTTTGTTTGTGTTACTGGGTGTCAGTGTGTGTCTGTGACACTAGGTGTCAGTATTTAGTTTAGTTTCGAGATACAGCACTTAAACAGGCCCTTCGGCCCACCGAGTCTGTGCCGACCATCAACAACCCATTTATACTAATCCCACAACAATCCCGTATTCCTATCACATTCCCACCTGTCCCTATATATTTCCCTACCACCTAGCTATACTAGGGGCAATTTATGATGGCCAATTAACCTATCAACCTGCAAGTCTTTGGCATGTGGGAGGAAACCGGAGCACCGGGAGGAAACCCACGCAGACACAGGGAGAACTTGCAAACTCCGCACACGCAGTACCCAGAATCGAACCCGGGTCCCTGGAGCTGTGAGGCTGCGGTGCTAACCACTGAGCCAATGTGCATCCCACTCCCCCAGAGTGTGCCTGTGTTACTGGGTGTCAGTGTTTGTCTTTGTTCCTTGGTGTCAGTGTATGTCTGTGTCACTTGGTGTCAGTGTGTTAGTTTGTGTTACTGGGTGTCAGTGTGTGTCTGTGTTACTTGGTGTAAGTGTGTGTCTTTTTTACTTGGTGTCCGTGTGTGTCTGTGTTACTGGGTGTCAGAGTATGTCTTTGTTACTGGGTGTCAGTGTATGTCTTTGTTACTTGGTGTAAGTGAGTGTCTGTGTTACTGCGTATCAGTGTCTGTCTTTTTAACTTGGTGTAAGTGTGCGTCTGTGTTACTGGGTATCAGTGTATGTCTTTGTTACTTGGTATCGGTGTATGTCTTTGTGACTTGGTGTCAGTGTATGACTTTGTTACTGCGTATCAGTGTTTCTCTGTGTTTACTGGGTGTCAGTGTGTGTTTGTTTGTGTTACTGGGTGTCAGTGTGTGTCTGTGACACTAGGTGTCAGTGTGTGTCTGTGTTACTTGGTGTAATTGTATGTCTTTGTTACTTGGTGTAAGTGTGTGTCTGTGTTACTTGGTGTAAGTGTATGTCTTTGTTACTTGGTGTCCGTGTGTGTCTGTGTTACTGGGTGTCAGTGTATGTCTTTGTTCCTTGGTGTCAGTGTATGTCTGTGTCACTTGGTGTCAGTGTGTTAGTTTGTGTTACTGGGTGTCAGTGTGTGTCTGTGTTACTTGGTGTAAGTGTGTGTCTTTGGTACTTGGAGTAAGTGTTTCTCTGTGTTACTGGGTGTCAGTGTCTGTCTTTTTAACTTGGTGTAAGTGTGTGTCTGTGTTACTGGGTTTCAGTGTATGTCTTTGGTACTTGGTATCGGTGTATGTCTTTGTGACTTGGTGTCAGTGTATGACTTTGTTACTGCGTATCAGTGTTTCTCTGTGTTTACTGGGTGTCAGTGTGTGTTCGTTTGTGTTACTGGGTGTCAGTGTGTGTCTGTGACACTAGGTGTCAGTGTGTGTCTGTGTTACTTGGTGTAATTGTATGTCTTTGTTACTTGGTGTAAGTGTGTGTCTGTGTTACTTGGTGTAAGTGTATGTCTTTGTTACTTGGTGTCCGTGTGTGTCTGTGTTACTGGGTGTCAGTGTATGTCTTTGTTCCTTGGTGTCAGTGTATGTCTGTGTCACTTGGTGTCAGTGTGTTAGTTTGTGTTACTGGGTGTCAGTGTGTGTCTGTGTTACTTGGTCTAAGTGTGTGTCTTTGGTACTTGGTGTCGGTGTGTGTCTGCGTTAATGGGTGTCAGAGGATGTCTTTGTTACTGGGTGTCAGTGTATGTCTTTGTTACTTGGTGTCAGTTTATGTCTGTGTTACTTGGTGTCAGTGTGTTTGTTTGTGTTACTGGGTGTCAGTGTGTGTCTGTGTTACTTGGTGTAAGTGTGTGTCTTTGTTACTTGGTTTCCGTGTGTGTCTGTGTTACTGGGTGTCAGAGTATGTCTTTGTTACTTGGTGTAAGTGTGTGTCTGTGTTACTGGGTATCAGTGTCTGTCTTTTTTACTTGGTGTAAGTGTGTGTCTGTGTTACTGGGTATCAGTCCTTGTCTTTGTTACTTGGTGTCATTGTATGTCTGTGTTACTGGGCATCAGTATTTGTCTTAGTGACTTGGTATCAGTGTATGTCTTTGTGACTTGGTTTCAGGGTAAGTCTTTTTTACTGGGTGTAAGTGTGTGTCTGCGTCACTGGGTATCAGCGTGTGACTTTGTTACATGGTGTGAGTGTATGTCTTTGTTACTTGGTGTCAGTGTATGTCTTTGTCACTTGGTGTCAGTGTGTGTCTGTGTTACTGGGTGTAAGTGTGTGTCTGCGTTACTGGGTATCAGTGTATGTCTTTGTTACTTGGTGTCAGTGTATGTCAAAATGCTTGGTGTAGGTGTATGTCTTTGTTACTTGGTGTAATTGTCTGTCTTTGTTACTTGATGTCAGTGTATCTCTGTGTTACTTGGTGTCAGTGTATGTCTTTTTTACTGGATGTCAGTGTGTGTCTGTGTTACTTGGTGTCAGTGTATGTCAAAATGCTTGGTGTAGGTGTATGTCTTTTTTACTTGGTGTAAGTGTGTGTCTTTGTTACTTGGTGTAAGTGTATGTCTTTGTTACTTGATGTCAGTGTATGTCTTTGTGACTTGGTTTCAGTGTATGTCTTTTTTACTGGGTGTAAGTGTGTGTCTGCGTTACTGGGTATCAGTGTGTGTCTTTGTTACTTGGTGTAAGTGTATGTCTTTGTTACTTGGTTTCAGTGTATGTCTTTGTTACTTGGTGTCAGTGTGTGTCTGTGTTACAGGGTGTAAGTGTGTGTCTCCGTTACTGGGTATCAGTGTATGTCTGTGTTACTTGGTGCAAGTGTGTGTCTGTGTTCCGGGGTGTCAGTGTGTGTCTGTGTTACTTGGTGCAAGTGTATGTCTTTGTTACTTGGTGTCCGTGTGCGTCTTTGTTACTGGGTGTCATTGTATGTCTTTGTAACTTGGTGTCAGTTTATGTCTGTGTTACTTGGTGTCAGTGTGTTTGTTTGTGTTACTGGGTGTCAGTGTATGTCTCTGTTACTTGGTGTCAGTGTATGTCTGTGTTACTTGGTGTAAGTGTGTGTCTTTGTTACCTGGTGTAAGTGTATGTCTTTGTTACTTGGTGTCAGTGTGTGTCTGTGTTTTTGGGCATCAGTGTATGTCTTTGTGACTTGGTATCAGTGCATGTCTTTGTGACTTGGTGTCAGTGTATGTCTTTTTTACTGGGTGTAAGTGTGTGTCTGCGTTACTGGGTATCAGTGTATGTCATTGTTACTTGGTGTCAGTGGATGTCAAAATACTTGGTGTAAGTGTATGTCTGTGTTACTTGGTGTCAGTGTATGTCTTTGTTACTTGGTGTCAGTGTATGTCTGTGTTACTAGGTGTAAGTGTGTGTCTTTGTTACTGGGCATCAGAATATGTCTTTGTGACTTGGTGTCAGTGTATGTCTTTTTTACTGGGTGTCAGTGTTTCTCTCTGATACTGGGTGTCAGTGTGTGTTTGTTTGTGTTACTGGGTGTCAGTGTGTGTCTGTGACACTAGGTGTCAGTATTTAGTTTAGTTTGGAGATACAGCACTTAAATAGGCCCTTCGGCCCACTGAGTCTGTGCCGACCATCAACCACCCATTTATACTAATCCAGCACTGATCCCGTATTCCTATCACATCCCCACCTATCCCTATATATTTCCCTACCACGTAACTATACTAGGGGCAATTTATGATGGCCAATTAACCTATCAACCTGCAAGTGTTTGACATGTGGGAGTAAACCGGAGCACCGGGAGGAAACCCACGCAGACACAGGGAGAACTTGCAAACTCCGCACAGGCAGGACCCAGAATCGAACCCGGTTCCCGGGAGCTGTGAGGCTGCGGTGCTAACCACTGCGCCAAAGTGCCCACCCCCCAGTGTGTGCCTGTGTTACTGGGTATCAGTGTCTGTCTCTGTTACTTGGTGTCAGTGTATGTCTGTGTTACTTGGTGTAAGTGTGTGTCTGTGTTACTGGGTGTCAGTGTGTGTCTGTGTTACTTGGTGTAAGTCTGTGTCTTTGTTACTTGGTGTCCGTGTGTATCTGTGTTACCTGGTATCAGTGTATGTCTTTGTTACTTGGTGTCAGTGGATGTCAAAATACTTGGTGTAAGTGGATGTCGTTGTTACTTGGTGTAATTGTCTGTCTTTGTTACTTGGTGTCAGTGTATGTCTGTGTTACTTGGTGTAAGTGTGTGTCTTTGTTACCTGGTGTAAGTGTATGTCTTTGTTACTTGGTGTCAGTGGATGTCAAAATACTTGGTGTAAGTGTATGTCTTTGTTACTTGGTGTAATTGTTTGTCTTTGTTACTTGGTGTCAGTGTATGTCTTTGTTACTAGGTGTAAGTGTGTGTCTTTGTTACTGGGCATCAGTGTATGTCTTTGTGACTTGGTATTAGTGTATGTCTTTGTGACTTGGTGTCAGTGTATGTCTTTTTTACTGGGTGTCTGTGTGTGTCTGTGTTACTGGGTGTCAGTGTATCTCTTTGTTACTGTGTATCAGTGTTTCTCTCTGTTACTGGGTGTCAGTGTGTGTTTGTTTGTGTTACTGGGTGTCAGTGTGTGTCTGTGACACTAGGTGTCAGTATTTAGTTTAGTTTGGAGATACAGCACTTAAATAGGCCCTTCGGCCCACTGAGTCTGTGCCGACCATTAACCACCCATTTGTACTAATCCTACGCTGATCCCGTATTCCTATCACATCCCCACCTATCCCTATATATTTTCCTACCACGTACCTAGACTAGGGGCTATTTATGATGGCCAATTAACCTATCAACCTGCAAGTCTTTGACATGTGGGAGGAAACCGGAGCACCGGGAGGAAACCCACGCAGACACAGGGAGAACTTGCAAACTCCGCACAGGCAGGACCCAGAATCGAACCCGGTTGCCTGGAGCTGTGAGGCTGCGCTGCTAACCACTGCGCCAATGTGCCCACCCCCCAGTGTGTGCCTGTGTTACTGGGTATCAGTGTCTGTCTCTGTTACTTGGTGTCAGTGTATGTCTGTGTTACTTGGTGTAAGTGTGTGTCTGTGTTACTGGGTGTCAGTGTGTGTCTGTGTTACTTGGTGTAAGTCTGTTTCTTTGTTACTTGGTGTCCGTGTGTATCTGTGTTACCTGGTATCAGTGTATGTCTTTGTTACTTGGTGTCAGTGGATGTCAAAATACTTGGTGTAAGTGGATGTCTTTGTTACTTGGTGTAATTGTCTGTCTTTGTTACTTGGTGTCAGTGTATGTCTGTGTTACTTGGTGTAAGTGTGTGTCTTTGTTACCTGGTGTAAGTGTATGTCTTTGTTACTTGGTGTCAGTGGATGTCAAAATACTTGGTGTAAGTGTATGTCTTTGTTACTTGGTGTAATTGTCTGTCTTTGTTACTTGGTGTCAGTGTATGTCTGTGTTACTAGGTGTAAGTGTGTGTCTTTGTTACTGGGCATCAGTGTATGTCTTTGTGACTTGGTATTAGTGTATGTCTTTGTGACTTGGTGTCAGTGTATGTCTGTGTTACTTGGTGTAAGTGTGTGTCTTTGTTACCTGGTGTAAGTGCATGTCTTTGTTACTTGGTGTCAGTGTA
This sequence comes from Heterodontus francisci, assembly GCF_036365525.1. Lineage (NCBI taxonomy): Eukaryota > Metazoa > Chordata > Chondrichthyes > Heterodontiformes > Heterodontidae > Heterodontus > Heterodontus francisci. Next base: position 6,286,535 of record NW_027140442.1, read on the forward strand.
TGTCTTTGTTACTTGGTGTCAGTGTGTGTCAGTGTATGTCTTTGTGACTTGGTATCAGTGCATGTCTTTGTGACTTGGTGTCAGTGTATGACTTTTTTACTGGATGTAAGTGTGTGTCTGAGTTACTGGGTATCAGTGTATGTCTCTGTTATTTGGTGTCAGTGTATGTCTGTGTTACTTGGTGTAAGTGTCTGTCTGTGTTACTGGGTGTCAGTGTGTGTCTGTGTTACTTGGTGTAAGTCTGTGTCTTTGTTACTTGGTGTCCGTGTGTGTCTGTGTTACCTGGTATCAGTGTATGTCTTTGTTACTTGGTGTCAGTGGATGTCAAAATACTTGGTGTAAGTGGATGTCTTTGTTACTTGGTGTAATTGTCTGTCTTTGTTACTTGGTGTCAGTGTATGTCTGTGTTACTTGGTGTCAGTGTGTGTCTTTGTTACCTGGTGTAAGTGTATGTCTTTGTTACTTGGTGTCAGTGGATGTCAAAATACTTGGTGTAAGTGTATGTCTTTGTTACTTGGTGTAATTGTCTGTCTTTGTTACTTGGTGTCAGTGTATGTCTGTGTTACTAGGTGTAAGTGTGTGTCTTTGTTATTGGGCATCAGTGTATGTCTTTGTGACTTGGTATGAGTGTATGTCTTTGTGACTTGGTGTCAGTGCATGTCTTTGTTACTTGGTGTCAGTGTATGTCTTTGTTACTTGGTGTCAGTGTGTGTCTGTGTTACTGGGCATCAGTGTATGTCTTTGTGACTTGGTATCAGAGCATGTCTTTGTGACTGGGTGTCAGTGTATGACTTTTTTACTGGGTGCAAGTGTGTGTCTGCGTTACTGGGTATCAGTGTATGTCTTTGTTACTTGGTGTCAGTGGATGTCAAAATACTTGGTGTAAGTGTATGTCTTTGTTACTTGGTGTAATTGTCTGTCTTTGTTACTTGGTGTCAGTGTATGTCTGTGTTACCTGGTATCAGTGTGTGTCTTTGTTACTGGGCATCAGTGTATGTCTTTGTGGCTTGATATTAGTGTATGTCTTTGTGACTTGGTGTCAGTGTATGTCTTTTTTACTGGGTGTCTGTGTGTGTCTGTGTTACTTGGTCTCAGTGTATGTCTTTGTTACTGTGTATCAGTGTTTCTCTCTGTTACTGGGAGTCAGTGTGTGTTTGTTTGTGTCACTGGGTGTCAGTGTGTGTCTGTGACACTAGCTGCCAGTATTTAGTTTAGTTTGGAAATACAGCACTTAAATAGGCCCTTCGGCCCACTGAGTCTGTGCCGACCATTAACCACCCATTTATACTAATCCTACACTGATCCCGTATTCCTATCACATCCCCACCTATCCCTATATATTTCCCTACCACGTACCTATACTAGGGGCAATTTATGATGGCCAATTAACCTATCAACCTGCAAGTCTTTGGCATGTGGGAGGAAACCGGAGCACCGGGAGGAAACCCACGCAGACACAGGGAGAACTTGCAAACTCCGCACAGGCACGACCCAGAATCGAACCCGGTTCCCTGGAGCTGTGAGGCTGCGGTGCTAACCACTGCGACAATGTGCCCACCCCCCAGTGTGTGCCTGTGTTACTGGGTATCAGTGTATGTCTCTGTTACTTGGTGTCAGTGTATGTCTGTGTTACTTGATGTAAGTGTGTGTCTGTGTTACTGGGTGTCAGTGTGTGTCTGTGTTACTTGGTGTAAGTCTGTGTCTTTGTTACTTGGTGTCCGTGTGTGTCTGTGTTACCTGGTGTCAGTGTATGTCTTTGTTACTTGATGTCAGTGGATGTCAAAATACTTGGTGGAAGTGGATGTCTTTGTTACTTGGTGTAATTGACTGTCTTTGTTACTTGGTGTCAGTGTATGTCTGTGTTACTTGGTGTAAGTGTGTGTCTTTTTTACCTGGTGTAAGTGTATGTCTTTGTTACTTGGTGTCAGTGGATGTCAAAATACTTGGTGTAAGTGTATGTCTTTGTTACTTGGTGTAATTGTCTGTCTTTGTTACTTGGTGTCAGTGTATGTCTGTGTTACTAGGTGTAAGTGTGTGTCTTTGTTCCTGGGCATCAGTGTATGTCTTTGTGACTTGGTATTAGTGTATGTCTTTGTGACTTGGTGTCAGTGTATGTCTGTGTTACTTGGTGTAAGTGTGTGTCTTTGTTACCTGGTGTAAGTGCATGTCTTTGTTACTTGGTGTCAGTGTATGTCTTTGTTGCTTGGTGTCAGTGTGTGTCAGTGTTACTGGGCATCAGTGTATGTCTTTGTGACTTGGTATCAGTGCATGTCTTTGTGACTTGGTGTCAGTGTATGTCTTTTTTACTGGGTGTAAGTGTGTGTCTGCGTTACTGGGTATCAATGTATGTCTCTGTTACCTGGTGTCAGTGGATGTCAAAATACTTGGTGTAAGTGTATGTCTTTGTTACTTGGTGTAATTGTCTGTCTTTGTTACTTGGTGTCAATGTATGTCTGTGTTACATGGTGCAAGTGTGTGTCTTTGTTACTGGGCATCAGTGTATGTCTTTGTGACTTGGTATTAGTGTATGTCTTTGTGACTTGGTGTCAGTGTATGTCTTTTTTACTGGGTGTCAGTGTGTGTCTGTGTTACTTGGTGTCAGTGCATGTCTTTGTTACTTTGTATCAGTGTTTCTCTCTGTTACTGGGTCTCAGTGTGTGTTTGTTTGTGTTACTGGGTGTCAGTGCGTGTCTGTGACACTAGCTGCCAGTATTTAGTTTTGTTTGGAGATACAGCACTTAAATAGGCCCTTCGGCCCACTGAGTCTGTGCCGACCATCAACCACCCATTTATACTAATCCTACACTGATCCCGTATTCCTATCACATCCCCACCTATCCCTATATATTTCCCTACCACGTACCTATACTAGGGGCAATTTATGATGGCCAATTAACCTATCAACCTGCAAGTCTTTGGCATGTGGGAGGAAACCGGAGCACCGGGAGGAAACCCACGCAGACACAGGGAGAACTTGCAAACTCCGCACAGGCATGACCCAGAATCGAACCCGGTTCCCTGGAGCTGTGAGGCTGCTCTCCTAATCACTGCGCCAATGTGCCCACCCCCCAGTGTGTGCCTGTGTTACTGGGTATCAGTGTATGTCTCTGTTACTTGGTGTCAGTGTATGTCTGTGTTACTTGGTGTAAGTGTGTGTCTTTGTTACCTGGTGTAAGTGTATGTCTTTGTTACTTGGTGTCAGTGTATGTCTTTGTTACTTGGTGTCAGTGTGTGTCTGTGTTACAGGGCATCAGTGTATGTCTTTGTGAGTTGGGATCAGTGCATGTCTTTGTGACTTGGTGTCAGTGTATGTCTTGTTTACTGGGTGTAAGTGTGTGTCTGCGTTACTGGGTATCAGTGTATGTCTTTGTTACTTGGTGTCAGTGTATGTCTTTGTGACTTGGTGTCAGTGTATGTCTTTTTTACTGGGTGTCAGTGTGTGTCTGTGTTACTTGGTGTCAGTGTATGTCTTTGTTACTGTGTATCAGTGTTTCTCTCTGTTACTGGGTCTCATTGTGTGTTTGTTTGTGTTACTGGGTGTCAGTGCGTGTCTGTGACACTAGCTGCCAGTATTTAGTTTTGTTTGGAGATACAGCACTTAAATAGGCCCTTCGGCCCACTGAGTCTGTGCCGACCATCAACCACCCATTTATACTAATCCTACAATGATCCCGTATTCCTATCACATCCCCACCTATCCCTATATATTTCCCTACCACGTACCTATACTAGGGGCAATTTATGATGGCCAATTAACCTATCAACCTGCAAGTCTTTGGCATGTGGGAGGAAACCGGAGCACCGGGAGGAAACCCACGCAGACACAGGGAGAACTTGCAAACTCCGCACAGGCATGACCCAGAATCGAACCCGGTTCCCTGGAGTTGTGAGGCTGCTCTGCTAATCACTGCGCCAATGTGCCCACCCCCCAGTGTGTGCCTGTGTTACTGGGTATCAGTGTATGTCTCTGTTACGTGGTGTCAGTGTATGTCTGTGTTACTTGGTGTAAGTGTGTGTCTTTGTTACCTGGTGTAAGTGTATGTCTTTGTTACTTGGTGTCAGTGTATGTCTTTGTTACTTGGTGTCAGTGTGTGTCTGTGTTACAGGGCATCAGTGTATGTCTTTGTGACTTGGGATCAGTGCATGTCTTTGTGACTTGGTGTCAGTGTATGTCTTGTTTACTGGGTGTAAGTGTGTGTCTGCGTTACTGGGTATCAGTGTATGTCTCTGTTACTTGGTGTCAGTGCATGTCTGTGTTACTTGGTGTAAGTGTGTGTCTGTGTTACTGGGTGTCAGTGTGTGTCTGTGTTACTTGGTGTAAGTCTGTGTCTTTGTTACTTGGTGTCCGTGTGTGTCTGTGTTACCTGGTATCAGTGTATGTCTTTGTTACTTGGTGTCAGTGGATGTCAAAATACTTGGTGTAAGTGGATGTCTTTGTTACTTGGTGTAATTGTCTGTCTTTGTTACTTGTTGTCATTGTATGTCTGTGTTACTTGGTGTGAGTGTGTGTCTTTGTTACCTGGTGTAAGTGTATGTCTTTGTTACTTGGTGTCAGTGGATGTCAAAATACTTGGTGTAAGTGGATGTCTTTGTTACTTGGTGTAATTGTCTGTCTTTGTTTCTGGGCATCAGTGTATGTCTTTATGACTTGGTATTAGTGTATGTCTTTGTGACTTGGTGTCAGTGTATGTCTGTGTTACTTCGTGTAAGTGTGTGTCTTTGTTACCTGGTGTAAGTGCATGTCTTTGTTACTTGGTGTCAGTGTATGTCTTTGTTGCTTGGTGTCAGTGTGTGTCAGTGTTACTGGGCATCAGTGTATGTCTTTGTGACTTGGTATCAGTGCATGTCTTTGTGACTTGGTGTCAGCGTATGTCTTTTTTACTCGGTGTAAGTGTGTGTCTGCGTTACTGGTATCAATGTATGTCTCTGTTACCTGGTGTCAGTGGATGTCAAAATACTTGGTGTAAGTGTATGTCTTTGTTACTTGATGTAATTGTCTGTCTTTGGTACTTGGTGTCAGTGTATGTCTGTGTTACTAGGTGCAAGTGTGTGTCTTTGTTACTGGGCATCAGTGTATGTCTTTGTGACTTGGTATTAGTGTATGTCTTTGTGACTTGGTGTCAGTGTATGTCTTTTTTACTGGGTGTCAGTGTGTGTCTATGTTACTTGGTGTCAGTGTATGTCTTTGTTACTGTGTATCAGTGTTTCTCTCTGTTACTGGGTCTCAGTGTGTGTTTGTTTGTGTTACTGGGTGTCAGTGTGTGTCTGTGACACTAGGTGTCAGTATTTAGTTTTGTTTGGAGATACAGCACTTAAATAGGCCCTTCGGCCCACTGAGTCTGTGCCGACCATCAACCACCCATTTATACTAATCCTACACTGATCCCGTATTCCTATCACATCCCCACCTATCCCTATATATTTCCCTACCACGTACCTATACTAGGGGCAATTTATGATGGCCAATTAACCTATCAACCTGCAAGTCTTTGGCATGTAGGAGGAAACCGGAGCACCGGGAGGAAGCCCACGCAGACATAGGGAGAACTTGCAAACTCCGCACAGGCAGGACCCAGAATCGAACCCGGTTCCCTGGAGCTGTGAGGCTGCGGTGCTTATCACTGCGCCAATGTGCCCACCCCCCAGTGTGTGCCTGTGTTACTGGGTATCAGTGTATGTCTCTGTTACTTGGTGTCAGTGTATGTCTGTGTTACTTGGTGTAAGTGTGTGTCTTTGTTACCTGGTGTAAGTGTATGTCTTTGTTACTTGGTGTCAGTGTATGTCTTTGTTACTTGGTGTCAGTGTGTGTCTGTGTTACTGGGCATCAGTGTATGTCTTTGTGACTTGGGATCAGTGCATGTCTTTGTGACTTGGTGTCAGTGTATGTCTTTTTTACTGGGTGTAAGTGTGTGTCTGCGTTACTGGGTATCAGTGTATGTCTTTGTTACTTGGTGTCAGTGGATGTCAAAATACTTGGTGTAAGTGTATGTCTTTGTTACTTGGTGTAATTGTCTGCCTTTGTTACTTGGTGTCAGTGTATGTCTGTGTTACTAGGTGTAAGTGTGTGTCTTTGTTACTGTGTATCAGTGTTTCTCTCTGTTACTGGGTGTCAGTGTGTGTTTGTTTGTGTTACTGGGTGTCAGTGTGTGTCTGTGACACTAGGTGTCAGTATTTTGTTTAGTTTGGAGATACAGCACTTAAATAGGCCCTTCGGCCCACTGAGTCTGTGCCGACCATCAACCACCCATTTATACTAATCCTGCACTGATCCCGTATTCCTATCACATCCCCACCTATATCTATATATTTCCCTACCACCTACCTATACTAGGGGCAATTTATGATGGCCAATTAACCTATCAACCTGCAAGTCTTTGGCATGTGGGAGGAAACCGGAGCACCGGGAGGAAACCCACGCAGACACAGGGAGAAATTGCAAACTCCGCACAGGCAGGACACAGAATCGAACCCGGTTCCCTGGAGCTGTGAGGCTGCGGTGCTAACCATTGCGCCAATGTGCCCACCCCCCAGTGTGTGCCTGTGTTACTGGGTATCAGTGTATGTCTCTGTTACTTGGTGTCAGTGTATGTCTGTGTTACTTGGTGTAAGTGTGTGTCTGTGTTACTGGGTGTCAGTGTGTGTCTGTGTTACTTGGTGTAAGTCTGTGTCTTTGTTACTTGGTGTCCGTGTGTGTCTGAGTTACCTGCTTTTAGTGTATGTCTATGTTACTTGGTGTCAGTGGATGTCAAAATAATTGGTGTAAGTGGATGTCTTTGTTACTTGGTGTAATTGTCTGTCTTTGTTACTTGGTGTCAGTGTATGTCTGTGTTACTTGGTGTAAGTGTGTGTCTTTGTTTCCTGGTGTAAGTGTATGTCTTTGTTACTTGGTGTCAGTGTATGTCTTTGTTACTTGGTGTCAGTGTGTGTCTGTGTGACTGGGCATCAGTGTATGTCTTTGTGACTTGGTATCACTGCATGTCTTTGTGACTTGCTGTCAGTGTATGTCTTATTTACTGGGTGTAAGTGTGTGTCTGCGTTACTGGGTATCAGTGTATGTCTTTGTTACTTGGTGTCAGTGGATGTCAAAATACTTGGTGTAAGTGTATGTCTTTGTTACTTGGTGTGAGTGTATGTCTTTGTTACTTGGTGTCAGCATGTGTCTTTGTTACTTGGTGTGAGTGTATGTCTTTGTTACTTGGTGTCAGTGTATGTCTTTGTTACTTGGTGTCAGTGTCTGTCTGTGTTACTGGGTGTACGTGTGTGTCTGCGTTACTTGGTGTCAGTGTATGTCTGTGTTACTTGGTGCAAGTGTGTGTCTTTGTCAATGGGCATCAGTGTATGTCTTTGTGACTTGGTATCAGTGTATGTCTTGGTGACTTGGTGTCAGTGTATGTCTTCTTTACAGGGTGTCAGTGTGTGTCTGTGTTACTTGGTGTCAGTGTATGTCTTTGTTACTTGGTGTCAGTGGATGTCAAAATACTTGGGGTTAGTGGATGTCTTTGTTACTTGGTGTAATTGTCTGTTTTTGTCACTTGGTGTCAGTGTATGTCTGTGTTATTTGGTGTAAGTGTGTGTCTTTGTTACTTGGTGTAAGTGTACGTCTTTGTTACTTGGTGTCAGTGTATGTCTTTGTTACTTGGTGTCAGTGTGGGTCTGTGTTACTGGGCATCAGTGTATGTATTTGTGACTTGGTATCAGTGTATGTCTTTGTGACTTGGTTTCAGTGTATGTCTTTTTTACTGGGTGTAAGTGTGTGTCTGTGTTACTGGGTATCAGTGTCTGTCTTTTTTACTTGGTGTAAGTGTGTGTCTGTGTTACTGGGTATCAGTGCTTGTCTTTGTTACTTGGTGTCATTGTATGTCTGTGTTACTTGGAGTCAGTGTGTTTGTTTGTGTTACTGGGTGTCAGTGTATGTATTTGTTACTTGGTGTAAGTGTGTGTCTGTGTTACTGGGTATCAGTGTCTGTCTTTTTTACTTGGTGTAAGTGTGTGTCTGTGTTGCTGGGTATCAGTGATTGTCTTTGTTACTTGGTGTCATTGTATGTCTGTGTTACTTGGTGTAAGTGTGTGTCTGTGTTACTGGGTATCAGTGTATGCCTTTGTTACTTGGTGTCAGTGTGTGTCAAAATACTTGGTGTCAGTGTATGTCTTTGTTATTTAGTGTCATTGTCTGTCTTTGTTACTTGGTGTCAGTGGATGTCTGTGTTACTTGGTGTAAGTGTGTGTATTTGTTACTGGGCATCAGTGTATGTCTTTGTGACTTGGTATCAGTATATGTCTTTTTTACTTGGTGTAAGTGTGTGCCTGTGTTACTGGGTATCAGTGTATGTCTTTGTTACTTGGTGTCAGTGTATGTCTGTGTTACTTGGTGTAAGTGTGTGTCTGTGTTACTTGGTGTAAGTCTGTGTCTTTGTTACTTGGTGTCCGTGTGTTTCTGTGTTACCTGGTATCAGTGTATGTCTTTGTTACTTGGTGTCAGTGGATGTCAAAATACTTGGTGTAAGTGTATGTCTTTGTTACTTGGTGTAATTGTGTGTCTTTGTTACTTGGTGTCAGTGTATGTCTGTGTTACTTGGTGTAAGTGTGTGTCTTTGTTAGGTGGTGTAAGGGTATGTATTTGTTACTTGGTGTCAGTGTATGTCTGTGTTACTTGGTGTAAGTGTGTGTCTGTGTTACTGGGTATCAGTGTATGCCTTTGTTACTTGGTGTCAGTGTGTGTCAAAATACTTGGTGTCAGTGTATGTCTTTGTTATTTGGTGTCATTGTCTGTCTTTGTTACTTGGTGTCAGTGGATGTCTGTGTTACTTGGTGTCAGTGGATGTCAAAATACTTGGTGTAAGTTTATGTCTTTGTTACTTGGTGTAATTGTCTGTCTTTGTTACTTGGTGTCAGTGTATGTCTGTGTTACTTGGTGTAAGTGTGTGTCTTTGTTAGGTGGTGTAAGGGTATGTCTTTGTTACTTGGTGTCAGTGTATGTCTTTGTTACTTGGTGTCAGTGTGTGTCTGTGTTACTGGGCATCAGTGTATGTCTTTGTGACTTGGTATCAGTGCATGTCTTTGTGACTTGGTGTCAGTGTATGTCTTTTTTACTGGGTGTAAGTATGTGTCTGCGTTACTGGGTATCAGTGCATGTCTTTGTTACTTGGTGTCAGTGCATGTCAAAATACTTGGTGTAAGTGTATGTCTTTGCTACTTGGTGTGATTGTCTGTCTTTTTTACTTGGTGTCAGTGTATGTCTGTGTTACTTGGTGTAAGTGCGTGTCTTTGTTACTTGGTGTAAGTATATGTCTTTGTTACTTGGTGTCAGTGTATGTCTTTGTTACTTGGTGTCAGTGTGTGTCTGTGTTACTGAGCATCATTGTATGTCTTTGTGACTTGGTATCAGTGTATGTCTTTGTGACTTGGTGTCAGTGTATGTCTTTTTTACAGGGTGTAAGTGTGTGTCTGCGTTACTGGGTATCAGTGTATGTCTTTGTTACTTGGTGTCAGTGTATGTCAAAATACTTGGTGTAATTGTATGTCTTTGTTACTTGGTGTAAGTGTATGTCTTTGTTACTTGGTGTCAGTGTGTGTCTGTGTTACTGAGCATCAGTGTATGTCTTTTTGACTTGGTATCAGTGTATGTCTTTGTGACTTGGTGTCAGTGTAAGTCTTTTTTACTGGGTGTAAGTGTGTGTCTGCGTTACTGGGTATCAGTGTATGTCTTTGTTACTTGGTGTCAGTGTATGTCAAAATTCTTGGTGTAAGTGTATGTCTTTGTTACTTGGTTTAAGTGAATGTCTTTGTTACTTGGTGTCAGTGTATGTCTGTGTTGCTTGGTTTAAGTGTGTGTCTTTGTTAAAGGGCATCAGTGTCTGTCTTTGTGACTTGGTATTAGTGTATGTCTTTGTGACTTGGTATCAGTGTATGTCTTTGTGACTTGGTATCAGTGCATGTCTTTGTGACTTGGTGTCAGTGTATGTCTTATTTACTGGGTGTAAGTGTGTTTCTGCGTTACTGGGTATCAGTGTATGTCTTTGTTACTTGGTGTCAGTGGATGTCAAAATACTTGGTGTAAGTGTATGTCTTTGTTACTTGGTGTAATTGTCTGTCTTTGTTACTTGGTGTCAGCATGTGTCTTTGTTACTTGGTGTGAGTGTATGTCTTTGTTACTTGGTGTCAGTGTATGTCTTTGCTACTTGGTGTCAGTGTCTGTCTGTGTTACTGGGTGTAAGTGTGTGTCTGCGTTACTTGGTGTCAGTGTATGTCTGTGTTACTTGGTGTAAGTGTGTGTCTTTGTCAATGGGCATCAGTGTATGTCTTTGTGACTTGGTATCAGTGTATGTCTTTGTGACTTGGTGTCAGTGTATGTCTTCTTTACAGGGTGTCAGAGTGTGTCTGTGTTACTTGGTGTCAGTGTATGCCTTTGTTACTGTGTATCAATGTTTCTCTGTGTTACTGGGTGTCAGTGTGTGTTTGTTTGTGGTACTGGGTGTCAGTGTGTGTCTGTGACACTAGGTGTCAGTATATAGTTTAGTTTCGATAAACAGCACTTCAACAGGCCCTTCGGCCCACCGAGTCTGTGCCGACCATCAACCACCCATTTACACTAATCCTACACTAATCCCGTATTCCTATCAAATCCCCACCTATCCCTATATATTTCCCTACCACCTACCTACACTTTTGGCAATTTATGATGGCCAATTAACCTATCAACCTGCAAGTCTTTGGCATGTGGGAGGAAACCGGAGCACCGGGAGGAAACCCACGCAGACACAGGGAGAACTTGCAAACTCCGCACAGGCAGTACCCAGAATCGAACCCGGGTCCCTGGAGCTGTGAGGCTGCGGTGCTAACCACTGCGCCAATGTGCCCCCCCACCCCCCGCCAGTGTGAGCCTGTGTTACTGGGTGTCTGTGTTACTTGGTGTAAGTCTGTGTCTTTGTTACTTGGTGTCCGTGTGTGTCTGTGTTACCTGGTATCAGTGTATGTCTTTGTTACTTGGTGTCAGTGGATGTCAAAATACTTGGGGTTAGTGGATGTCTTTGTTACTTGGTGTAATTGTCTGTCTTTGTCACTTGGTGTAAGTGTACGTCTTTGTTACTTGGTGTCAGTGTATGTCTTTGCTACTTGGTGTCAGTGTGGGTCTGTGTTACTGGGCATCAGTGTATGTATTTGTGACTTGGTATCAGTGGATGTCTTTGTGACTTGGTTTCAGTGTATGTCTTTTTTACTGGGTGTAAGTGTGTGTCTGCGTTACTGGGTATCAGTGTGTGTCTTTGTTACTTGGTGTAAGTGTATGGCTTTGTTATATGGTGTCAGTGTATGTCTTTGTTACTTGGTGTCAGTGTGTGTCTGTGTTACAGGGTGTAAGTGTGTGTCTGCGTTACTGGGTATCAGTGTATGTCTGTGTTACTTGGTGCAAGTGTGTGTCTGTGTTACTGGGTGTCAGTGTGTGTCTTTGTTACTGGGTGTCATTGTATGTATTTGTTACTTGGTGTCAGTTTATGTCTGTGCTACTTGGTGTCAGTGTGTTTGTTTGTGTTACTGGGTGTCAGAGTATGTCTTTGTTACTTGGTGTCAGTGTGTGTCTGTGTTACTGGGTAACAGTGTTTGTCTTTTTTACTTGGTGTAAGTGTGTGTCTGTGTTACTGGGTATCAGTGCTTGTCTTTGCTACTTGGTGTCATTGTATGTCTGTGTTACTTGGTGTAAGTGTGTGTCTGTGTTACTGGGTATCAGTGTATGCCTTTGTTACTTGGTGTCAGTGTGTGTCTTTGTTACTTGGTGTCAGTGTATGTCTGTGTTACTTGGTGTAAGTGTGTGTATTTGTTACTGGGCATCAGTGTATGTCTTTGTGACTTGGTGTCAGTGTATGCCTTTTTTACAGGGTGTCAGTGTGTCTGTGTTACTTGGTGTCAGTGCATGTCTTTGTTACTGTGTATCAGTGTTTCTCTGTGTTACTGGGTGTCAGTGTCTGTTTGATTGTGGTACTGGGTGTCAGTGTGTGTCTGTGACACTAGGTGACAGTATTTAGTTTAGTTTCGAGAAAAAGCACTTAAACAGTCCCTTCGGCCCACCGAGTCTGTGCCGACCATCAACCACCCATTTACACTAATCCTACACTAATCCCGTATTCCTATCACATCCCCACCTATCCCTATATATTTCCCCACCACCTACCTATACTTGGGGCAATTTATGATGGCCAGTTAACCTATCAACCTGCAAGTCTTCGGCATGTGGGAGGAAAACGGAGCACCGGGAGGAAACCCACGCAGACACAGGGAGAACTTGCAAACTCCGCACAGGCAGGACCCAGAATCGAACCCGGGTCCCTGGAGCTGTGAGGCTGCGGTGCTAACCACTGCGCCAATGTGCCCACCCCCCAGTGTGTGCCTGTGTTACTGGGTATCAGTGTATGTCTTTGTTACTTGGTGTCAGTGTATGTCTGTGTTACTTGGTGTAAGTGTGTGTCTGTGTTACTTGGTGTAAGTCTGTGTCTTTGTTACTTGGTGTCCGTGTGTGTCTGTGTTACCTGGTATCAGTGTATGTCTTTGTTACTTGGTGTCAGTGGATGTCAAAATACTTGGTGTAAGTGTATGTCTTTGTTACTTGGTGTAATTGTCTGTCTTTGTTACTTGGTGTCAGTGTATGTCTGTGTTACTTGGTGTAAGTGTATGTCTTTGTTACTTGCTGTAAGGGTATGTCTTTGTTACTTGGTGTCAGTGTATGTCTTTGTTACTTGGTGTCAGTGTGTGTCTGTGTTACTGGGCATCAGTGTATGTCTTTGTGACTTGGTATCAGTGTATGTCTTTGTGACTTGGTGTCACTGTATGTCTTTTTTACTGGGTGTAAGTATGTGTCTGCGTTACTGGGTATCAGTGCATGTCTTTGTTACTTGGTGTCAGTGGATGTCAAAATACTTGGTGTAAGTGTATGTCTTTGCTACTTGGTGTAATTGTCTGTCTTTTTTACTTGATGTCAGTGTATGTCCGTGTTACTTGGTGTAAGTGCGTGTCTTTGTTACTTGGTGTAAGTATAATTCTTTGTTACTTGGTGTCAGTGTATGTCTTTGTTACATGGTGTCAGTGTGTGTCTGTGTTACTGAGCATCAGTGTATGTCTTTGTGACTTGGTATCAGTGAACGTCGCAGTTACTTGGTGTCCGTGTGTGTCTGTGTTACTGGGTGTCAGTTTATGTCTTTGTTACTTTGTGTCAGTGTATGTCTTTGTTACTTGGTGTAAGTGTGTGTCTGTATACTGGGTATCAGTGTCTGTCTTTGTTACTTGATGTCAGTGTATGTCAAAATACTTGGTGTAAGTGTGTGTCTTTGTTACTTGGTGGAATTGTTTGTCTTTGTTACCTGGTGTCAGTGTATGTCTGTGTTACTTGGTGAAAGTGTGTGCCTGTGTTACTGAGTATCAGTGTATGTCTTTGTTACTTGGTGTCAGTGAATGTCTGTGTTACTTGGTGTAAGTGTGTGTCTTTGTTACTGGGTGTCAGTGTGTGTCTGTGTTACTTGGTGTAAGTGTGTGTCTTTGTTACTTGGTGTCCGTGTGTGTCTGTGTTACTGGGTGTCAGTGCATGTCTTTGTCACTGGGTGTCAGTGTATGTCCTTGTTAATTGGTGTAACTGTGTGTGTCTGTGTTACTGGGTATCATTGTCTGTCTTTGTTACTTGGTGTAAGTGTGTGTCTGTGTTACTTGTTGCACCTGTGTGACTGTGTTACTGGGTATCTGTGTATGTCTTTGTGACTTGGTGTCAGTGTATGTCTTTGTTACTGGGTGTCAGTGTGTGTCTTTGTTACATGGTGTAAGTGTGTGTCTGTGTTACTGGGTATCAGTGTATGACTTTGTTACTTGGTGTAAGTGTGTGTTTGTATTACTTGGTCTAATTGTATGTCTGTGTTACTGGGTATCAGTGTATGTCTTCGTTACTTGGTGTCAGTGTATGTCTGTGTTACTTTGTGTAAGTGTCTGTCTGTGTTACTGGGTATCAGTGTATGTCTTTGAGACTTGGTGTCAGTGTATGTCTTTGTTATTGGGTATCAGTGTTTGTCTTTGTTACATGGTGTCAATGTATGTCTTTGTTACTTGTTGTAAGTGTGTGTCTGTGTTACTGGGTATCAGTGTATATCTTTGTTTCTTGTTGTCATTGTATGTCTTTGCTACTTGGTGTCAGTGCATATCTGTGTTACTGGGTATCAGTGCATGTCTTTATTAAATGGTGTCAGTGTATGTCTGTGTTACTTGGTGTAAGTGTGAGTGTTTGTTACTTGGTGTAATTGTATGTCTTTGTTACTTGGTGTCAGTGTATGTGTGTGTTACTTGGTGTAAGTGAGTGTCTTTGTTACATGGTGTAAGTGTATGTCATTGTTACTTTGTGTCAGTGTATGTCTGTGTTACTTGGTGTAAGTGTATGTCTTTGTTACTTGGTGTCTGTGTTTGCCTCTGTTACTTTTTGGAAGTGTGTCTCTGTGTTACTGGGTATCAGTGTATGTCTCTGTGACTTGGTGTCAGTGTATGTCTTTGTTACTTGGTGTAATTGTATGTCTTTGTTACTTGGTGTCAGTGTATGTTTTTTGTTACTTGGTGTAAGTGTGTGTTTGTGTTACTTGGTGTAAGTGTATGTCTTTGTTACTTGGTGCAAGTGTGTTTGTGTTACTTGGTGTAAGTGTATGCCTTTGTTACTTGGTGTCAGTGTATGTCTTTGTTACTTGGTGGAAGTTTGTGTCTGTGTTACTGGGTATCAGTTTATGTCTGTGTTACTTGGTGTAAGTGTGTGTCTTTGTTACTTGGTGTGATTGTATGTCTTTGTTACTTGGTGTCAGTGTATGTCTTTGTTACTTGGTGTAAGTGTGTGTTTGTATTACTTGGTCTAATTGTATGTCTGTGTTACTGGGTATCAGTGTATGTCTTCGTTACTTGGTGTCAGTGTATGTCTGTGTTACTTTGTGTAAGTGTCTGTCTGTGTTACTGGGTATCAGTGTATGTCTTTGAGAATTGGTGTCAGTGTATGTCTTTGTTATTGGGTGTCAGTGTGTGTCTTTGTGACTTGGTGTCAGTGTATCTCTTTGTTACTTGGTGTAAGTGTGTGTCTGTGTTACTGGGTATCAGTGTATGTCTTTGTTACTTGGTGTCAGTGTCTGTCAAAATACTTGGTGTAAGTGTATGTCTTTGTTACTTGGTGTAATTGTTTGGCTTTGTTACTTGGTGTCAGTGTATGTCTGTTTTACTGGGTGTCAGTGTCTGTCTGTATTACTTGGTGTACGTGTGTGTCTTTGGTACTTGGTGTCCGTGTGTGTCTGTGTTACTGGGTGTCAGTGTATGTCTTTGTTACTGGGTGTCAGTGTATGTCTTTGTTACTTGGTGTAAGTGTGTGTCTGTGTTACTGGGTATCAGTGTCTGTCTTTGTTACTTGGTGTAAGTGTGTGTCTTTGTTACTTGGTGTAAGTGTGTGTCTGTGTTACTGGGTATCAGTGTCTGTCTTTGTTACTTGGTGTCAGTGTATGTCTTTGTGACTTGGTGTCAGTGTATGTCTTGGTTACTGGGTGCCAATGTATGTCTTTGTGACTTGGTGTCAGAGTATGTCTTTGTTACTGGGTGTCAGTTTATGTCTTTGTTACTTGGTGTCAGTGTATGTCTGTGTTACTTGGTGTAATTGTGTGTCTTTGTTACTTGGTGGCAGTTTATGACTTTGTTACTTGGTGTAAGTGTGTGTCTGTGTTACTGGGTATCAGTGTCTGTCTTTGTTACTTGGTGTAAGTGTGTGTCTGTGTTACTGGGTATCAGTGCATGTCTTTGTTACTTGGTGTCAGTGTATGTCTGTGTTACTTGTTGTAAATGTGTGTCTGTGTTACTGGGTATCAGTGTATATCTTTGTTTCTTGTTGTCATTGTATGTCTTTGCTACTTGGTGTCAGTGCATATCTGTGTTACTGGGTATCAGTGCATGTCTTTATTAAATGGCGTCAGTTTATGTCTGTGTTACTTGGTGTAAGTGTGAGTGTTTGTTACTTGGTGTAATTGTATGTCTTTGTTACTTGGTGTCAGTGTATGTGTGTGTTACTTGGTGTAAGTGAGTGTCTTTGTTACATGGCGTAAGTGTATGTCATTGTTACTTTGTGTCAGTGTATGTCTGTGTTACTTGGTGTAAGTGTATGTCTTTGTTACTTGGTGTCAGTGTCTGTCTTTGTTACTTGGTGTAATTGTATGTCTTTGTTACTTGGTGTCAGTGTATGTCTTTGTTACTTGGTGTAAGTGTGTGTTTGTGTTACTTGGTGTAAGTGTATGTCCTTGTTACTTGGTGCAAGTGTGTTTGTGTTACTTGGTGTAAGTGTATGCCTTTGTTACTTGGTGTCAGTGTATGTCTTTGTTACTTGGTGGAAGTTTGTGTCTGTGTTACTGGGTATCAGTTTATGTCTGTGTTACTTGGTGTAAGTGTGTGTCTTTGTTACTTGGTCTAATTGTATGTCTGTGTTACTGGGTATCAGTGTATGTCTTTGTTACTTGGTGTCAGTGTATGTCTGTGTTACTTGGTGTAAGTGTGTGTCTGTGTTACTGGGTATCAGTGTATGTCTTTGTGACTTGGTGTCAGTGTATGTCTTTGTTATTGGGTGTCAGTGTGTGTCTTTGTGACTTGGTGTCAGTGTATGTCTTTGTTACTTGGTGTAAGTGTGTGTCTGTGTTACTGGGTATCAGTGTATGTCTTTGTTACTTGGTGTCAGTGTCTGTCAAAATACTTGGTGTAAGTGTATGTCTTTGTTACTTGGTGTAATTGTTTGGCTTTGTTACTTGGTGTCAGTGTATGTCTGTTTTACTGGGTGTCAGTGTGTGTCTGTATTACTTGGTGTACGTGTGTGTCTTTGTCACTTGGTGTCCGTGTGTGTCTGTGTTACTGGGTGTCAGTGTATGTCTTTGTTACTGGGTGTCAGTGTATGTCTTTGTTACCTGGTGTAAGTGTGTGTCTGTGTTACTGGGCATCAGAGTCTGTCTTTGTTACTTGGTGTAAGTGTGTGTCTGTGTTACTGGGTATCAGTGCATGTCTTTGTTACTTGGTGTCAGTGTATGTCTGTGTTACTTGGTGTAAGTGTATGTCTGTGTTATTGGTGTAAGTGTATGACTTTGTTACTTGGTGTAATTGTATGTCTTTCTTACTTGGTGTCAGTGTATGTCTGTGTTACTTGGTGTAAGTGTATGACTTTGTTACTTGGTGTAAGTGTGTGTCTGTGTTACTTGGTGTAAGTTTGTGTCTGTGTTACTTGGTATCAGTGTATGTCTTTGATACTTGGTGTAAGTATGTGTCTGTGTTACTGGGTAACGATGTATGTCTTTGTTACTTGGTGTCAGTGTATGTCTTTGTTTCTTGGTGTAAGTGTGTGTCTTTGTTACTTGGTGTAATAGTATGTCTTTGCTACTTGGTGTCAGTGTATGTCTTTGCTACTTGGTGTAAGTGAGTGTTTGTGTTACTTGGTGTAAGTGTGTGTCTGTGTCACTTGGTATCAGTGTATGTCTTTGTTACTTGGTGTAAGAGTGTGTCTGTGTTACTGGGTAACAGTGTATGTCTTTGTTACTTGGTGTCAGTGTATGGCTGTATTATTTGGTGTAAGTGTGTGTCTTTGTTGCTTGGTGTAATTTTATGTCTTTGTTACTTGGTGTCAGTGTGTGTCTGTGTTACTGGGTATCAGTGTATGTCTTTGTTACTTGGTGTCAGTGTATGTCTTTGTGACTTGGTGTCAGTGTATGTCTTGGTTACTGGGTGCAAATGTATGTCTTTGTGACTTGGTGTCAGAGTATGTCTTTGTTACTGGGTGTCAGTTTATGTCTTTGTTACTTGGTGTCAGTGTATGTCTGTGTTACTTGGTGTAATTGTGTGTCTTTGTTACTTGGTGTCAGTCTATGACTTTGTTACTTTGTGTAAGTGTGTGTCTTTGTTACTGGGTTTCAGTAGATGTCTTTGTTACTTGGTGCCAGTGTTTGTCTTTGTTACTTTGTGGAAGTGTGTGTCTGTGTTACTGGGAATCAGTGTATGTCTTTGTGACTTGGTGTCAGTGTCTGTCTTTGTTACTTGGTGTAATTGTATGTCTTTGTTACTTGGTGTCAGTGTATGTCTTTGTTACTTGGTGTAAGTGTGTGTTTGTGTTACTTGCTGTAAGTGTATGTCTTTGTTACTTGGTGCAAGTGTGTTTGTGTTACTTGGTGTAAGTGTATGCCTTTGTTACTTGGTGTCAGTGTATGTCTTTGTTACTTGGTGGAAGTTTGTGTCTGTGTTACTGGGTATCAGTTTATGTCTGTGTTACTTGGTGTAAGTGTGTGTCTTTGTTACTTGGTCTAATTGTATGTCTGTGTTACTGGGTATCAGTGTATGTCTTTGTTACTTGGTGTCAGTGTATGTCTGTGTTACTTGGTGTAAGTGTGTGTCTGTGTTACTGGGTATCAGTGTATGTCTTTGTGACTTGGTGTCAGTGTATGTCTTTGTTATTGGGTGTCAGTGTGTGTCTTTGTGACTTGGTGTCAGTGTATGTCTTTGTTACTTGGTGTAAGTGTGTGTCTGTGTTACTGGGTATCAGTGTATGTCTTTGTTACTTGGTGTCAGTGTCTGTCAAAATACTTGGTGTAAGTGTATGTCTTTGTTACTTGGTGTAATTGTTTGGCTTTGTTACTTGGTGTCAGTGTATGTCTGTTTTACTGGGTGTCAGTGTGTGTCTGTATTACTTGGTGTACGTGTGTGTCTTTGTCACTTGGTGTCCGTGTGTGTCTGTGTTACTGGGTGTCAGTGTATGTCTTTGTTACTGGGTGTCAGTGTATGTCTTTGTTACTTGGCGTAAGTGTGTGTCTGTGTTACTGGGCATCAGTGTCTGTCTTTGTTACTTGGTGTAATTGTATGTCTTTGTTACTTGGTGTCAGTGTATGTCTGTGTTACTTGGTGTAAGTGTATGACTTTGTTACTTGGTGTAAGTGTGTGTCTGTGTTACTTGGTGTAAGTTTGTGTCTGTGTTACTTGGTATCAGTGTATGTCTTTGATACTTGGTGTAAGTATGTGTCTGTGTTACTGGGTAACGATGTATGTCTTTGTTACTTGGTGTCAGTGTATGTCTGTGTTACTTGGTGTAAGTGTGTGTCTTTGTTACTTGGTGTAATAGTATGTCTTTGCTACTTGGTGTCAGTGTATGTCTTTGCTACTTGGTGTAAGTGAGTGTTTGTGTTACTTGGTGTAAGTGTGTGTCTGTGTCACTTGGTATCAGTGTATGTCTTTGTTACTTGGTGTAAGAGTGTGTCTGTGTTACTGGGTAACAGTGTATGTCTTTGTTACTTGGTGTCAGTGTATGGCTGTGTTATTTGGTGTAAGTGTGTGTCTTTGTTGCTTGGTGTAATTTTATGTCTTTGTTACTTGGTGTCAGTGTATGTCTTTGTTACCTGGTGTCAGTGTATGTCTTTGTGACTTGGTGTCAGTGTATGTCTTGGTTACTGGGTGCCAATGTATGTCTTTGTGACTTGGTGTCAGAGTATGTCTTTGTTACTGGGTTTCAGTTTATGCCTTTGTTACTTGGTGTCAGTGTATGTCTGTGTTACTTGGTGTAATTGTGTGTCTTTGTTACTTGGTGTCGGTGTATGACTTTGTTACTTTGTGTAAGTGTGTGTCTGTGTTACTGGGTTTCAGTAGATGTCTTTGTTACTTGGTGTCAGTGTTTGTCTTTGTTACTTTGTGGAAGTGTGTGTCTGTGTTACTGGGTATCAGTGTATGTATTTGTGACTTGGTGTCAGTGTATGTCTTTGTTCCATGGTGTCAATGTATGTCTTTGTTACTTGTTGTAAGTGTGTGTCTGTGTTACTGGGTATCAGTGTATATCTTTGTTTCTTGTTGTCATTGTATGTCTTTGCTACTTGGTGTCAGTGCATATCTGTGTTACTGGGTATCAGTGCATGTCTTTATTAAATGGTGTCAGTGTATGTCTGTGTTACTTGGTGTAAGTGTGAGTGTTTGTTACTTGGTGTAATTGTATGTCTTTGTTAC
This sequence comes from Heterodontus francisci, assembly GCF_036365525.1. Taxonomy (NCBI): domain Eukaryota; kingdom Metazoa; phylum Chordata; class Chondrichthyes; order Heterodontiformes; family Heterodontidae; genus Heterodontus; species Heterodontus francisci. The sequence continues at coordinate 6,306,530 of NW_027140442.1, forward strand.
TTGGTGTCAGTGTATGTGTGTGTTACTTGGTGTAAGTGAGTGTTTTTGTTACATGGTGTAAGTGTATGTCATTGTTACTTTGTGTCAGTGTATGTCTGTGTTACTTGGTGTAAGTGTATGTCTTTGTTACTTGGTGTCTGTGTTTGTCTTTGTTACTTTTTGGAAGTGTGTCTCTGTGTTACTGGGTATCAGTGTATGTCTCTGTGACTTGGTGTCAGTGTATGTCTTTGTTACTTGGTGTAATTGTATGTCATTGTTACTTTGTGTCAGTGTATGTCTGTGTTACTTGGTGTAAGTGTATGTCTCTGTGACTTGGTGTCAGTGTATGTCTTTGTTACTTGGTGTAAGTGTGTGCTGGTGTTACTTGGTGTAAGTTATGTCTTTGTTACTTGGTGCAAGTGTGTTTGTGTTACTTGGTGTAAGTGTATGCCTTTGTTACTTGGTGTCAGTGTATGTCTTTGTTACTTGGTGGAAGTTTGTGTCTGTGTTACTGGGTATCAGTTTATGTCTGTGTTACTTGGTGTAAGTGTGTGTCTGTGTTACTGGGCATCAGTGTATGTCTTTGTGACTTGGTATCAGAGCATGTCTTTGTGACTGGGTGTCAGTGTATGACTTTTTTACTGGGTGCAAGTGTGTGTCTGCGTTACTGGGTATCAGTGTATGTCTTTGTTACTTGGTGTCAGTGGATGTCAAAATACTTGGTGTAAGTGTATGTCTTTGTTACTTGGTGTAATTGTCTGTCTTTGTTACTTGGTGTCAGTGTATGTCTGTGTTACCTGGTATCAGTGTGTGTCTTTGTTACTGGGCATCAGTGTATGTCTTTGTGGCTTGATATTAGTGTATGTCTTTGTGACTTGGTGTCAGTGTATGTCTTTTTTACTGGGTGTCTGTGTGTGTCTGTGTTACTTGGTCTCAGTGTATGTCTTTGTTACTGTGTATCAGTGTTTCTCTCTGTTACTGGGAGTCAGTGTGTGTTTGTTTGTGTCACTGGGTGTCAGTGTGTGTCTGTGACACTAGCTGCCAGTATTTAGTTTAGTTTGGAAATACAGCACTTAAATAGGCCCTTCGGCCCACTGAGTCTGTGCCGACCATTAACCACCCATTTATACTAATCCTACACTGATCCCGTATTCCTATCACATCCCCACCTATCCCTATATATTTCCCTACCACGTACCTATACTAGGGGCAATTTATGATGGCCAATTAACCTATCAACCTGCAAGTCTTTGGCATGTGGGAGGAAACCGGAGCACCGGGAGGAAACCCACGCAGACACAGGGAGAACTTGCAAACTCCGCACAGGCACGACCCAGAATCGAACCCGGTTCCCTGGAGCTGTGAGGCTGCGGTGCTAACCACTGCGACAATGTGCCCACCCCCCAGTGTGTGCCTGTGTTACTGGGTATCAGTGTATGTCTCTGTTACTTGGTGTCAGTGTATGTCTGTGTTACTTGATGTAAGTGTGTGTCTGTGTTACTGGGTGTCAGTGTGTGTCTGTGTTACTTGGTGTAAGTCTGTGTCTTTGTTACTTGGTGTCCGTGTGTGTCTGTGTTACCTGGTGTCAGTGTATGTCTTTGTTACTTGATGTCAGTGGATGTCAAAATACTTGGTGGAAGTGGATGTCTTTGTTACTTGGTGTAATTGACTGTCTTTGTTACTTGGTGTCAGTGTATGTCTGTGTTACTTGGTGTAAGTGTGTGTCTTTTTTACCTGGTGTAAGTGTATGTCTTTGTTACTTGGTGTCAGTGGATGTCAAAATACTTGGTGTAAGTGTATGTCTTTGTTACTTGGTGTAATTGTCTGTCTTTGTTACTTGGTGTCAGTGTATGTCTGTGTTACTAGGTGTAAGTGTGTGTCTTTGTTCCTGGGCATCAGTGTATGTCTTTGTGACTTGGTATTAGTGTATGTCTTTGTGACTTGGTGTCAGTGTATGTCTGTGTTACTTGGTGTAAGTGTGTGTCTTTGTTAACTGGTGTAAGTGCATGTCTTTGTTACTTGGTGTCAGTGTATGTCTTTGTTGCTTGGTGTCAGTGTGTGTCAGTGTTACTGGGCATCAGTGTATGTCTTTGTGACTTGGTATCAGTGCATGTCTTTGTGACTTGGTGTCAGTGTATGTCTTTTTTACTGGGTGTAAGTGTGTGTCTGCGTTACTGGGTATCAATGTATGTCTCTGTTACCTGGTGTCAGTGGATGTCAAAATACTTGGTGTAAGTGTATGTCTTTGTTACTTGGTGTAATTGTCTGTCTTTGTTACTTGGTGTCAATGTATGTCTGTGTTACATGGTGCAAGTGTGTGTCTTTGTTACTGGGCATCAGTGTATGTCTTTGTGACTTGGTATTAGTGTATGTCTTTGTGACTTGGTGTCAGTGTATGTCTTTTTTACTGGGTGTCAGTGTGTGTCTGTGTTACTTGGTGTCAGTGCATGTCTTTGTTACTTTGTATCAGTGTTTCTCTCTGTTACTGGGTCTCAGTGTGTGTTTGTTTGTGTTACTGGGTGTCAGTGCGTGTCTGTGACACTAGCTGCCAGTATTTAGTTTTGTTTGGAGATACAGCACTTAAATAGGCCCTTCGGCCCACTGAGTCTGTGCCGACCATCAACCACCCATTTATACTAATCCTACACTGATCCCGTATTCCTATCACATCCCCACCTATCCCTATATATTTCCCTTCCACGTACCTATACTAGGGGCAATTTATGATGGCCAATTAACCTATCAACCTGCAAGTCTTTGGCATGTGGGAGGAAACCGGAGCACCGGGAGGAAACCCACGCAGACACAGGGAGAACTTGCAAACTCCGCACAGGCATGACCCAGAATCGAACCCGGTTCCCTGGAGCTGTGAGGCTGCTCTCCTAATCACTGCGCCAATGTGCCCACCCCCCAGTGTGTGCCTGTGTTACTGGGTATCAGTGTATGTCTCTGTTACTTGGTGTCAGTGTATGTCTGTGTTACTTGGTGTAAGTGTGTGTCTTTGTTACCTGGTGTAAGTGTATGTCTTTGTTACTTGGTGTCAGTGTATGTCTTTGTTACTTGGTGTCAGTGTGTGTCTGTGTTACAGGGCATCAGTGTATGTCTTTGTGAGTTGGGATCAGTGCATGTCTTTGTGACTTGGTGTCAGTGTATGTCTTGTTTACTGGGTGTAAGTGTGTGTCTGCGTTACTGGGTATCAGTGTATGTCTTTGTTACTTGGTGTCAGTGTATGTCTTTGTGACTTGGTGTCAGTGTATGTCTTTTTTACTGGGTGTCAGTGTGTGTCTGTGTTACTTGGTGTCAGTGTATGTCTTTGTGACTTGGGATCAGTGCATGTCTTTGTGACTTGGTGTCAGTGTATGTCTTGTTTACTGGGTGTAAGTGTGTGTCTGCGTTACTGGGTATCAGTGTATGTCTCTGTTACTTGGTGTCAGTGCATGTCTGTGTTACTTGGTGTAAGTGTGTGTCTGTGTTACTGGGTGTCAGTGTGTGTCTGTGTTACTTGGTGTAAGTCTGTGTCTTTGTTACTTGGTGTCCGTGTGTGTCTGTGTTACCTGGTATCAGTGTATGTCTTTGTTACTTGGTGTCAGTGGATGTCAAAATACTTGGTGTAAGTGGATGTCTTTGTTACTTGGTGTAATTGTCTGTCTTTGTTACTTGTTGTCATTGTATGTCTGTGTTACTTGGTGTGAGTGTGTGTCTTTGTTACCTGGTGTAAGTGTATGTCTTTGTTACTTGGTGTCAGTGGATGTCAAAATACTTGGTGTAAGTGGATGTCTTTGTTACTTGGTGTAATTGTCTGTCTTTGTTTCTGGGCATCAGTGTATGTCTTTATGACTTGGTATTAGTGTATGTCTTTGTGACTTGGTGTCAGTGTATGTCTGTGTTACTTCGTGTAAGTGTGTGTCTTTGTTACCTGGTGTAAGTGCATGTCTTTGTTACTTGGTGTCAGTGTATGTCTTTGTTGCTTGGTGTCAGTGTGTGTCAGTGTTACTGGGCATCAGTGTATGTCTTTGTGACTTGGTATCAGTGCATGTCTTTGTGACTTGGTGTCAGCGTATGTCTTTTTTACTCGGTGTAAGTGTGTGTCTGCGTTACTGGTATCAATGTATGTCTCTGTTACCTGGTGTCAGTGGATGTCAAAATACTTGGTGTAAGTGTATGTCTTTGTTACTTGATGGAATTGTCTGTCTTTGGTACTTGGTGTCAGTGTATGTCTGTGTTACTAGGTGCAAGTGTGTGTCTTTGTTACTGGGCATCAGTGTATGTCTTTGTGACTTGGTATTAGTGTATGTCTTTGTGACTTGGTGTCAGTGTATGTCTTTTTTACTGGGTGTCAGTGTGTGTCTATGTTACTTGGTGTCAGTGTATGTCTTTGTTACTGTGTATCAGTGTTTCTCTCTGTTACTGGGTCTCAGTGTGTGTTTGTTTGTGTTACTGGGTGTCAGTGTGTGTCTGTGACACTAGGTGTCAGTATTTAGTTTTGTTTGGAGATACAGCACTTAAATAGGCCCTTCGGCCCACTGAGTCTGTGCCGACCATCAACCACCCATTTATACTAATCCTACACTGATCCCGTATTCATATCACGTCCCCACCTATCCCTATATATTTCCCTACCACGTACCTATACTAGGGGCAATTTATGATGGCCAATTAACCTATCAACCTGCAAGTCTTTGGCATGTAGGAGGAAACCGGAGCACCGGGAGGAAGCCCACGCAGACATAGGGAGAACTTGCAAACTCCGCACAGGCAGGACCCAGAATCGAACCCGGTTCCCTGGAGCTGTGAGGCTGCGGTGCTAATCACTGCGCCAATGTGCCCACCCCCCAGTGTGTGCCTGTGTTACTGGGTATCAGTGTATGTCTCTGTTACTTGGTGTCAGTGTATGTCTGTGTTACTTGGTGTAAGTGTGTGTCTTTGTTACCTGGTGTAAGTGTATGTCTTTGTTACTTGGTGTCAGTGTATGTCTTTGTTACTTGGTGTCAGTGTGTGTCTGTGTTACTGGGCATCAGTGTATGTCTTTGTGACTTGGGATCAGTGCATGTCTTTGTGACTTGGTGTCAGTGTATGTCTTTTTTACTGGGTGTAAGTGTGTGTCTGCGTTACTGGGTATCAGTGTATGTCTTTGTTACTTGGTGTCAGTGGATGTCAAAATACTTGGTGTAAGTGTATGTCTTTGTTACTTGGTGTAATTGTCTGCCTTTGTTACTTGGTGTCAGTGTATGTCTGTGTTACTAGGTGTAAGTGTGTGTCTTTGTTACTGTGTATCAGTGTTTCTCTCTGTTACTGGGTGTCAGTGTGTGTTTGTTTGTGTTACTGGGTGTCAGTGTGTGTCTGTGACACTAGGTGTCAGTATTTTGTTTAGTTTGGAGATACAGCACTTAAATAGGCCCTTCGGCCCACTGAGTCTGTGCCGACCATCAACCACCCATTTATACTAATCCTGCACTGATCCCGTATTCCTATCACATCCCCACCTATATCTATATATTTCCCTACCACCTACCTATACTAGGGGCAATTTATGATGGCCAATTAACCTATCAACCTGCAAGTCTTTGGCATGTGGGAGGAAACCGGAGCACCGGGAGGAAACCCACGCAGACACAGGGAGAAATTGCAAACTCCGCACAGGCAGGACACAGAATCGAACCCGGTTCCCTGGAGCTGTGAGGCTGCGGTGCTAACCATTGCGCCAATGTGCCCACCCCCCAGTGTGTGCCTGTGTTACTGGGTATCAGTGTATGTCTCTGTTACTTGGTGTCAGTGTATGTCTGTGTTACTTGGTGTAAGTGTGTGTCTGTGTTACTGGGTGTCAGTGTGTGTCTGTGTTACTTGGTGTAAGTCTGTGTCTTTGTTACTTGGTGTCCGTGTGTGTCTGAGTTACCTGCTTTTAGTGTATGTCTATGTTACTTGGTGTCAGTGGATGTCAAAATAATTGGTGTAAGTGGATGTCTTTGTTACTTGGTGTAATTGTCTGTCTTTGTTACTTGGTGTCAGTGTATGTCTGTGTTACTTGGTGTAAGTGTGTGTCTTTGTTTCCTGGTGTAAGTGTATGTCTTTGTTACTTGGTGTCAGTGTATGTCTTTGTTACTTGGTGTCAGTGTGTGTCTGTGTGACTGGGCATCAGTGTATGTCTTTGTGACTTGGTATCACTGCATGTCTTTGTGACTTGCTGTCAGTGTATGTCTTATTTACTGGGTGTAAGTGTGTGTCTGCGTTACTGGGTATCAGTGTATGTCTTTGTTACTTGGTGTCAGTGGATGTCAAAATACTTGGTGTAAGTGTATGTCTTTGTTACTTGGTGTGAGTGTATGTCTTTGTTACTTGGTGTCAGCATGTGTCTTTGTTACTTGGTGTGAGTGTATGTCTTTGTTACTTGGTGTCAGTGTATGTCTTTGTTACTTGGTGTAAGTGTGTGTCTGCGTTACTTGGTGTCAGTGTATGTCTGTGTTACTTGGTGCAAGTGTGTGTCTTTGTCAATGGGCATCAGTGTATGTCTTTGTGACATGGTATCAGTGTATGTCTTGGTGACTTGGTGTCAGTGTATGTCTTCTTTACAGGGTGTCAGTGTGTGTCTGTGTTACTTGGTGTCAGTGTATGTCTTTGTTACTTGGTGTCAGTGGATGTCAAAATACTTGGGGTTAGTGGATGTCTTTGTTACTTGGTGTAATTGTCTGTTTTTGTCACTTGGTGTCAGTGTATGTCTGTGTTATTTGGTGTAAGTGTGTGTCTTTGTTACTTGGTGTAAGTGTACGTCTTTGTTACTTGGTGTCAGTGTATGTCTTTGTTACTTGGTGTCAGTGTGGGTCTGTGTTACTGGGCATCAGTGTATGTATTTGTGACTTGGTATCAGTGTATGTCTTTGTGACTTGGTTTCAGTGTATGTCTTTTTTACTGGGTGTAAGTGTGTGTCTGTGTTACTGGGTATCAGTGTCTGTCTTTTTTACTTGGTGTAAGTGTGTGTCTGTGTTACTGGGTATCAGTGCTTGTCTTTGTTACTTGGTGTCATTGTATGTCTGTGTTACTTGGAGTCAGTGTGTTTGTTTGTGTTACTGGGTGTCAGTGTATGTATTTGTTACTTGGTGTAAGTGTGTGTCTGTGTTACTGGGTATCAGTGTCTGTCTTTTTTACTTGGTGTAAGTGTGTGTCTGTGTTGCTGGGTATCAGTGCTTGTCTTTGTTACTTGGTGTCATTGTATGTCTGTGTTACTTGGTGTAAGTGTGTGTCTGTGTTACTGGGTATCAGTGTATGCCTTTGTTACTTGGTGTCAGTGTGTGTCAAAATACTTGGTGTCAGTGTATGTCTTTGTTATTTAGTGTCATTGTCTGTCTTTGTTACTTGGTGTCAGTGGATGTCTGTGTTACTTGGTGTAAGTGTGTGTATTTGTTACTGGGCATCAGTGTATGTCTTTGTTACTTGGTATCAGTGTATGTCTGTGTTACTTGGTGTAAGTGTGTGTCTGTGTTACTTGGTGTAAGTCTGTGTCTTTGTTACTTGGTGTCCGTGTGTTTCTGTGTTACCTGGTATCAGTGTATGTCTTTGTTACTTGCTGTCAGTGGATGTCAAAATACTTGGTGTAAGTGTATGTCTTTGTTACTTGGTGTAATTGTCTGTCTTTGTTACTTGGTGTCAGTGTATGTCTGTGTTACTTGGTGTAAGTGTGTGTCTTTGTTAGGTGGTGTAAGGGTATGTATTTGTTACTTGGTGTCAGTGTATGTCTGTGTTACTTGGTGTAAGTGTGTGTCTGTGTTACTGGGTATCAGTGTATGCCTTTGTTACTTGGTGTCAGTGTGTGTCAAAATACTTGGTGTCAGTGTATGTCTTTGTTATTTGGTGTCATTGTCTGTCTTTGTTACTTGGTGTCAGTGGATGTCTGTGTTACTTGGTGTAAGTGTGTGTATTTGTTACTGGGCATCAGTGTATGTCTTTGTGACTTGGTATCAGTATATGTCTTTTTTACTTGGTGTAAGTGTGTGCCTGTGTTACTGGGTATCAGTGTATGTCTTTGTTACTTGGTGTCAGTGTATGTCTGTGTTACTTGGTGTAAGTGTGTGTCTGTGTTACTTGGTGTAAGTCTGTGTCTTTGTTACTTGGTGTCCGTGTGTTTCTGTGTTACCTGGTATCAGTGTATGTCTTTGTTACTTGGTGTCAGTGGATGTCAAAATACTTGGTGTAAGTGTATGTCTTTGTTACTTGGTGTAATTGTGTGTCTTTGTTACTTGGTGTCAGTGTATGTCTGTGTTACTTGGTGTAAGTGTGTGTCTTTGTTAGGTGGTGTAAGGGTATGTCTTTGTTACTTGGTGTCAGTGTATGTCTTTGTTACTTGGTGTCATTGTATGTCTGTGTTACTTGGTGTAAGTGTGTGTCTGTGTTACTGGGTATCAGTGTATGCCTTTGTTACTTGGTGTCAGTGTGTGTCAAAATACTTGGTGTCAGTGTATGTCTTTGTTATTTGGTGTCATTGTCTGTCTTTGTTACTTGGTGTCAGTGGATGTCTGTGTTACTTGGTGTAAGTGTGTGTATTTGTTACTGGGCATCAGTGTATGTCTTTGTGACTTGGTATCAGTATATGTCTTTTTTACTTGGTGTAAGTGTGTGCCTGTGTTACTGGGTATCAGTGTATGTCTTTGTTACTTGGTGTCAGTGTATGTCTGTGTTACTTGGTGTAAGTGTGTGTCTGTGTTACTTGGTGTAAGTCTGTGTCTTTGTTACTTGGTGTCCGTGTGTTTCTGTGTTACCTGGTATCAGTGTATGTCTTTGTTACTTGGTGTCAGTGGATGTCAAAATACTTGGTGTAAGTGTATGTCTTTGTTACTTGGTGTAATTGTCTGTCTTTGTTACTTGGTGTCAGTGTATGTCTGTGTTACTTGGTGTAAGTGTGTGTCTTTGTTAGGTGGTGTAAGGGTATGTCTTTGTTACTTGGTGTCAGTGTATGTCTTTGTTACTTGGTGTCAGTGTGTGTCTGTGTTACTGGGCATCAGTGTATGTCTTTGTGACTTGGTATCAGTGCATGTCTTTGTGACTTGGTGTCAGTGTATGTCTTTTTTACTGGGTGTAAGTATGTGTCTGCGTTACTGGGTATCAGTGCATGTCTTTGTTACTTGGTGTCAGTGCATGTCAAAATACTTGGTGTAAGTGTATGTCTTTGCTACTTGGTGTGATTGTCTGTCTTTTTTACTTGGTGTCAGTGTATGTCTGTGTTACTTGGTGTAAGTGCGTGTCTTTGTTACTTGGTGTAAGTATATGTCTTTGTTACTTGGTGTCAGTGTATGTCTTTGTTACTTGGTGTCAGTGTGTGTCTGTATTACTGAGCATCAGTGTATGTCTTTGTGACTTGGTATCAGTGTATGTCTTTGTGACTTGGTGTCAGTGTATGCCTTTTTTACAGGGTGTAAGTGTGTGTCTGCGTTACTGGGTATCAGTGTATGTCTTTGTTACTTGGTGTCAGTGTATGTCAAAATACTTGGTGTAATTGTATGTCTTTGTTACTTGGTGTAAGTGTATGTCTTTGTTACTTGGTGTCAGTGTGTGTCTGTGTTACTGAGCATCAGTGTATGTCTTTTTGACTTGGTATCAGTGTATGTCTTTGTGACTTGGTGTCAGTGTAAGTCTTTTTTACTGGGTGTAAGTGTGTGTCTGCGTTACTGGGTATCAGTGTATGTCTTTGTTACTTGGTGTCAGTGTATGTCAAAATTCTTGGTGTAAGTGTATGTCTTTGTTACTTGGTTTAAGTGAATGTCTTTGTTACTTGGTGTCAGTGTATGTCTGTGTTGCTTGGTTTAAGTGTGTGTCTTTGTTAAAGGGCATCAGTGTCTGTCTTTGTGACTTGGTATTAGTGTATGTCTTTGTGACTTGGTATCAGTGTATGTCTTTGTGACTTGGTATCAGTGCATGTCTTTGTGACTTGGTGTCAGTGTATGTCTTATTTACTGGGTGTAAGTGTGTTGCTGCGTTACTGGGTATCAGTGTATGTCTTTGTTACTTGGTGTCAGTGGATGTCAAAATACTTGGTGTAAGTGTATGTCTTTGTTACTTGGTGTAATTGTCTGTCTTTGTTACTTGGTGTCAGCATGTGTCTTTGTTACTTGGTGTGAGTGTATGTCTTTGTTACTTGGTGTCAGTGTATGTCTTTGCTACTTGGTGTCAGTGTCTGTCTGTGTTACTGGGTGTAAGTGTGTGTCTGCGTTACTTGGTGTCAGTGTATGTCTGTGTTACTGTGTATCAATGTTTCTCTGTGTTACTGGGTGTCAGTGTGTGTTTGTTTGTGGTACTGGGTGTCAGTGTGTGTCTGTGACACTAGGTGTCAGTATATAGTTTAGTTTCGATAAACAGCACTTCAACAGGCCCTTCGGCCCACCGAGTCTGTGCCGACCATCAACCACCCATTTACACTAATCCTACACTAATCCCGTATTCCTATCAAATCCCCACCTATCCCTATATATTTCCCTACCACCTACCTACACTTTTGGCAATTTATGATGGCCAATTAACCTATCAACCTGCAAGTCTTTGGCATGTGGGAGGAAACCGGAGCACCGGGAGGAAACCCAAGCAGACACAGGGAGAACTTGCAAACTCCGCACAGGCAGTACCCAGAATCGAACCCGGGTCCCTGGAGCTGTGAGGCTGCGGTGCTAACCACTGCGCCAATGTGCCCCCCCACCCCCCGCCAGTGTGAGCCTGTGTTACTGGGTGTCTGTGTTACTTGGTGTAAGTCTGTGTCTTTGTTACTTGGTGTCCGTGTGTGTCTGTGTTACCTGGTATCAGTGTATGTCTTTGTTACTTGGTGTCAGTGGATGTCAAAATACTTGGGGTTAGTGGATGTCTTTGTTACTTGGTGTAATTGTCTGTCTTTGTCACTTGGTGTAAGTGTACGTCTTTGTTACTTGGTGTCAGTGTATGTCTTTGCTACTTGGTGTCAGTGTGGGTCTGTGTTACTGGGCATCAGTGTATGTATTTGTGACTTGGTATCAGTGTATGTCTTTGTGACTTGGTTTCAGTGTATGTCTTTTTTACTGGGTGTAAGTGTGTGTCTGCGTTACTGGGTATCAGTGTGTGTCTTTGTTACTTGGTGTAAGTGTATGGCTTTGTTATATGGTGTCAGTGTATGTCTTTGTTACTTGGTGTCAGTGTGTGTCTGTGTTACAGGGTGTAAGTGTGTGTCTGCGTTACTGGGTATCAGTGTATGTCTGTGTTACTTGGTGCAAGTGTGTGTCTGTGTTACTGGGTGTCAGTGTGTGTCTTTGTTACTGGGTGTCATTGTATGTATTTGTTACTTGGTGTCAGTTTATGTCTGTGCTACTTGGTGTCAGTGTGTTTGTTTGTGTTACTGGGTGTCAGAGTATGTCTTTGTTACTTGGTGTCAGTGTGTGTCTGTGTTACTGGGTAACAGTGTTTGTCTTTTTTACTTGGTGTAAGTGTGTGTCTGTGTTACTGGGTATCAGTGCTTGTCTTTGCTACTTGGTGTCATTGTATGTCTGTGTTACTTGGTGTAAGTGTGTGTCTGTGTTACTGGGTATCAGTGTATGCCTTTGTTACTTGGTGTCAGTGTGTGTCTTTGTTACTTGGTGTCAGTGTATGTCTGTGTTACTTGGTGTAAGTGTGTGTATTTGTTACTGGGCATCAGTGTATGTCTTTGTGACTTGGTGTCAGTGTATGCCTTTTTTACAGGGTGTCAGTGTGTCTGTGTTACTTGGTGTCAGTGCATGTCTTTGTTACTGTGTATCAGTGTTTCTCTGTGTTACTGGGTGTCAGTGTCTGTTTGATTGTGGTACTGGGTGTCAGTGTGTGTCTGTGACACTAGGTGACAGTATTTAGTTTAGTTTCGAGAAAAAGCACTTAAACAGTCCCTTCGGCCCACCGAGTCTGTGCCGACCATCAACCACCCATTTACACGAATCCTACACTAATCCCGTATTCCGATCACATCCCCACCTATCCCTATATATTTCCCCACCACCTACCTATACTTGGGGCAATTTATGATGGCCAGTTAACCTATCAACCTGCAAGTCTTCGGCATGTGGGAGGAAAACGGAGCACCGGGAGGAAACCCACGCAGACACAGGGAGAACTTGCAAACTCCGCACAGGCAGGACCCAGAATCGAACCCGGGTCCCTGGAGCTGTGAGGCTGCGGTGCTAACCACTGCGCCAATGTGCCCACCCCCCAGTGTGTGCCTGTGTTACTGGGTATCAGTGTATGTCTTTGTTACTTGGTGTCAGTGTATGTCTGTGTTACTTGGTGTAAGTGTGTGTCTGTGTTACTTGGTGTAAGTCTGTGTCTTTGTTACTTGGTGTCCGTGTGTGTCTGTGTTACCTGGTATCAGTGTATGTCTTTGTTACTTGGTGTCAGTGGATGTCAAAATACTTGGTGTAAGTGTATGTCTTTGTTACTTGGTGTAATTGTCTGTCTTTGTTACTTGGTGTCAGTGTATGTCTGTGTTACTTGGTGTAAGTGTGTGTCTTTGTTACTTGCTGTAAGGGTATGTCTTTGTTACTTGGTGTCAGTGTATGTCTTTGTTACTTGGTGTCAGTGTGTGTCTGTGTTACTGGGCATCAGTGTATGTCTTTGTGACTTGGTATCAGTGTATGTCTTTGTGACTTGGTGTCACTGTATGTCTTTTTTACTGGGTGTAAGTATGTGTCTGCGTTACTGGGTATCAGTGCATGTCTTTGTTACTTGGTGTCAGTGGATGTCAAAATACTTGGTGTAAGTGTATGTCTTTGCTACTTGGTGTAATTGTCTGTCTTTTTTACTTGATGTCAGTGTATGTCCGTGTTACTTGGTGTAAGTGCGTGTCTTTGTTACTTGGTGTAAGTATAATTCTTTGTTACTTGGTGTCAGTGTATGTCTTTGTTACATGGTGTCAGTGTGTGTCTGTGTTACTGAGCATCAGTGTATGTCTTTGTGACTTGGTATCAGTAAATGTCGCAGTTACTTGGTGTCCGTGTGTGTCTGTGTTACTGGGTGTCAGTTTATGTCTTTGTTACTTTGTGTCAGTGTATGTCTTTGTTACTTGGTGTAAGTGTGTGTCTGTATACTGGGTATCAGTGTCTGTCTTTGTTACTTGATGTCAGTGTATGTCAAAATACTTGGTGTAAGTGTGTGTCTTTGTTACTTGGTGGAATTGTTTGTCTTTGTTACCTGGTGTCAGTGTATGTCTGTGTTACTTGGTGAAAGTGTGTGCCTGTGTTACTGAGTATCAGTGTATGTCTTTGTTACTTGGTGTCAGTGAATGTCTGTGTTACTTGGTGTAAGTGTGTGTCTTTGTTACTGGGTGTCAGTGTGTGTCTGTGTTACTTGGTGTAAGTGTGTGTCTTTGTTACTTGGTGTCCGTGTGTGTCTGTGTTACTGGGTGTCAGTGCATGTCTTTGTCACTGGGTGTCAGTGTATGTCCTTGTTAATTGGTGTAACTGTGTGTGTCTGTGTTACTGGGTATCATTGTCTGTCTTTGTTACTTGGTGTAAGTGTGTGTCTGTGTTACTTGTTGCACCTGTGTGACTGTGTTACTGGGTATCTGTGTATGTCTTTGTGACTTGGTGTCAGTGTATGTCTTTGTTACTGGGTGTCAGTGTGTGTCTTTGTTACATGGTGTAAGTGTGTGTCTGTGTTACTGGGTATCAGTGTATGACTTTGTTACTTGGTGTAAGTGTGTGTTTGTATTACTTGGTCTAATTGTATGTCTGTGTTACTGGGTATCAGTGTATGTCTTCGTTACTTGGTGTCAGTGTATGTCTGTGTTACCTTGTGTAAGTGTCTGTCTGTGTTACTGGGTATCAGTGTATGTCTTTGAGACTTGGTGTCAGTGTATGTCTTTGTTATTGGGTATCAGTGTTTGTCTTTGTTACATGGTGTCAATGTATGTCTTTGTTACTTGTTGTAAGTGTGTGTCTGTGTTACTGGGTATCAGTGTATATCTTTGTTTCTTGTTGTCATTGTATGTCTTTGCTACTTGGTGTCAGTGCATATCTGTGTTACTGGGTATCAGTGCATGTCTTTATTAAATGGTGTCAGTGTATGTCTGTGTTACTTGGTGTAAGTGTGAGTGTTTGTTACTTGGTGTAATTGTATGTCTTTGTTACTTGGTGTCAGTGTATGTGTGTGTTACTTGGTGTAAGTGAGTGTCTTTGTTACATGGTGTAAGTGTATGTCATTGTTACTTTGTGTCAGTGTATGTCTGTGTTACTTGGTGTAAGTGTATGTCTTTGTTACTTGGTGTCTGTGTTTGCCTCTGTTACTTTTTGGAAGTGTGTCTCTGTGTTACTGGGTATCAGTGTATGTCTCTGTGACTTGGTGTCAGTGTATGTCTTTGTTACTTGGTGTAATTGTATGTCTTTGTTACTTGGTGTCAGTGTATGTTTTTTGTTACTTGGTGTAAGTGTGTGTTTGTGTTACTTGGTGTAAGTGTATGTCTTTGTTACTTGGTGCAAGTGTGTTTGTGTTACTTGGTGTAAGTGTATGCCTTTGTTACTTGGTGTCAGTGTATGTCTTTGTTACTTGGTGGAAGTTTGTGTCTGTGTTACTGGGTATCAGTTTATGTCTGTGTTACTTGGTGTAAGTGTGTGTCTTTGTTACTTGGTGTGATTGTATGTCTTTGTTACTTGGTGTCAGTGTATGTCTTTGTTACTTGGTGTAAGTGTGTGTTTGTATTACTTGGTCTAATTGTATGTCTGTGTTACTGGGTATCAGTGTATGTCTTCGTTACTTGGTGTCAGTGTATGTCTGTGTTACTTTGTGTAAGTGTCTGTCTGTGTTACTGGGTATCAGTGTATGTCTTTGAGACTTGGTGTCAGTGTATGTCTTTGTTATTGGGTGTCAGTGTGTGTCTTTGTGACTTGGTGTCAGTGTATCTCTTTGTTACTTGGTGTAAGTGTGTGTCTGTGTTACTGGGTATCAGTGTATGTCTTTGTTACTTGGTGTCAGTGTCTGTCAAAATACTTGGTGTAAGTGTATGTCTTTGTTACTTGGTGTAATTGTTTGGCTTTGTTACTTGGTGTCAGTGTATGTCTGTTTTACTGGGTGTCAGTGTCTGTCTGTATTACTTGGTGTACGTGTGTGTCTTTGGTACTTGGTGTCCGTGTGTGTCTGTGTTACTGGGTGTCAGTGTATGTCTTTGTTACTGGGTGTCAGTGTATGTCTTTGTTACTTGGTGTAAGTGTGTGTCTGTGTTACTGGGTATCAGTGTCTGTCTTTGTTACTTGGTGTAAGTGTGTGTCTTTGTTACTTGGTGTAAGTGTGTGTCTGTGTTACTGGGTATCAGTGTCTGTCTTTGTTACTTGGTGTCAGTGTATGTCTTTGTGACTTGGTGTCAGTGTATGTCTTGGTTACTGGGTGCCAATGTATGTCTTTGTGACTTGGTGTCAGAGTATGTCTTTGTTACTGGGTGTCAGTTTATGTCTTTGTTACTTGGTGTCAGTGTATGTCTGTGTTACTTGGTGTAATTGTGTGTCTTTGTTACTTGGTGGCAGTTTATGACTTTGTTACTTGGTGTAAGTGTGTGTCTGTGTTACTGGGTATCAGTGTCTGTCTTTGTTACTTGGTGTAAGTGTGTGTCTGTGTTACTGGGTATCAGTGCATGTCTTTGTTACTTGGTGTCAGTGTATGTCTGTGTTACTTGTTGTAAATGTGTGTCTGTGTTACTGGGTATCAGTGTATATCTTTGTTTCTTGTTGTCATTGTATGTCTTTGCTACTTGGTGTCAGTGCATATCTGTGTTACTGGGTATCAGTGCATGTCTTTATTAAATGGCGTCAGTTTATGTCTGTGTTACTTGGTGTAAGTGTGAGTGTTTGTTACTTGGTGTAATTGTATGTCTTTGTTACTTGGTGTCAGTGTATGTGTGTGTTACTTGGTGTAAGTGAGTGTCTTTGTTACATGGCGTAAGTGTATGTCATTGTTACTTTGTGTCAGTGTATGTCTGTGTTACTTGGTGTAAGTGTATGTCTTTGTTACTTGGTGTCTGTGTTTGTCTTTGTTACTTTTTGGAAGTGTGTCTCTGTGTTACTGGGTATCAGTGTAAGTCTCTATCACTTGGTGTCAGTGTCTGTCTTTGTTACTTGGTGTAATTGTATGTCTTTGTTACTTGGTGTCAGTGTATGTCTTTGTTACTTGGTGTAAGTGTGTGTTTGTGTTACTTGGTGTAAGTGTATGTCCTTGTTACTTGGTGCAAGTGTGTTTGTGTTACTTGGTGTAAGTGTATGCCTTTGTTACTTGGTGTCAGTGTATGTCTTTGTTACTTGGTGGAAGTTTGTGTCTGTGTTACTGGGTATCAGTTTATGTCTGTGTTACTTGGTGTAAGTGTGTGTCTTTGTTACTTGGTCTAATTGTATGTCTGTGTTACTGGGTATCAGTGTATGTCTTTGTTACTTGGTGTCAGTGCATGTCTGTGTTACTTGGTGTAAGTGTGTGTCTGTGTTACTGGGTATCAGTGTATGTCTTTGTGACTTGGTGTCAGTGTATGTCTTTGTTATTGGGTGTCAGTGTGTGTCTTTGTGACTTGGTGTCAGTGTATGTCTTTGTTACTTGGTGTAAGTGTGTGTCTGTGTTACTGGGTATCAGTGTATGTCTTTGTTACTTGGTGTCAGTGTCTGTCAAAATACTTGGTGTAAGTGTATGTCTTTGTTACTTGGTGTAATTGTTTGGCTTTGTTACTTGGTGTCAGTGTATGTCTGTTTTACTGGGTGTCAGTGTGTGTCTGTATTACTTGGTGTACGTGTGTGTCTTTGTCACTTGGTGTCCGTGTGTGTCTGTGTTACTGGGTGTCAGTGTATGTCTTTGTTACTGGGTGTCAGTGTATGTCTTTGTTACTTGGTGTAAGTGTGTGTCTGTGTTACTGGGCATCAGAGTCTGTCTTTGTTACTTGGTGTAAGTGTGTGTCTGTGTTACTGGGTATCAGTGCATGTCTTTGTTACTTGGTGTCAGTGTATGTCTGTGTTACTTGGTGTAAGTGTATGTCTGTGTTACTTGGTGTAAGTGTATGACTTTGTTACTTGGTGTAATTGTATGTCTTTCTTACTTGGTGTCAGTGTATGTCTGTGTTACTTGGTGTAAGTGTATGACTTTGTTACTTGGTGTAAGTGTGTGTCTGTGTTACTTGGTGTAAGTTTGTGTCTGTGTTACTTGGTATCAGTGTATGTCTTTGATACTTGGTGTAAGTATGTGTCTGTGTTACTGGGTAACGATGTATGTCTTTGTTACTTGGTGTCAGTGTATGTCTTTGTTTCTTGGTGTAAGTGTGTGTCTTTGTTACTTGGTGTAATAGTATGTCTTTGCTACTTGGTGTCAGTGTATGTCTTTGCTACTTGGTGTAAGTGAGTGTTTGTGTTACTTGGTGTAAGTGTGTGTCTGTGTCACTTGGTATCAGTGTATGTCTTTGTTACTTGGTGTAAGAGTGTGTCTGTGTTACTGGGTAACAGTGTATGTCTTTGTTACTTGGTGTCAGTGTATGGCTGTATTATTTGGTGTAAGTGTGTGTCTTTGTTGCTTGGTGTAATTTTATGTCTTTGTTACTTGGTGTCAGTGTGTGTCTGTGTTACTGGGTATCAGTGTATGTCTTTGTTACTTGGTGTCAGTGTATGTCTTTGTGACTTGGTGTCAGTGTATGTCTTGGTTACTGGGTGCAAATGTATGTCTTTGTGACTTGGTGTCAGAGTATGTCTTTGTTACTGGGTGTCAGTTTATGTCTTTGTTACTTGGTGTCAGTGTATGTCTGTGTTACTTGGTGTAATTGTGTGTCTTTGTTACTTGGTGTCAGTCTATGACTTTGTTACTTTGTGTAAGTGTGTGTCTGTGTTACTGGGTTTCAGTAGATGTCTTTGTTACTTGGTGCCAGTGTTTGTCTTTGTTACTTTGTGGAAGTGTGTGTCTGTGTTACTGGGAATCAGTGTATGTCTTTGTGACTTGGTGTCAGTGTCTGTCTTTGTTACTTGGTGTAATTGTATGTCTTTGTTACTTGGTGTCAGTGTATGTCTTTGTTACTTGGTGTAAGTGTGTGTTTGTGTTACTTGGTGTAAGTGTATGTCTTTGTTACTTGGTGCAAGTGTGTTTGTGTTACTTGGTGTAAGTGTATGCCTTTGTTACTTGGTGTCAGTGTATGTCTTTGTTACTTGGTGGAAGTTTGTGTCTGTGATACTGGGTATCAGTTTATGTCTGTGTTACTTGGTGTAAGTGTGTGTCTTTGTTACTTGGTCTAATTGTATGTCTGTGTTACTGGGTATCAGTGTATGTCTTTGTTACTTGGTGTCAGTGTATGTCTGTGTTACTTGGTGTAAGTGTGTGTCTGTGTTACTGGGTATCAGTGTATGTCTTTGTGACTTGGTGTCAGTGTATGTCTTTGTTATTGGGTGTCAGTGTGTGTCTTTGTGACTTGGTGTCAGTGTATGTCTTTGTTACTTGGTGTAAGTGTGTGTCTGTGTTACTGGGTATCAGTGTATGTCTTTGTTACTTGGTGTCAGTGTCTGTCAAAATACTTGGTGTAAGTGTATGTCTTTGTTACTTGGTGTAATTGTTTGGCTTTGTTACTTGGTGTCAGTGTATGTCTGTTTTACTGGGTGTCAGTGTGTGTCTGTATTACTTGGTGTACGTGTGTGTCTTTGTCACTTGGTGTCCGTGTGTGTCTGTGTTACTGGGTGTCAGTGTATGTCTTTGTTACTGGGTGTCAGTGTATGTCTTTGTTACTTGGCGTAAGTGTGTGTCTGTGTTACTGGGCATCAGTGTCTGTCTTTGTTACTTGGTGTAATTGTATGTCTTTGTTACTTGGTGTCAGTGTATGTCTGTGTTACTTGGTGTAAGTGTATGACTTTGTTACTTGGTGTAAGTGTGTGTCTGTGTTACTTGGTGTAAGTTTGTGTCTGTGTTACTTGGTATCAGTGTATGTCTTTGATACTTGGTGTAAGTATGTGTCTGTGTTACTTGGTGTAAGTGTGTGTCTTTGTTACTTGGTGTAATAGTATGTCTTTGCTACTTGGTGTCAGTGTATGTCTTTGCTACTTGGTGTAA
The DNA here is from genome assembly GCF_036365525.1 of Heterodontus francisci. Taxonomy (NCBI): domain Eukaryota; kingdom Metazoa; phylum Chordata; class Chondrichthyes; order Heterodontiformes; family Heterodontidae; genus Heterodontus; species Heterodontus francisci. The sequence continues at coordinate 6,325,520 of NW_027140442.1, forward strand.
GTGAGTGTTTGTGTTACTTGGTGTAAGTGTGTGTCTGTGTCACTTGGTATCAGTGTATGTCTTTGTTACTTGGTGTAAGAGTGTGTCTGTGTTACTGGGTAACAGTGTATGTCTTTGTTACTTGGTGTCAGTGTATGGCTGTGTTATTTGGTGTAAGTGTGTGTCTTTGTTGCTTGGTGTAATTTTATGTCTTTGTTACTTGGTGTCAGTGTATGTCTTTGTTACCTGGTGTCAGTGTATGTCTTTGTGACTTGGTGTCAGTGTATGTCTTGGTTACTGGGTGCCAATGTATGTCTTTGTGACTTGGTGTCAGAGTATGTCTTTGTTACTGGGTGTCAGTTTATGTCTTTGTTACTTGGTGTCAGTGTATGTCTGTGTTACTTGGTGTAATTGTGTGTCTTTGTTACTTGGTGTCGGTGTATGACTTTGTTACTTTGTGTAAGTGTGTGTCTGTGTTACTGGGTTTCAGTAGATGTCTTTGTTACTTGGTGTCAGTGTTTGTCTTTGTTACTTTGTGGAAGTGTGTGTCTGTGTTACTGGGTATCAGTGTATGTATTTGTGACTTGGTGTCAGTGTATGTCTTTGTTCCATGGTGTCAATGTATGTCTTTGTTACTTGTTGTAAGTGTGTGTCTGTGTTACTGGGTATCAGTGTATATCTTTGTTTCTTGTTGTCATTGTATGTCTTTGCTACTTGGTGTCAGTGCATATCTGTGTTACTGGGTATCAGTGCATGTCTTTATTAAATGGTGTCAGTGTATGTCTGTGTTACTTGGTGTAAGTGTGAGTGTTTGTTACTTGGTGTAATTGTATGTCTTTGTTACTTGGTGTCAGTGTATGTGTGTGTTACTTGGTGTAAGTGAGTGTTTTTGTTACATGGTGTAAGTGTATGTCATTGTTACTTTGTGTCAGTGTATGTCTGTGTTACTTGGTGTAAGTGTATGTCTTTGTTACTTGGTGTCTGTGTTTGTCTTTGTTACTTTTTGGAAGTGTGTCTCTGTGTTACTGGGTATCAGTGTATGTCTCTGTGACTTGGTGTCAGTGTATGTCTTTGTTACTTGGTGTAATTGTATGTCATTGTTACTTTGTGTCAGTGTATGTCTGTGTTACTTGGTGTAAGTGTATGTCTCTGTGACTTGGTGTCAGTGTATGTCTTTGTTACTTGGTGTAAGTGTGTGCTGGTGTTACTTGGTGTAAGTTATGTCTTTGTTACTTGGTGCAAGTGTGTTTGTGTTACTTGGTGTAAGTGTATGCCTTTGTTACTTGGTGTCAGTGTATGACTTGGTTACTTGGTGGAAGTTTGTGTCTGTGTTACTGGGTATCAGTTTATGTCTGTGTTACTTGGTGTAAGTGTGTGTCTTTGTTACTTGGTGTAATTGTATGTCTTTGTTACTTGGTGTCAGTGTATGTCTTTGTTACTTGGTGTAAGTGTGTGTTTGTATTACTTGGTCTAATTGTATGTCTGTGTTACTGGGTATCAGTGTTTGTCTTTGTTACTTGGTGTCAGTGTCTGTCAAAATACTTGGTGTAAGTGTATGTCTTTGTTACTTGGTGTAATTGTTTGGCTTTGTTACTTGGTGTCAGTGTATGTTTGTTTTACTGGGTGTCAGTGTGTGTCTGTATTACTTGGTGTACGTGTGTGTCTCTGGTACTTGGTGTCCGTGTGTGTCTGTGTTACTGGGTGTCAGTGTATGTCTTTGTTACTGGGTGTCAGTGTATGTATTTGTTACTTGGTGTAAGTGTGTGTCTGTGTTACTGGGTATCAGTGTCTGTCTTTGTTACTTGGTGTAAGTGTGTGTCTGTGTTACTGGGTATCAGTGCATGTCTTTGTTACTTGGTGTCAGTGTATGTTTCTGTTACTTGGTGTAAGTGTGTGTCTTTGTTACTTGGTGTAAGTGTATGCCTTTGTTACTTGGTGTAAGTGTGTGTCTGTGTTACTGGGTATCAGTGTCTGACTTTGTTACTTGGTGTAAGTGTGTGTCTGTGTTACTTGGTGTAAGTGTGTGTCTGTGTTACTTGGTATCAGTGTATGTCTTTGTTACTTGATGTATGTGTGTGTCTGTGTTACTGGGTAACAGTGTATGTCTTTGTTACTTGGTGTAAGTGTGTGTCTGTGTTACTTGGTATCAGTGTATGTCTTTGTTATTTGGTGGAAGTGTGTTTCTGTGTTACCGGTTAACATTGTATGTCTTTGTTACTTGGTGTCAGTGTATGTCTGTGTTACTAGTGTAATTGTGGATCTTTGTTACCTGGTGTAATTGTATGTCTTTGTTACTTGGTTTCAGTGTATGTCTTTCTTACTTGGTGTAAGTGAGTGTTTGTGTTACTTGGTGTAAGTGTGTGTCTGTGTTACTGGGTATCAGTGTATGTCTTTGTTACTTGGTGTAAGTGTGTGTCTGTGTTACTGGGTATCAGTGTATGTCTTTGTTACTTGGTGTCAGAGTATGTCTTTGTTACTTGGTGTAAGTGTATGTCTTTGTTACGTGGTGGAAGTGTGTCTCTGTGTTACTGGGTATCAGAGTATGTCTTTGTGACTTGGTGTCAGTGTATGTCTTTGTTACTTGGTGTAATTGTATGTCTTTGATACTTGGTGTCAGTGTATGTCTTTGTTACTTGGTGTAAGTGTGTGATTATGTTACCTGGTGTAAGTGTATGTCTTTGTTACTCGGTGTAAGTGTGTTTGTGTTACTTGGTGTAAGTGTATGTCTTTGTTACTTGGTGTCAGTGTATGTCTTTGTTACTTGGTGGAAGTGTGTGTCTGTGTTACTGGGTATCAGTGTATGTCTGTGTTACTTGCTGTAAGTGTGTGTCTTTGTTACTTGGTGTAATTGTATGTCTTTGTTACTTGGTGTAAGTGTGTGTCTGTGTTACTGGGTATCAGTGTATGTCTTTGTTACTTTGTGTCAGTGTATGTCTTTGTTACTTGGTGTAAGTGTGTGTCTGTGTTACTGGGTATCTGTGTATGTCTTTGTTACTTTGTGTCAGTGTATGTCAAAATACTTGGTGTAAGTGTATGTCTTTGTTACTTGGTGTAATTGTCTGTCTTTGTTACTTGGTGTCAGTGTTTGTCTGTGTTACTTGGTGTAAGTGTGTGTCTTTGTTACTGGGTGTAAGTGTATGCCTTTGTTACTTGGTGTCAGTGTATGTCTTTGTGACTTGGTATCAGTGTATGTCTTAGTTACTGGGTGTCAGTGTTTCTCTGTGTTACTGGGTGTCATTGTGTGTTTGTTTGTGTTACTGGGTGTCAGTGTGTGTCTGTGACACTAGGTGTCAGTATTTAGTTTAGTTTAGAGATACAGCACTGAAACAGGCCCTTCGGCCCACCGAGTCTGTGCCGACCATCAACCTAACATTTATACTAATCCTACACTAACTCCCTATTCCTATCACGTCCCCAACTGTCCCTATATATTTCCGTACCACCTACCTATACTAGGGGCAATTTATGATGGCCAATTAACCTATCAACCTGCAAGTCTTTGGCATGTGGGAGGAAACGGGAGCACCCGGAAGAAACTCAGGCAGACAGAGTGAGAACTTGAAATCTCCGCACAGGCAGTACCCAGAATCGAACCCGGGTCCCTGGAGCTGTGAGGCTGTGGTGCTAACCAATGCGCCAATGTGCCAGCGTTACTGGGTATCAGCGTATGTCTTTGTTACTTGGTGTCAGTGTATGTCTGTGTTACTTGGTGTCAGTGTGTGTCTGTGTTACTGGGTATCAGTGTATTTCTTTGTTACTTGGTGTTAGTGTGTGTCTGTGTTACTGGGTATCAGTGTATGTCTTTGTTACTTGGTGTCAGTGTCTGTCTGCGTTACTTGGTGTAAGTGCGTTTCTTTGTTACTTGGTGTAATTGTATGTCTTTGTTACTTGGTGTCAGTGTATGTCTGTGTTACTTGGCGTAAGTGTATGTCTTTGTTACTTGGTGTCAGTGTATGTCTTTGTTACTTGATGTAAGTGTGTGTCTGTGTTACTGGGTATCAGTGTATGTCTTTGTTACTTGGTGTCAGTGTATGTCTTTGCGACTTGGTGTCAGTGTATGTCTTTGTTACTGGGTGTCAGCGTATGTCTTTGTGACTTGGTGTCGGTGTATGTCTTTGTTACTGGGTATCAGTTTATGTCTTTGTTACTTGGTGTCAGTGTATGTCTGTTTTACTTGGTGTAAGTGTGTGTCTTTGTTACTTGGTGTAAGTGTGTGTCTGTGTTACTGGGTATCAGTGTATGTCTTTGTTACTTGGTGTCAGTGTATGTCTTTGTTACTTGGTGTAAGTGTGTGTTTGTGTTACTTGGTGTAAGTGTATGTCTTTGTTACTGGGTGCAAGTGTGTTTGTGTTACTTGGTGTAAGTGTATGCCTTTGTTACTTGGTTTCAGTGTATGTCTTTGTTACTTGGTGGAATTTTGTGTCTGTGTTACTGGGTATCAGTTTATGTCTGTGTTACTTGGTGTAAGTGTGTGTCTTTGTTACTTGGTGTAATTGTATGTCTTTGTTACTTGGTGTCAGTGTATGTCTTTGTTACTTGATGTCAGTGTATGTCTGTGTTACTTGGTGCAAGTGTGTGGCTGTGTTACTGGGTATCAGTGTATGTCTTTGTGACTTGGTGTCAGTGTATGTCTTTGTTATTGGGGGTCAGTGTGTGTCTTTGTGACTTGGTGTCTGTGTATGTCTTTGTTACTTGGTGTAAGTGTATGTCTTTGTTACTTGGTGGAAGTGTGTCTCTGTGTTACTGGGTATCAGAGTATGTCTTTGTGACTTGGTGTCAGTGTATGTCTTTGTTACTTGGTGTAATTGTATGTCTTTGATACTTGGTGTCAGTGTATGTCTTTGTTACTTGGTGTAAGTGTGTGATTATGTTACCTGGTGAAGTGTATGTCTTTGTTACTCGGTGTAAGTGTGTTTGTGTTACTTGGTGTAAGTGTATGTCTTTGTTACTTGGTGTCAGTGTATGTCTTTGTTACTTGGTGGAAGTGTGTGTCTGTGTTACTGGGTATCAGTGTATGTCTGTGTTACTTGCTGTAAGTGTGTGTCTTTGTTACTTGGTGTAATTGTATGTCTTTGTTACTTGGTGTAAGTGTGTGTCTGCGTTACTGGGTATCAGTGTATGTCTTTGTTACTTTCTGTCAGTGTATGTCTTTGTTACTTGGTGTAAGTGTGTGCCTGTGTTGCTGGGTATCAGTGTTTGTCTTTGTGACTTGGTATCAGTGTATGTCTTTGTTACTGGGTGTCAGTGTTTCTCTGTGTTCCTGGGTGTCATTGTGTGTTTGTTTGTGTTACTGGGTGTCAGTGTGTGTCTGTGACACTTGGTGTCAGTATTTAGTTTAGTTTCGAGACACAGCACTTAAACAGGCCCTTCGGACCACCGAGTCTGTGCCGACCATCAACCACACATTTATACTAATCCTACACTAACTCCCTATTCCTATCACATCCCCAACTGTCCCTATATATTTCCGTACCACCTACCTATACTAGGGGCAATTTATGATGGCCAATTAACCTATCAACCTGCAAGTCTTTGGCATGTGGGAGGAAACCGGAGCACCCGGAAGAATCTCAGGCAGACAGAGTGAGAACTTGAAATCTCCGCACAGGCAGTACCCAGAATCGAACCCGGGTCACTGGAGCTGTGAGGCTGTGGAGCTAACCAATGCGCCAATGTCCCCCCCCACCCCCAGTGTGTGCCTGCGTTACTGGGTATCAGTGTATGTCTTTGTTACTTGGTGTCAGTGTATGTCTGTGTTACTTGGTGTAAGTGTGTGTCTGTGTTACTGGGTATCAGTGTCTGTCTTTGTTACTTGGTGTTAGTGTGTGTCTGTGTTACTGGATATCAGTGTATGTCTTTGTTACTTGGTGTCAGAGTCTGTCTGCGTTACTTGGTGTAAGTGTGTTTATTTGTTACTTGTTGTAATTGCATGTCTTTGTTACTTGGTGTCAGTGTATGTCTGTGTTACTTGGTGTAAGTGTATGTCTTTGTTAATTGGTGTCAGTGTATGTCTTTGTTACTTGGTGTAAGTGTGTGTCTGTGTTACTGGGTATCAGTGAATGTCTTTGTTACTTGGTGTCAGTGCATGTCTTTGCGACTTGGTGTCAGTGTATGTCTTTGTTACTGGGAGTCAGCGTATGTCTTTGTGACTTGGTGTCAGTGTATGTCTTTGTTACTGGGTATCAGTTTATGTCTTTGTTACTTGGTGTCAGTGTATGTCTTTGTTACTTGGTGTAAGTGTGTGTCTTTGTTACTTGGTGTCAGTGTATGTCTTTGTTACTTGGTGTCAGTGTATGTCTGTGTTACATGGTGTCAGTGTGTGTCTTTGTTACTTGGTGTAAGCGTATGTCTTTGTTAGTTGGTGTCAGTGTATGTCTTTGTTAGTTGACGTCAGTGTGTGTCTGTGTTACTGGGTATCAGTGTATGTCTTTGTGACTTGTTATCAGTGTATGTCTTTGTGACTTTTTGTCAGTGTATGTCTTTGTTACTGGGTGTCAATGTGTGACTGTGTTACTTGGTGTCAGTGTCTGTCTTTGTTGCTGTGCATCAGTGGTTCTCTGTGTTACTGGGTGTCATTGTGTGTTTGTTTGTGTTACTGGGTGTCAATGTGTGTCTGTGACACTAGGTGTCAGTATATAGTTTAGTTTCGAGACACAGCACTTAAACATGCCCTTCGGCCCACCGAGTCAGTGCCGACCATCAACCATCCATTCATACTAATCCTACACTAATCCCTTATTCCTATCACATCCCCAACTGTCCCTATATATTTCCGCACCACCTACCTATACAAGGGGCAATTTATGATGGCCAATTAACCTATCAACCTGCAAGTCTTTGGCATGTGAGAGGAAACCGGAGCACCCGGAAGAAACTCACGCAGACAGAGTGAGAACTTGCAAACTCCGCACAGGCAGTACCCAGAATCGAACCCGTGTCCCTGGGGCTGTGAGGCTGCGGTGCTAACCAATGCGCCAATGTGCCCCCCACCCACCCCAGTGTGTGCCTGCGTTACTGGGTATCAGTGTATGTCTTTGTTAATTGGTGTCAGTGTATGTCTGTGTTACTTGGTGTAAGTGTGTGTCTGTGTTACTGGGTATCAGTGTCTGTCTTTGTTACTTGGTGTTAGTGTGTGTCTGTGTTACTGGGTATTAGTGTATGTCTTTGTTACTTGGTGTCAGTGTATGTCTGTGTTACTTGGTGTAAGTGCGTTTCTTTGTTACTTCGTGTAATTGTATGTCTTTGTTACTTGGTGTCAGTGTATGTCTGTCTCACTTGGTGTAAGTGTATGTCTTTGTTACTTGGTGTCAGTGTATGTCTTTGTTACTTGGTGTAAGTGTGTGTTTGTGTTACTGGGTATCAGTGTATGTCTTTGTTACTTGGTGTCAGTGTATGACTTTGCGACTTGGTGTCAGTGTATGTCTTTGTTACTGGGTGTCAGCGTATGTCTTTGTGAAATGGTGTCAGTATATGTCTTTGTTACTTGGTGTCAGTTTATGTCTATGTTACTTGGTCTCAGTGTATGTCTTTGTTACTTGGTGTCAGTGTAAGTCTGTGTTACTTGTTGTAAGAGTGTGTCTTTGTTACTTGGTGTAAGTGTGTGTCTGTGTTACTGGGTATCAGTGTATATCTTTGTTACTTGGTGTAAGTGTATGTCTTTGTTACTTGGTGTAAGTGTGTGTCTGTGTTACTGGGTATCAGTGTATATCTTTGTTACTTGGTGTCAGTGTATGTCTTTGTTACTTGGTGTAAGTGTGTGTTTGTGTTACTTGCTGTAAGTGTATGTCTTTGTTACTTGGTGCAAGTGTGTTTGTGTTACTTGGTGTAAGTGTATGCCTTTGTTACTTGGTGTCAGTGTATGTCTTTGTTACTTGGTGTAAGTGTGTGTTTGTATTACTTGGTCTAATTGTATGTCTGTGTTACTGGGTATCAGTGTATGTCTTTGTTACTTGGTGTCAGTGTATGTCTGTGTTACTTTGTGTAAGTGTCTGTCTGTGTTACTGGGTATCAGTGTATGTCTTTGAGACTTGGTGTCAGTGTATGTCTTTGTTATTGGGTGTCAGTGTGTGTCTTTGTGACTTGGTGTCAGTGTATCTCTTTGTTACTTGGTGTAAGTGTGTTTCTGTGTTGCTGGGTATCAGTGTATGTCTTTGTTACTTGGTGTCAGTGTCTGTCAAAATACTTGGTGTAAGTGTATGTCTTTGTTACTTGGTGTAATTGTTTGGCTTTGTTACTTGGTGTCAGTGTATGTCTGTTTTACTGGGTGTCAGTGTGTGTCTGTATTACTTGGTGTACGTGTGTGTCTTTGGTACTTGGTGTCCGTGTGTGTCTGTGTTACTGGGTGTCAGTGTATGTCTTTGATACTGGGTGTCAGTGTATGTCTTTGTTACTTGGTGTAAGTGTGTGTCTTTGTTACTTGGTGTAAGTGTGTGTCTGTGTTACTGGGTATCAGTGTCCGTCTTTGTTACTTGGTGTCAGTGTATGTCTTTGTGACTTGGTGTCAGTGTATGTCTTGGTTACTGGGTGCCAATGTATGTCTTTGTGACTTGGTGTCAGAGTATGTCTTTGTTACTGGGTGTCAGTTTATGTCTTTGTTACTTGGTGTCAGTGTATGTCTGTGTTACTTGGTGTAATTGTGTGTCTTTGTTACTTGGTGGCAGTGTATGACTTTGTGACTTGGTGTAAGTGTGTGTCTGTGTTACTGGGTATCAGTGTCTGTCTTTGTTACTTGGTGTAAGTGTGTTTCTGTGTTACTGGGTATCAGTGCATGTCTTTGTTACTTGGTGTCAGTGTATGTCTGTGTTACTTGTTGTAAATGTGTGTCTGTGTTACTGGGTTTCAGTGTATATCTTTGTTTCTTGTTGTCATTGTATGTCTTTGCTACTTGGTGTCAGTGCATATCTGTGTTACTGGGTATCAGTGCATGTCTTTATTAAATGGCGTCAGAGTATGTCTGTGTTACTTGGTGTAAGTGTGAGTGTTTGTTACTTGGTGTAAATGTATGTCTTTGTTACTTGGTGTCAGTGTATGTGTGTGTTACTTGGTGTAAGTGAGTGTCTTTGTTACATGGCGTAAGTGTATGTCATTGTTACTTTGTGTCAGTGTATGTCTGTGTTACTTGGTGTAAGTGTATGTCTTTGTTACTTGGTGTCTGTGTTTGTCTTTGTTACTTTTTGGAAGTGTGTCTCTGTGTTACTGGGTATCAGTGTATGTCTCTATGACTTGGTGTCAGTGTATGTCTTTGTTACTTGGTGTCAGTGTATGTCTTTGTTACTTGGTGTAAGTGTGTGTTTGTGTTACTTGGTGTAAGTGTATGTCCTTGTTACTTGGTGCAAGTGTGTTTGTGTTACTTGGTGTAAGTGTATGCCTTTGTTACTTGGTGTCAGTGTATGTCTTTGTTACTTGGTGGAAGTTTGTGTCTGTGTTACTGGGTATCAGTTTATGTCTGTGTTACTTGGTGTAAGTGTGTGTCTTTGTTACTTGGTCTAATTGTATGTCTGTGTTACTGGGTATCAGTGTATGTCTTTGTTACTTGGTGTCAGTGTATGTCTGTGTTACTTGGTGTAAGTGTGTGTCTGTGTTACTGGGTATCAGTGTATGTCTTTGTGACTTGGTGTCAGTGTATGTCTTTGTTATTGGGTGTCAGTGTGTGTCTTTGTGACTTGGTGTCAGTGTATGCCTTTGTTACTTGGTGTAAGTGTGTGTCTGTGTTACTGGGTATCAGTGTATGTCTTTGTTACTTGGTGCCAGTGTCTGTCAAAATACTTGGTGTAAGTGTATGTCTTTGTTACTTCGTGTAATTGTTTGGCTTTGTTACTTGGTGTCAGTGTATGTCTGTTTTACTGGGTGTCAGTGTGTGTCTGTATTACTTGGTGTACGTGTGTGTCTTTGTCACTTGGTGTCCGTGTGTGTCTGTGTTACTGGGTGTCAGTGTATGTCTTTGTTACTGGGTGTCAGTGTATGTCTTTGTTACTTGGTGTAAGTGTGTGTCTGTGTTACTGGGCATCAGTGTCTGTCTTTGTTACTTGGTGTAAGTGTGTGTCTGTGTTACTGGGTATCAGTGCATGTCTTTGTTACTTGGTGTCAGTGTATGTCTGTGTTACTTGGTGTAAGTGTATGTCTGTGTTACTTGGTGTAAGTGTATGACTTTGTTACTTGGTGTAATTGTATGTCTTTGTTACTTGGTGTCAGTGTATGTCTGTGTTACTTGGTGTAAGTGTATGACTTGGTTACTTGGTGTAAGTGTGTGTCTGTGTTACTTGGTGTAAGTTTGTGTCTGTGTTACTTGGTATCAGTGTATGTCTTTGATACTTGGTGTAAGTATGTGTCTGTGTTACTGGGTAACGATGTATGTCTTTGTTACTTGGTGTCAGTGTATGTCTTTGTTACTTGGTGTAAGTGTGTGTCTTTGTTACTTGGTGTAATAGTATGTCTTTGCTACTTGGTGTCAGTGTATGTCTTTGCTACTTGGTGTAAGTGAGTGTTTGTGTTACTTGGTGTAAGTGTGTGTCTGTGTCACTTGGTATCAGTGTATGTCTTTGTTACTTGGTGTAAGAGTGTGTCTGTGTTACTGGGTAACAGTGTATGTCTTTGTTACTTGGTGTCAGTGTATGGCTGTGTTACTTGGTGTCAGTGTATGTCTTGGTTACTGGCTGCCAATGTATGTCTTTGTGACTTGGTGTCAGAGTATGTCTTTGTTACTGGGTGTCAGTTTATGTCTTTGTTACTTGGTGTCAGTGTATGTCTGTGTTACTTGGTGTAATTGTGTGTCTTTGTTACTTGGTGTCAGTGTATGACTTTGTTACTTTGTGTAAGTGTGTGTCTGTGTTACTGGGTTTCAGTAGATGTCTTTGTTACTTGGTGTCAGTGTTTGTCTTTGTTACTTTGTGGAAGTGTGTGTCTGTGTTACTGGGTATCAGTGTATGTCTTTGTGACTTGGTGTCAGTGTATGTCTTTGTTACTTGGTGTAATTGTATGTCTTTGTGACTTGGTGTCAGTGTATGTCTTTGTTACTTGGTGTAAGTGTGTGTTTGTGTTACTTGGTGTAAGTGTATGTCTTTGTTACTTGGTGCAAGTGTGTTTGTGTTACTTGGTGTAAGTGTATGCCTTTGTTACTTGGTGTCAGTGTATGTCTTTGTTACTTGGTGGAAGTTTGTGTCTGTGTTACTGGGTATCAGTTTATGTCTGTGTTACTTGGTGTAAGTGTGTGTCTTTGTTACTTGGTCTAATTGTATGTCTGTGTTACTGGGTATCAGTGTATGTCTTTGTTACTTGGTGTCAGTGTATGTCTGTGTTACTTGGTGTAAGTGTGTGTCTGTGTTACTGGGTATCAGTGTATGTCTTTGTGACTTGGTGTCAATGTATGTCTTTGTTATTGGGTGTCAGTGTGTGTCTTTGTGACTTGGTGTCAGTGTATGTCTTTGTTACTTGGTGTAAGTGTGTGTCTGTGTTACTGGGTATCAGTGTATGTCTTTGTTACTTGGTGTCAGTGTCTGTCAAAATACTTGGTGTAAGTGTATGTCTTTGTTACTTGGTGTAATTGTTTGGCTTTGTTACTTGGTGTCAGTGTATGTCTGTTTTACTGGGTGTCAGTGTGTGTCTGTATTACTTGGTGTACGTGTGTGTCTTTGTCACTTGGTGTCCGTGTGTGTCTGTGTTACTGGCTGTCAGTGTATGTCTTTGTTACTGGGTGTCAGTGTATGTCTTTGTTACTTGGTGTAAGTGTGTGTCTGTGTTACTGGGCATCAGTGTCTGTCTTTGTTACTTGGTGTAATTGTATGTCTTTGTTACTTGGTGTCAGTGTATGTCTGTGTTACTTGGTGTAAGTGTATGACTTTGTTACTTGGTGTAAGTGTGTGTCTGTGTTACTTGGTGTAAGTTTGTGTCTGTGTTACTTGGTATCAGTGTATGTCTTTGATACTTGGTGTAAGTATGTGTCTGTGTTACTGGGTAACGATGTATGTCTTTGTTACTTGGTGTCAGTGTATGTCTGTGTTACTTGGTGTAAGTGTGTGTCTTTGTTACTTGGTGTAATAGTATGTCTTTGCTACTTGGTGTCAGTGTATGTCTTTGCTACTTGGTGTAAGTGAGTGTTTGTGTTACTTGGTGTAAGTGTGTGTCTGTGTCACTTGGTATCAGTGTATGTCTTTGTTACTTGGTGTAAGAGTGTGTCTGTGTTACTGGGTAACAGTGTATGTCTTTGTTACTTGGTGTCAGTGTATGGCTGTGTTATTTGGTGTAAGTGTGTGTCTTTGTTGCTTGGTGTAATTTTATGTCTTTGTTACTTGGTGTCAGTGTGTGTCTGTGTTACTGGGTATCAGTGTATGTCTTTGTTACTTTGTGTCAGTGTTTGTCTTTGTGACTTGGTGTCAGTGTATGTCTTGGTTACTGGGTGCCAATGTATGTCTTTGTGACTTGGTGTCAGAGTATGTCTTTGTTACTGGGTGTCAGTTTATGTCTTTGTTACTTGGTGTCAGTGTATGTCTGTGTGACTTGGTGTAATTGTGTGTCTTTGTTACTTGGTGTCGGTGTATGACTTTGTTACTTTGTGTAAGTGTGTGTCTGTGTTACTGGGTTTCAGTAGATGTCTTTGTTACTTGGTGTCAGTGTTTGTCTTTGTTACTTTGTGGAAGTGTGTGTCTGTGTTACTGGGTATCAGTGTATGTATTTGTGACTTGGTGTCAGTGTATGTCTTTGTTCCATGGTGTCAATGTATGTCTTTGTTACTTGTTGTAATTGTGTGTCTGTGTTACTGGGTATCAGTGTATATCTTTGTTTCTTGTTGTCATTGTATGTCTTTGCTACTTGGTGTCAGTGCATATCTGTGTTACTGGGTATCAGTGCATGTCTTTATTAAATGGTGTCAGTGTATGTCTGTGTTACTTGGTGTAAGTGTGAGTGTTTGTTACTTGGTGTAATTGTATGTCTTTGTTACTTGGTGTCAGTGTATGTGTGTGTTACTTGGTGTAAGTGAGTGTCTTTGTTACATGGTGTAAGTGTATGTCATTGTTACTTTGTGTCAGTGTATGTCTGTGTTACTTGGTGTAAGTGTATGTCTTTGTTACTTGGTGTCTGTGTTTGTCTTTGTTACTTTTTGGAAGTGTGTCTCTGTGTTACTGGGTATCAGTGTATGTCTCTGTGACTTGGTGTCAGTGTATGTCTTTGTTACTTGGTGTAATTGTATGTCATTGTTACTTTGTGTCAGTGTATGTCTGTGTTACTTGGTGTAAGTGTATGTCTTTTTTACTTGGTGTCTGTGTTTGTCTTTGTTACTTTTTGGAAGTGTGTCTCTGTGTTACTGGGTATCAGTGTATGTCTCTGTGAATTGGTGTCAGTGTATGTCTTTGTTACTTGGTGTAAGTGTGTGCTGGTGTTACTTGGTGTAAGTTATGTCTTTGTTACTTGGTGCAAGTGTGTTTGTGTTACATGGTGTAAGTGTATGACTTTGTTACTTGGTGTCAGTGTATGTCTTTGTTACTTGGTGGAAGTTTGTGTCTCTGTTACTGGGTATCAGTTTATGTCTGTGTTACTTGGTGTAAGTGTGTGTCTTTGTTACTTGGTGTAATTGTATGTCTTTGTTACATGGTGTCAGTGTATGTCTTTGTTACTTGGTGTAAGTGTGTGTTTGTATTACTTGGTCTAATTGTATGTCTGTGGTACTGGGTATCAGTGTATGTCTTTGTTACTTGGTGTCAGTGTATGTCTGTGTTACTTGGTGTAAGTGTGTGCCTGTGTTACTGGGTATCAGTGTATGTCTTTGAGACTTGGTGTCAGTGTATGTCTTTGTTATTGGGTGTCAGTGTGTGTCTTTGTGACTTGGTGTCAGTGTATCTCTTTGTTACTTGGTGTAAGTGTGTGTCTGTGTTACTGGGTATCAGTGTATGTCTTTGTTACTTGGTGTCAGTGTCTGTCAAAATACTTACACCAAGTGTATGTCTTTGTTACTTGTTGTAATTGTTTGGCTTTGTTACTTGGTGTCAGTGTATGTTTGTTTTACTGGGTGTCAGTGTGTGTCTGTATTACTTGGTGTACGTGTGTGTCTTTGGTACCTGGTGTCCGTGTGTGTCTGTGTTACTGGGTGTCAGTGTATGTCTTTGTTACTGGGTGTCAGTGTATGTCTTTGTTACTTGGTGTAAGTGTGTGTCTGTGTTACTGGGTATCAGTGTCTGTCTTTGTTACTTGGTGTAAGTGTGTGTCTGTGTTACTGGGTATCAGTGCATGTCTTTGTTACTTGGTGTCAGTGTATGTTTGTGTTACTTGGTGTAAGTGTATGTCTTTGTTACTTGGTGTAAGTGTATGCCTTTGTTACTTGGTGTAAGTGTGTGTCTGTGTTACTGGGTATCAGTGTCTGTCTTTGTTACTTGGTGTAAGTGTGTGTCTGTGTTACTTGGTGTAAGTGTGTGTCTGTGTTACTTGGTATCAGTGTATGTCTTTGTTACTTGATGTATGTGTGTGTCTGTGTTACTGGGTAACAGTGTATGTCTTTGTTACTTGGTGTAAGTGTGTGTCTGTGTTACTTGGTATCAGTGTATGTCTTTGTTATTTGGTGGAAGTGTGTTTCTGTGTTACTGGTTAACAGTGTATGTCTTTGTTACTTGGTGTCAGTGTATGTCTGTGTTACTAGGTGGAAGTGTGGGTCTTTGTTACCTGGTGTAATTGTATGTCTTTGTTACTTGGTTTCAGTGTATGTCTTTCTTACTTGGTGTAAGTGAGTGTTTGTGTCACTTGGTGTAAGTGTGTGTCTGTGTTACTGGGTATCAGTGTATGTCTTTGTTACTTGGTGTAAGTGTGTGTCTGTGTTACTGGGTATCAGTGTATGTCTTTGTTACTTGGTGTCAGAGTATGTCTTTGTTACTTGGTGTAAGTGTATGTCTTTGTTACGTGGTGGAAGTGTGTCTCTGTGTTACTGGGTATCAGAGTATGTCTTTGTGACTTGGTGTCTTTGCATGTCTTTGTTACTTGGTGTAATTGTATGTCTTTGATACTTGGTGTCAGTGTATGTCTTTGTTACTTGGTGTAAGTGTGTGATTATGTTACCTGGTGTAAGTGTATGTCTTTGTTACTCGGTGTAAGTGTGTTTGTGTTACTTGGTGTAAGTGTATGTCTTTGTTACTTGGTGTCAGTGTATGTCTTTGTTACTTGGTGGAAGTGTGTGTCTGTGTTACTGGGTATCAGTGTATGTCTGTGTTACTTGCTGTAAGTGTGTGTCTTTGTTACTTGGTGTAATTGTATGTCTTTGTTACTTGGTGTAAGTGTGTGTCTGTGTTACTGGGTATCAGTGTATGTCTTTGTTACTCTGTGTCAGTGTATATCTTTGTTACTTGGTGTAAGTGTGTGTCTGTGTTACTGGGTATCAGTGTATGTCTTTGTTACTTTGTATCAGTGTATGTCAAAATACTTGGTGTAGGTGTATGTCTTTGTTACTTGGTGTAATTGTCTGTCTTTGTTACTTGGTGTCAGTGTATGTCTGTGTTACTTGGTGTAAGTGTGTGTCTTTGTTACTGGGTGTAAGTGTATGCCTTTGTTACTTGGTGTCAGTGTATGTCTTTGTTACTTGGTGTCAGTGTGTGTCTGTGTTGCTGGGTATCAGTGTTTGTCTTTGTGACTTGGTATCAGTGTATGTCTTTGTTACTGGGTGTCAGTGTTTCTCTGTGTTACTGGGTGTCATTGTGTGTTTGTTTGTGTTACTGGGTGTCAGTGTGTGTCTGTGACACTAGGTGTCAGTATTTAGTTTAGTTTAGAGATACAGCACTAAAACAGGCCCTTCGGCCCACCGAGTCTGTGCCGACCATCAACCTCACATTTATACTAATCCTACACTAACTCCCTATTCCTATCACGTCCCCAACTGTCCCTATATATTTCCGTACCACCTACCTATACTAGGGGCAATTTATGATGGCCAATTAACCTATCAACCTGCAAGTCTTTGGCATGTGGGAGGAAACGGGAGCACCCGGAAGAAACTCAGGCAGACAGAGTGAGAACTTGAAATCTCCGCACAGGCAGTACCCAGAATCGAACCCGGGTCCCTGGAGCTGTGAGGCTGTGGTGCTAACCAATGCGCCAATGTGCCAGCGTTACTGGGTATCAGCGTATGTCTTTGTTACTTGGTGTCAGTGTATGTCTGTGTTACTTGGTGTCAGAGTGTGTCTGTGTTACTGGGTATCAGTGTATTTCTTTGTTACTTGGTGTTAGTGTGTGTCTGTGTTACTGGGTATCAGTGTATGTCTTTGTTACTTGGTGTCAGTGTATGTCTTTGCGACTTGGTGTCAGTGTATGTCTTTGTTACTGGGTGTCAGCGTATGTCTTTGACTTGGTGTCGGTGTATGTCTTTGTTACTGGGTATCAGTTTATGTCTTTGTTACTTGGTGTCAGTGTATGTCTTTGTTACTTGGTGTCAGTGTATGTCTGTTTTACTTGTTGTAAGTGTGTGTCTTTGTTACTTGGTGTAAGTGTGTGTCTGTGTTACTGGGTATCAGTGTATGTCTTTGTTACTTGGTGTCAGTGTATGTCTTTGTTACTTGGTGTAAGTGTGTGTTTGTGTTACTTGGTGTAAGTGTATGTCTTTGTTACTGGGTGCAAGTGTGTTTGTGTTACTTGGTGTAAGTGTATGCCTTTGTTACTTGGTTTCAGTGTATGTCTTTGTTACTTGGTGGAATTTTGTGTCTGTGTTACTGGGTATCAGTTTATGTCTGTGTTACTTGGTGTAAGTGTGTGTCTTTGTTACTTGGCGTAATTGTATGTCTTTGTTACTTGGTGTCAGTGTATGTCTTTGTTACTTGGTGTAAGTGTGTGTTTGTATTACTTGGTATAATTGTATGTCTGTGTTACTGGGTATCAGTGTATGTCTTTGTTACTTGGTGTCAGTGTATGTCTGTGTTACTTGGTGTAAGTGTGTGGCTGTGTTACTGGGTATCAGTGTATGTCTTTGTGACTTGGTGTCAGTGTATGTCTTTGTTATTGGGGGTCAGTGTGTGTCTTTGTGACTTGGTGTCTGTGTATGTCTTTGTTACTTGGTGTAAGTGTATGTCTTTGTTACTTGGTGGAAGTGTGTCTCTGTGTTACTGGGTATCAGAGTATGTCTTTGTGACTTGGTGTCAGTGTATGTCTTTGTTACTTGGTGTAATTGTATGTCTTTGATACTTGGTGTCAGTGTATGTCTTTGTTACTTGGTGTAAGTGTGTGATTATGTTACCTGGTGAAGTGTATGTCTTTGTTACTCGGTGTAAGTGTGTTTGTGTTACTTGGTGTAAGTGTATGTCTTTGTTACTTGGTGTCAGTGTATGTCTTTGTTACTTGGTGGAAGTGTGTGTCTGTGTTACTGGGTATCAGTGTATGTCTGTGTTACTTGCAGTAAGTGTGTGTCTTTGTTACTTGGTGTAATTGTATGTCTTTGTTACTTGGTGTAAGTGTGTGTCTGCGTTACTGGGTATCAGTGTATGTCTTTGTTACTTTCTGTCAGTGTATGTCTTTGTTACTTGGTGTAAGTGTGTGTCTGTGTTGCTGGGTATCAGTGTTTGTCTTTGTGTCTTGGTGTCAGTGTATGTCTTTGTTACTGGGTGTCAGTGTTTCTCTGTGTTCATGGGTGTCATTGTGTGTTTGTTTGTGTTACTGGGTGTCAGTGTGTGTCTGTGACACTAGGTGTCAGTATTTAGTTTAGTTTAGAGACACAGCACTTAAACAGGCCCTTCGGACCACCGAGTCTGTGCCGACCATCAACCACACATTTATACTAATTCTACACTAACTCCCTATTCCTATCACATCCCCAACTGTCCCTATATATTTCCGTACCACCTACCTATACTAGGGGCAATTTATGATAGCCAATTAACCTATCAACCTGCAAGTCTTTGGCATGTGGGAGGAAACCGGAGCACCCGGAAGAAACTCAGGCAGACAGAGTGAGAACTTGAAATCTCCGCACAGGCAGTACCCAGAATCGAACCCGGGTCACTGGAGCTGTGAGGCTGTGGTGCTAACCAATGCGCCAATGTCCCCCCCCCCCCAGTGTGTGCCTGCGTTACTGGGTATCAGTGTATGTCTTTGTTACTTGGTGTCAGTGTATGTCTGTGTTACTTGGTGTAACTGTGTGTCTGTGTTACTGGGTATCAGTGTCTGTCTTTGTTACTTGGTGTTAGTGTGTGTCTGTGTTACTGGATATCAGTGTATGTCTTTGTTACTTGGTGTCAGAGTCTGTCTGCGTTACTTGGTGTAAGTGTGTTTATTTGTTACTTGGTGTAATTGCATGTCTTTGTTACTTGGTGTCAGTGTATGTCTGTGTTACTTGGTGTAAGTGCATGTCTTTGTTACTTGGTGTCAGTGTATGTCTTTGTTACTTGGTGTAAGTGTGTGTCTGTGTTACTGGGTATCAGTGAATGTCTTTGTTACTTGGTGTCAGTGCATGTCTTTGCGACTTGGTGTCAGTGTATGTCTTTGTTACTGGGAGTCAGCGTATGTCTTTGTGACTTGGTGTCAGTGTATGTCTTTGTTACTGGGTATCAGTTTATGTCTTTGTTACTTGGTGTCAGTGTATGTCTTTGTTACTTGGTGTAAGTGTGTGTCTTTGTTACTTGGTGTCAGTGTATGTCTTTGTTACTTGGTGTCAGTGTATGTCTGTGTTACATGGTGTCAGTGTGTGTCTTTGTTACTTGGTGTAAGCGTATGTCTTTGTTAGTTGGTGTCAGTGTATGTCTTTGTTAGTTGAAGTCAGTGTGTGTCTGTGTTACTGGGTATCAGTGTATGTCTTTGTGACTTGTTATCAGTGTATGTCTTTGTGACTTTTTGTCAGTGTATGTCTTTGTTACTGGGTGTCAATGTGTGACTGTGTTACTTGGTGTCAGTGTCTGTCTTTGTTGCTGTGCATCAGTGGTTCTCTGTGTTACTGGGTGTCATTGTGTGTTTGTTTGTGTTACTGGGTGTCAATGTGTGTCTGTGACACTAGGTGTCAGTATATAGTTTAGTTTCGAGACACAGCACTTAAACATGCCCTTCGGCCCACCGAGTCAGTGCCGACCATCAACCACCCATTCATACTAATCCTACACTAATCCCCTATTCCTATCACATCCCCAACTGTCCCTATATATTTCCGCACCACCTACCTATACAAGGGGCAATTTATGATGGCCAATTAACCTATCAACCTGCAAGTCTTTGGCATGTGAGAGGAAACCGGAGCACCCGGAAGAAACTCACGCAGACAGAGTGAGAACTTGCAAACTCCGCACAGGCAGTACCCAGAATCGAACCCGTGTCCCTGGAGCTGTGAGGCTGCGGTGCTAACCAATGCGCCAATGTGCCCCCCCCCCCCACCCCAGTGTGTGCCTGCGTTACTGGGTATCAGTGTATGTCTTTGTTAATTGGTGTCAGTGTATGTCTGTGTTACTTGGTGTAAGTGTGTGTCTGTGTTACTGGGTATCAGTGTCTGTCTTTGTTACTTGGTGTTAGTGTGTGTCTGTGTTACTGGGTATTAGTGTATGTCTTTGTTACTTGGTGTCAGTGTATGTCTGTGTTACTTGGTGTAAGTGCTTTTCTTTGTTACTTGGTGTAATTGTATGTCTTTGTTACTTGGTGTCAGTGTATGTCTGTCTCACTTGGTGTAAGTGTATGTCTTTGGTACTTGGTGTCAGTGTATGTCTTTGTTACTTGGTGTAAGTGTGTGTTTGTGTTACTGGGTATCAGTGTATGTCTTTGTTACTTGGTGTCAGTGTCTGACTTTGCGACTTGGTGTCAGTGTATGTCTTTGTTACTGGGTGTCAGCGTATGTCTTTGTGAAATGGTGTCAGTATATGTCTTTGTTACTGGGTGTCAGTTTATGTCTATGTTACTTGGTCTCAGTGTATGTCTTTGTTACTTGGTGTCAGTGTAAGTCTGTGTTACTTGTTGTAAGAGTGTGTCTTTGTTACTTGGTGTAAGTGTGTGTCTGTGTTACTGGGTATCAGTGTATATCTTTGTTACTTGGTGTAAGTGTATGTCTTTGTTACTTGGTGTAAGTGTGTGTCTGTGTTACTGGGTATCAGTGTATATCTTTGTTACTTGGTGTCAGTGTATGTCTTTGTTACTTGGTGTAAGTGTGTGTTTGTGTTACTTGGTGTAAGTGTATGTCTGTGTTACTGGGTATCAGTGTATGTCTTTGTTACTTGGTGTCAGTGTATGTCTGTGTTACTTGGTGTAAGTGTGTGTCTGTGTTACTGGGTATCATTGTATGTCTTTGTTACTTGGTGGAAGTTTGTGTCTGTGTTACTGGGTATCAGTTTATGTCTGTGTTACTTGGTGTAAGTGTGTGTCTTTGTTACTTGGTGTAATTGTATGTCTTTGTTACTTGGTGTCAGTGCATGTCTTTGTTACTTGGTGGAATTTTGTGTCTGTGTTACTGGGTATCAGTTTATGTCTGTGTTACTTGGTGTAAGTGTGTGTCTTTGTTACATGGCGTAATTGTATGTCTTTGTTACTTGGTGTCAGTGTATGTCTTTGTTACTTGGTGTAAGTGTGTGTTTGTATTACTTGGTATAATTGTATGTCTGTGTTACTGGGTATCAGTGTATGTCTTTGTTACTTGGTGTCAGTGTATGTCTGTGTTACTTGGTGTAAGTGTGTGGCTGTGTTACTGGGTATCAGTGTATGTCTTTGTGTCTTGGTGTCAGTGTATGTCTTTGTTATTGGGGGTCAGTGTGTGTCTTTGTGACTTGGTGTCTGTGTATGTCTTTGTTACTTGGTGTAAGTGTATGTCTTTGTTACTTGGTGGAAGTGTGTCTCTGTGTTACTGGGTATCAGAGTATGTCTTTGTGACTTGGTGTCAGTGTATGTCTTTGTTACTTGGTGTAATTGTATGTCTTTGATACTTGGTGTCAGTGTATGTCTTTGTTACTTGGTGTAAGTGTGTGATTATGTTACCTGGTGAAGTGTATGTCTTTGTTACTCGGTGTAAGTGTGTTTGTGTTACTTGGTGTAAGTGTATGTCTTTGTTACTTGGTGTCAGTGTATGTCTTTGTTACTTGGTGGAAGTGTGTGTCTGTGTTACTGGGTATCATTGTATGTCTGTGTTACTTGCTGTAAGTGTGTGTCTTTGTTACTTGGTGTAATTGTATGTCTTTGTTACTTGGTGTAAGTGTGTGTCTGCGTTACTGGGTATCAGTGTATGTCTTTGTTACTTTCTGTCAGTGTATGTCTTTGTTACTTGGTGTAAGTGTGTGTCTGTGTTGCTGGGTATCAGTGTTTGTCTTTGTGTCTTGGTGTCAGTGTATGTCTTTGTTACTGGGTGTCAGTGTTTCTCTGTGTTCATGGGTGTCATTGTGTGTTTGTTTGTGTTACTGGGTGTCAGTGTGTGTCTGTGACACTAGGTGTCAGTATTTAGTTTAGTTTAGAGACACAGCACTTAAACAGGCCCTTCGGACCACCGATTCTGTGCCGACCATCAACCACACATTTATACTAATTCTACACTAACTCCCTATTCCTATCACATCCCCAACTCTCCCTATATATTTCCGTACCACCTACCTATACTAGGGGCAATTTATGATGGCCAATTAACCTATCAACCTGCAAGTCTTTGGCATGTGGGAGGAAACCGGAGCACCCGGAAGAAACTCAGGCAGACAGAGTGAGAACTTGAAATCTCCGCACAGGCAGTACCCAGAATCGAACCCGGGTCCCTGGAGCTGTGAGGCTGTGGTGCCAACCAATGCGCCAATGTTCCCGCCCCCCCAGTGTGTGCCAGCGTTACTGGGTATCAGTGTATGTCTTTGTTACTTGTTGTCAGTGTATGTCTGTGTTACTTGGTGTCAGTGTGTGTCTGTGTTACTGGGTATCAGTGTATGTCTTTGTTACTTGGTGTTAGTGTGTGTCTGTGTTACTGGATATCAGTGTATGTCTTTGTTACTTGGTGTCAGAGTCTGTCTGCGTTACTTGGTGTAAGTGCGTTTATTTGTTACTTGGTGTAATTGTATGTCTTTGTTACTTGGTGTCAGTGTATGTCTGTGTTACTTGGTGTAAGTGTATGTCTTTGTTACTTGGTGTCAGTGTATGTCTTTGTTACTTGGTGTAAGTGTGTGTCTGTGTTACTGGGTATCAGTGTATGTCTTTGTTACTTGGTGTCAGTGTATGTCTTTGCGACTTGGTGTCAGTGTATGTCTTTGTTACTGGGAGTCAGCGTATGTCTTTGTGACTTGGTGTCAGTGTATGTCTTTGTTACTGGGTATCAGTTTATGTCTTTGTTACTTGGTGTCAGTGTATGTCTTTGTTACTTGGTGTAAGTGTGTGTCGTTGTTACTTGGTGTCAGTGTATGTCTTTGTTACTTGGTGTCAGTGTATGTCTGTGTTAGTTTATGTCAGTGTGTGTCTGTGTTACTGGGTATCAGTGTATGTCTTTGTGACTTGTTATCAGTGTATGTCTTTGTGACTTTTTGTCAGTGTATGTCTTTGTTACTGGGTGTCAATGTGTGACTGTGTTACTTGGTGTCAGTGTCTGTCTTTGTTGCTGTGCATCAGTGGTTCTCTGTGTTACTGGGTGTCAGTGTGTGTTTGTTTGTGTTACTGGGTGACAATGTGTGTCTGTGACACTAGGTGTCAGTATTTAGTTTAGTTTCGAGACACAGCACTGAAACATGCCCTTCGGCCCACCGAGTCAGTGCCGACCATCAAACACCCATTCATACTAATCCTACACTAATCCCCTATTCCTATCACATCCCCAACTGTCCCTATATATTTCCGCACCACCTACCTATACAAGGGGCAATTTATGATGGCCAATTAACCTATCAACCTGCAAGTCTTTGGCATGTGGGAGGAAACCGGAGCACCCGGAAGAAACTCACGCAGACAGAGTGAGAACTTGCAAACTCCGCACAGGCAGGACCCAGAATCGAACCCGTGTCCCTGGAGCTGTGAGGCTGCGGTACTAACCAATGCACCAATGTGCCCCCCACCACCCCAGTGTGTGCCTGCGTTACTGGGTATCAGTGTATGTCTTTGTTACTTGGTTTCAGTGTATGTCTGTGTTACTTGGTGTAAGTGTGTGTCTGTGTTACTGGGTATCAGTGTCTGTCTTTGTTACTTGGTGTTAGTGTGTGTCTGTGTTACTGGGTATTAGTGTATGTCTTTGTTACTTGGTGTCAGTGTATGACTGTGTTACTTGGTGTAAGTGCGTTTCTTTGTTACTTCGTGTAATTGTATGTCTTTGTTACTTGGTGTCAGTGTATGTCTGTCTCACTTGGTGTAAGTGTATGTCTTTGTTACTTGGTGTCAGTGTATGTCTTTGTTACTTGGTGTAAGTGTGTGTCTGTGTTACTGGGTATCAGTGTATGTCTTTGTTACTTGGTGTCAGTGTATGACTTTGCGACTTGGTGTCAGTGTATGTCTTTGTTACTTGGTGTAATTGTATGTCTTTGATACTTGGTGTCAGTGTATGTCTTTGTTACTTGGTGTAAGTGTGTGATTATGTTACCTGGTGAAGTGTATGTCTTTGTTACTCGGTGTAAGTGTGTTTGTGTTACTTGGTGTAAGTGTATGTCTTTGTTACTTGGTGTCAGTGTATGTCTTTGTTACTTGGTGGAAGTGTGTGTCTGTGTTACTGGGTATCATTGTATGTCTGTGTTACTTGCTGTAAGTGTGTGTCTTTGTTACTTGGTGTAATTGTATGTCTTTGTTACTTGGTGTAAGTGTGTGTCTGCGTTACTGGGTATCAGTGTATGTCTTTGTTACTTTCTGTCAGTGTATGTCTTTGTTACTTGGTGTAAGTGTGTGTCTGTGTTGCTGGGTATCAGTGTTTGTCTTTGTGTCTTGGTGTCAGTGTATGTCTTTGTTACTGGGTGTCAGTGTTTCTCTGTGTTCATGGGTGTCATTGTGTGTTTGTTTGTGTTACTGGGTGTCAGTGTGTGTCTGTGACACTAGGTGTCAGTATTTAGTTTAGTTTAGAGACACAGCACTTAAACAGGCCCTTCGGACCACCGATTCTGTGCCGACCATCAACCACACATTTATACTAATTCTACACTAACTCCCTATTCCTATCACATCCCCAACTCTCCCTATATATTTCCGTACCACCTACCTATACTAGGGGCAATTTATGATGGCCAATTAACCTATCAACCTGCAAGTCTTTGGCATGTGGGAGGAAACCGGAGCACCCGGAAGAAACTCAGGCAGACAGAGTGAGAACTTGAAATCTCCGCACAGGCAGTACCCAGAATCGAACCCGGGTCCCTGGAGCTGTGAGGCTGTGGTGCCAACCAATGCGCCAATGTTCCCGCCCCCCCAGTGTGTGCCAGCGTTACTGGGTATCAGTGTATGTCTTTGTTACTTGTTGTCAGTGTATGTCTGTGTTACTTGGTGTCAGTGTGTGTCTGTGTTACTGGGTATCAGTGTATGTCTTTGTTACTTGGTGTTAGTGTGTGTCTGTGTTACTGGATATCAGTGTATGTCTTTGTTACTTGGTGTCAGAGTCTGTCTGCGTTACTTGGTGTAAGTGCGTTTATTTGTTACTTGGTGTAATTGTATGTCTTTGTTACTTGGTGTCAGTGTATGTCTGTGTTACTTGGTGTAAGTGTATGTCTTTGTTACTTGGTGTCAGTGTATGTCTTTGTTACTTGGTGTAAGTGTGTGTCTGTGTTACTGGGTATCAGTGTATGTCTTTGTTACTTGGTGTCAGTGTATGTCTTTGCGACTTGGTGTCAGTGTATGTCTTTGTTACTGGGAGTCAGCGTATGTCTTTGTGACTTGGTGTCAGTGTATGTCTTTGTTACTGGGTATCAGTTTATGTCTTTGTTACTTGGTGTCAGTGTATGTCTTTGTTACTTGGTGTAAGTGTGTGTCGTTGTTACTTGGTGTCAGTGTATGTCTTTGTTACTTGGTGTCAGTGTATGTCTGTGTTAGTTTATGTCAGTGTGTGTCTGTGTTACTGGGTATCAGTGTATGTCTTTGTGACTTGTTATCAGTGTATGTCTTTGTGACTTTTTGTCAGTGTATGTCTTTGTTACTGGGTGTCAATGTGTGACTGTGTTACTTGGTGTCAGTGTCTGTCTTTGTTGCTGTGCATCAGTGGTTCTCTGTGTTACTGGGTGTCAGTGTGTGTTTGTTTGTGTTACTGGGTGACAATGTGTGTCTGTGACACTAGGTGTCAGTATTTAGTTTAGTTTCGAGACACAGCACTGAAACATGCCCTTCGGCCCACCGAGTCAGTGCCGACCATCAAACACCCATTCATACTAATCCTACACTAATCCCCTATTCCTATCACATCCCCAACTGTCCCTATATATTTCCGCACCACCTACCTATACAAGGGGCAATTTATGATGGCCAATTAACCTATCAACCTGCAAGTCTTTGGCATGTGGGAGGAAACCGGAGCACCCGGAAGAAACTCACGCAGACAGAGTGAGAACTTGCAAACTCCGCACAGGCAGGACCCAGAATCGAACCCGTGTCCCTGGAGCTGTGAGGCTGCGGTACTAACCAATGCACCAATGTGCCCCCCACCACCCCAGTGTGTGCCTGCGTTACTGGGTATCAGTGTATGTCTTTGTTACTTGGTTTCAGTGTATGTCTGTGTTACTTGGTGTAAGTGTGTGTCTGTGTTACTGGGTATCAGTGTCTGTCTTTGTTACTTGGTGTTAGTGTGTGTCTGTGTTACTGGGTATTAGTGTATGTCTTTGTTACTTGGTGTCAGTGTATGACTGTGTTACTTGGTGTAAGTGCGTTTCTTTGTTACTTCGTGTAATTGTATGTCTTTGTTACTTGGTGTCAGTGTATGTCTGTCTCACTTGGTGTAAGTGTATGTCTTTGTTACTTGGTGTCAGTGTATGTCTTTGTTACTTGGTGTAAGTGTGTGTCTGTGTTACTGGGTATCAGTGTATGTCTTTGTTACTTGGTGTCAGTGTATGACTTTGCGACTTGGTGTCAGTGTATGTCTTTGTTACTGGGTGTCAGCATATGTCTTTGTGAAATGGTGTCAGTGTATGTCTTTGTTACTGGGTGTCAGTTTATGTCTATGTTACTTGGTCTCATTGTATGTCTTTGTTACTTGGTGTCAGTGTAAGTCTGTGTTACTTGTTGTAAGAGTGTGTCTTTGTTACTTGGTGTAAGTGTGTGTCTGTGTTACTGGGTATCAGTGTATGTCTATGTTACTTGGTGTCAGTGTCTGCCTGTGTTACTTGGTGTAAGTGTGTGTCTTTGTTACTTGGTGTCAGTGTATGTCTTTGTTACTTGGTGTCAGTGTGTGTCTTTGTTACTTGGTGTAAGCGTATGCCTTTGTTACTTGGTGTCAGTGTCTGTCTTTGTTAGTTAGTGTCAGTGTGTGCCTGTGTTACTGGGTATCAGTGTATGTCTTTGTGACTTGGTATCATTGTATGTCTTTGTGACTTGCTGTCAGTGTATGTCTTTGTTACTGGGTATCAGTGTGTGTCTGTGTTACTTTATGTCAGTGTGTGTCTGTGACACTAGGTGTCAGTATTTAGTTTAGTTTAGAGATACAGCACTTGAACAGGCCCTCCGGCCATCCGAGTCCGTGCCGACCATCAACCACCCATTTATACTATTCCTACACTAATCCCGTATTCCTATCACATCCCCACCAGTCCCTATATATTTCCCTACCACCTACCTATACTAGGGGCAATTTATGATGACCAATTAACCTATAAACCTGCAAGTCTTTGGCATGTGGGAGGAAACCGGAGCACCCGGAGGAAACTCACGCAGACACAGGGAGGACGTGCAAACTCCGCACAGGCAGTACCCAGAATCGAACCCGGTTCCCTGGAGCTGTGAGGCTGCGGTGCTAACCACTGCGCCAATGTGCCCCCCTCCCCGCCCCAGTGTGTGCCTGTGTTACTCAGTATCAGTGTATGTCTTTGTTACTTGGTGTCAGTGTATGTCTGTGTTACTTGGTGTCAGTGTATGTCTTTGTTACTTGGTGTAAGTGTGTGATTATGTTACCTGGTGTAAGTGTATGTCTTTGTTACTCGGTGTAAGTGTGTTTGTGTTACTTGGTGTAAGTGTATGTCTTTGTGACTTGGTGTCAGTGTATGTCTTTGTTACTTGGTGGAAGTGTGTGTCTGTGTTACTGGGTATCAGTGTATGTCTGTGTTACTTGCTGTAAGTGTGTGTCTTTGTGACTTGGTGTAATTGTATGTCTTTGTTACTTGGTGTAAGTGTGTGTCTGCGTTACTGGGTATCAGTGTATGTCTTTGTTACTTTCTGTCAGTGTATGTCTTTGTTACTTGGTGTAAGTGTGTGTCTGTGTTGCTGGGTATCATTGTTTGTCTTTGTTACTGGGTGTCAGTGTTTCTCCGTGTTCCTGGGTGTCATTGTGTGTTTGTTTGTGTTACTGGGTGTCAGTGTGTGTCTGTGACACCAGGTGTCAGTATTTAGTTTAGTTTCGAGACACAGCACTTAAACAGGCCCTTCGGACCACCGAGTCTGTGCCGACCATCAACCACACATTTATACTAATCCTACACTAACTCCCTATTCCTATCACATCCCCAACTGTCCCTATATATTTCCGTACCACCTACCTATACTCGGGGCAATTTATGATGGCCAATTAACCTATCAACCTGCAAGTCTTTGGCATGTGGGAGGAAACCGGAGCACCCGGAAGAAACTCAGGCAGACAGAGTGAGAACTTGAAATCTCCGCACAGGCAGTACCCAGAATCGAACCCGGGTCCCTGGAGCTGTGAGGCTGTGGTGCCAACCAATGCGCCAATGTTCCCGCCCCCCCAGTGTGTGCCAGCGTTACTGGGTATCAGTGTATGTCTTTGTTACTTGGTGTCAGTGTATGTCTGTGTTACTTGGTGTCAGTGTGTGTCTGTGTTACTGGGTATCAGTGTATGTCTTTGTTACTTGGTGTTAGTGTGTGTCTGTGTTACTGGATATCAGTGTATGTCTTTGTTACTTGGTGTCAGAGTCTGTCTGCGTTACTTGGTGTAAGTGCGTTTATTTGTTACTTGGTGTAATTGTATGTCTTTGTTACTTGGTGTCAGTGTATGTCTGTGTTACTTGGTGTAAGTGTATGTCTTTGTTACTTGGTGTCAGTGTATGTCTTTGTTACTTGGTGTAAGTGTGTGTCTGTGTTACTGGGTATCAGTGTATGTCTTTGTTACTTGGTGTCAGTGTATGTCTTTGCGACTTGGTGTCAGTGTATGTCTTTGTTACTGGGAGTCAGCGTATGTCTTTGTGACTTGGTGTCAGTGTATGTCTTTGTTACTGGGTATCAGTTTATGTCTTTGTTACTTGGTGTCAGTGTATGTCTTTGTTACTTGGTGTAAGTGTGTGTCTTTGTTACTTGGTGTCAGTGTATGTCTTTGTTACTTGGTGTCAGTGTATGTCTGTGTTAGTTTATGTCAGTGTGTGTCTGTGTTACTGGGTATCAGTGTATGTCTTTGTGACTTGTTATCAGTGTATGTCTTTGTTACTGGGTGTCAATGTGTGACTGTGTTACTTGGTGTCAGTGTCTGTCTTTGTTGCTGTGCATCAGTGGTTCTCTGTGTTACTGGGTGTCAGTGTGTGTTTGTTTGTGTTACTGGGTGACAATGTGTGTCTGTGACACTAGGTGTCAGTATTTAGTTTAGTTTCGAGACACAGCACTGAAACATGCCCTTCGGCCCACCGAGTCAGTGCCGACCATCAACCACCCATTCATACTAATCCTACACTAATCCCCTATTCCTATCACATCCCCAACTGTCCCTATATATTTCCGCACCACCTACCTATACAAGGGGCAATTTATGATGGCCAATTAACCTATCAACCTGCAAGTCTTTGGCATGTGGGAGGAAACCGGAGCACCCGGAAGAAACTCACGCAGACAGAGTGAGAACTTGCAAACTCCGCACAGGCAGGACCCAGAATCGAACCCATGTCCCTGGAGCTGTGAGGCTGCGGTACTAACCAATGCACCAATGTGCCCCCCACCACCCCAGTGTGTGCCTGCGTTACTGGGTATCAGTGTATGTCTTTGTTACTTGGTTTCAGTGTATGTCTGTGTTACTTGGTGTAAGTGTGTGTCTGTGTTACTGGGTATCAGTGTCTGTCTTTGTTACTTGGTGTTAGTGTGTGTCTGTGTTACTGGGTATTAGTGTATGTCTTTGTTACTTGGTGTCAGTGTATGTCTGTGTTACTTGGTGTAAGTGCGTTTCTTTGTTACTTCGTGTAATTGTATGTCTTTGTTACTTGGTGTCAGTGTATGTCTGTCTCACTTGGTGTAAGTGCGTTTCTTTGTTACTTCGTGTAATTGTATGTCTTTGTTACTTGGTGTCAGTGTATGTCTGTCTCACTTGGTGTAAGTGTATGTCTTTGTTACTTGGTGTCAGTGTATGTCTTTGTTACTTGGTGTAAGTGTGTGTCTGTGTTACTGGGTATCAGTGTATGTCTTTGTTACTTGGTGTCAGTGTATGACTTTGCGACTTGGTGTCAGTGTATGTCTTTGTTACTGGGTGTCAGCATATGTCTTTGTGAAATGGTGTCAGTGTATGTCTTTGTTACTGGGTGTCAGTTTATGTCTATGTTACTTGGTGTCAGTGTAAGTCTGTGTTACTTGTTGTAAGAGTGTGTCTTTGTTACTTGGTGTAAGTGTGTGTCTGTGTTACTGGGTATCAGTGTATGTCTATGTTACTTGGTGTCAGTGTCTGCCTGTGTTACTTGGTGTAAGTGTGTGTCTTTGTTACTTGGTGTCAGTGTATGTCTTTGTTACTTGGTGTCAGTGTGTGTCTTTGTTACTTGGTGTAAGCGTATGCCTTTGTTACTTGGTGTCAGTGTCTGTCTTTGTTAGTTAGTGTCAGTGTGTGCCTGTGTTACTGGGTATCAGTGTATGTCTTTGTGACTTGGTATCATTGTATGTCTTTGTGACTTGCTGTCAGTGTATGTCTTTGTTACTGGGTATCAGTGTGTGTCTGTGTTACTTTATGTCAGTGTGTGTCTGTGACACTAGGTGTCAGTATTTAGTTTAGTTTAGAGATACAGCACTTGAACAGGCCCTCCGGCCCACCGAGTCCGTGCCGACCATCAACCACCCATTTATACTATTCCTACACTAATCCCGTATTCCTATCACATCCCCACCAGTCCCTATATATTTCCCTACCACCTACCTATACTAAGGGCAATTTATGATGACCAATTAACCTATAAACCTGCAAGTCTTTGGCATGTGGGAGGAAACCGGAGCACCCGGAGGAAACTCACGCAGACACAGGGAGGACGTGCAAACTCCGCACAGGCAGTACCCAGAATCGAACCCGGTTCCCTGGAGCTGTGAGGCTGCGGTGCTAACCACTGCGCCAATGTGCCCCCCTCCCCACCCCAGTGTGTGCCTGTGTTACTCAGTATCAGTGTATGTCTTTGTTACTTGGTGTCAGTGTATGTCTGTGTTACTTGGTGGAAGTGTGTGTCTGTGTTACTGGGGGTCAGTGTGTGTTTCTAACTGGGTGTCATTGTGTGTGTTACTGGGTGTCAGTGTGTGTCTGTGTTACTGGGTATCAGTCTATGTGTTTGTGACTTGGTGTCAGTGTATGTGTTTGTTACTGGTGTCAGTGTATGCCTTTGTTACTTGGTGTAATTGTGTGTCTGTGTTACTGGGTATCAGTGTATGTCTTTGTTACTTGGTGTCAGTGCATGTCTTTGTTACTTGGTGTCAGTGTATGTCTTTGTTACTTGGTGTAAGTGTGTGTCTTTGTTACTTGGTGTCAGTGTGTGTCTGTGTTCCTGGGTGTCACTGTATGTCTTTGTTACTTGGTGTCAGTGTGTGTCTGTGTTACTGGGTGTCAGTGTGTTTGTTTGTGTTACTGTGTGTCAGTTTGTGTCTGTGTTACTTGGTGTCAGTGTATGTCTGTGCTACTTGGTGTAAGTGTGTGTCTTTGTTACTGGGTGTCAGTGTGTGTCTGTGTTACCGGGTGTCAGTGTATGTCTTTGTTACTGGGTGTCAGTGTATGTCTTTGTGACTTGGTGTAAGTGTGTGTCTGTGTTACTGGGTGTCAGTGTCTGTCTTTGTTACTTGGTGTAAGTGTGTGTCTGTGTTACTGGGTATCAGTGTATGTCTTTGTTACTTGGTGTCAGTGTATGTCTGTGTTACTTGGTGTAAGTGTGTGTCTGTGTTACTGGGTGTCAGTGTGTGTCTGTGTTACTTGGTGTAAGTGTGTGTCTTTGTTACTTGGTGTCCGTGTGTGTCTGTGTTTCTGGGTGTCAGTGTATGTCTTTGTTACTGTGTGTCAGTGTATGTCTTTGTTACTAGGTGTATGTTTGTGTCTGTGTTACTGGGTATCAGTGTCAGTCTTTGTTTATTGGTGTACGTGTGCATCTGTGTTACTGGGTATCAGTGTATGTCTTTGTTACTTGGTGTCAGTGTATGTCTGTGTTACTTGGTGTAAGTGTGTGTCTGTGTTACTGGGTATCTGTGGATGTCTTTGTTACATGGTGTCAATGTATGTCTTCGTTACTTGATGCAAGTGTGTGTCTGTGTTACTTGGTATCAGTGTATATCTTTGTTTCTTGGTGTCATTGTATGTCTTTGCTACTTGGTGTCAGTGTATATCTGTGTTACTGGGTATCAGTGCATGTCTTCATTAAATGGTGTCAGTGTATGTCTGTGTTACTTGGTGTAAGTGTGTGTCTTTGTTACTTGGTGTAATTGTATGTCTTTGTTACTTGGTGTCAGTGTATGTCTGTGTTACTTGGTGTAAGTGAGTGTCTTTGTTACATGGTGTAAGTGTATGTCATTGTTACTTTGTGTCAGTGTATGTCTGTGTTACTTGGTGTAAGTGTATGTCTTTGTTACTTGGTGTCTGTGTTTGTCTTTGTTACTTTTTGGAAGTGTGTCTCTGTGTTACTGGGTATCAGTGTATGTCTCTGTGACTTGGTGTCAGTGTATGTCTTTGTTACTTGGTGTAATTTTATGTCTTTGTTACTTGGTGTCAGTGTATGTCTGTGTTACTTGGTGTAAGCGTGTGTCTGTGTTACTGGGGGTCAGTGTGTGTTTCTAACTGGGTGTCATTGTGTGTGTTACTGGGTGTCAGTGTGTGTCTGTGTTACTGGGTATCAGTCTATGTCTTTGTTACTTGGTGTAAGTGTATGTCTTTGTTACTTGGTGTCAGTGTATGTGTTTGTGACTTGGTGTCAGTGTATGTGTTTGTTACTGGTGTCAGTGTATGCCTTTGATACTTGGTGTAATTGTGTGTCTGTGTTACTGGGTATCAGTGTATGTCTTTGTTACTTGGTGTCAGTGCATGTCTTTGTTACTTGGTGTAAGTGTATGTCTTTGTTACTTGGTGTAAGTGTGTGTCTTTGTTACTTGGTGTCAGTGTATGTCTTTGTTACTTGGTGTAAGTGTGTGTCTTTGTTACTTGGTGTCAGTGTGTGTCTGTGTTCCTGGGTGTCACTGTATGTCTTTGTTACTTGGTGTCAGTGTGTGTCTGTGTTACTGGGTGTCAGTGTGTTTGTTTGTGTTACTGTCTGTCAGTTTGTGTCTGTGTTACTTGGTGTCAGTGTATGTCTGTGTTACTTGGTGTAAGTGTGTGTCTTTGTTACTGGGTGTCAGTGTGTGTCTGTGTTACCGGGTGTCAGTGTATGTCTTTGTTACTGGGTGTCAGTGTATGTCTTTGTGACTTGGTGTAAGTGTGTGTCTGTGTTACTGGCTGTCAGTGTCTGTCTTTGTTACTTGGTGTAAGTGTGTGTCTGTGTTACTGGGTATCAGTGTATGTCTTTGTTACTTGGTGTCAGTGTATGTCTGTGTTACTTGGTGTAAGTGTGTGTCTGTGTTACTGGGTGTCATTGTGTGTCTGTGTTACTTGGTGTAAGAGTGTGTCTTTGTTACTTGGTGTCCGTGTGTGTCTGTGTTGCTGGGTGTCAGTGTATGTCTTTGTTACTGTGTGTCACTGTATGTCTTTGTTACAAGGTGTATGTTTGTGTCTGCGTTACTGGGTATCAGTGTCAGTCTTTGTTTATTGGTGTACGTGTGCATCTGTGTTACTGGGTATCAGTGTATGTCTTTGTTACTTGGTGTCAGTGTATGTCTGTGTTTCTTGGTGTAAGTGTGTGTCTGTGTTACTGGGTATCTGTGGATGTCTTTGTTACATGGTGTCAATGTATGTCTTCGTTACTTGTTGCAAGTGTGTGTCTGTGTTACTTGGTATCAGTGTATATCTTTGCTTCTTGGTGTCATTGTATGTCTTTGCTACTTGGTGTCAGTGTATATCTGTGTTACTGGGTATCAGTGCATGTCTTCATTAAATGGTGTCAGTGTATGTCTGTGTTACTTGGTGTAAGTGAGTGTCTTTGTTACATGGTGTAAGTGTATGTCATTGTTACTTTGTGTCAGTGTATGTCTGTGTTACTTGGTGTAAGTGTATGTCTTTGTTACTTGGTGTCTGTGTTTGTCTTTGTTACTTTTTGGAAGTGTGTCTCTGTGTTACTGGGTATCAGTGTATGTCTCTGTGACTTGGTGTCAGTGTATGTCTTTGTTACTTGGTGTAATTGTATGTCTTTGTTACTTGGTGTCAGTGTATGTCTTTGTTACTTGGTGTCAGTGCATGTCTTTGTTACTTGGTGAAAGTGTATGTCTTTGTTACTTGGTGTAAGTGTGTGTCTTTGTTACTTGGTGTCAGTGTATGTCTTTGTTACTTGTTGTAAGTGTGTGTCTTTGTTACTTGGTGTCAGTGTGTGTCTGAGTTCCTGGGTGTCACTGTATGTCTTTGTTACTTGGTGTCAGTGTGTGTCTGTGTTACTGGGTGTCAGTGTGTTTGTTTGTGTTACTGTGTGTCAGTTTGTGTCTATGTCACTTGGTGTCAGTGTATGTCTGTGTTACTTGGTGTAAGTTTGTGTCGTTGTTACTGGGTGTCAGTGTGTGTCTGTGTTACTGGGTGTCAGTGTATGTCTTTGTTACTGGGTGTCATTGTATGTCTTTGTTACATGGTGTAAGTGTGTGTCTGTGTTACTGGGTATCAGTGTCTGTCTTTGTTAATTGGTGTAAGTGTTTGTCTGTGTTACTGGGTATCAGTGCATGTCTTTGTTACTTGGTGTCAGTGTATGTCCTTGTTACTTGGTGCAAGTGTGTGTCTTTGTTACTTGGTGTAAGTGTATGCCTTTGTTACTTGGTGTAAGTGTGTGTCTGTGTTACTGGGTATCAGTGTCGGTCTTTGTTACTTGGTGTCAGTGTATGTCTGTGTTACTTGGTGTAAGTGTGTGTCTGTGTTACTGGGTATCTGTGGATGTCTTTGTTACATGGTGTCAATGTATGTCTTCGTTACTTGTTGCAAGTGTGTGTCTGTGTTACTTGGTATCAGTGTATATCTTTGTTTCTTGGTGTCATTGTATGTCTTTGCTACTTGGTGTCAGTGTATATCTGTGTTACTGGGTATCAGTGCATGTCTTCATTAAATGGTGTCAGTGTATGTCTGTGTTACTTGGTGTAAGTGTGTGTCTTTGTTACTTGGTGTAATTGTATGTCTTTGTTACTTGGTGTCAGTGTATGTCTGTGTTACTTGGTGTAAGTGAGTGTCTTTGTTACATGGTGTAAGTGTATGTCATTGTTACTTTGTGTCAGTGTATGTCTGTGTTACTTGGTGTAAGTGTATGTCTTTGTTACTTGGTGTCTGTGTTTGTCTTTGTTACTTTTTGGAAGTGTGTCTCTGTGTTACTGGGTATCAGTGTATGTCTCTGTGACTTGGTGTCAGTGTATGTCTTTGTTACTTGGTGTAATTTTATGTCTTTGTTACTTGGTGTCAGTGTATGTCTGTGTTACTTGGTGTAAGCGTGTGTCTGTGTTACTGGGGGTCAGTGTGTGTTTCTAACTGGGTGTCATTGTGTGTGTTACTGGGTGTCAGTGTGTGTCTGTGTTACTGGGTATCAGTCTATGTCTTTGTTACTTGGTGTAAGTGTATGTCTTTGTTACTTGGTGTCAGTGTATGTGTTTGTGACTTGGTGTCAGTGTATGTGTTTGTTACTGGTGTCAGTGTATGCCTTTGATACTTGGTGTAATTGTGTGTCTGTGTTACTGGGTATCAGTGTATGTCTTTGTTACTTGGTGTCAGTGCATGTCTTTGTTACTTGGTGTAAGTGTATGTCTTTGTTACTTGGTGTAAGTGTGTGTCTTTGTTACTTGGTGTCAGTGTATGTCTTTGTTACTTGGTGTAAGTGTGTGTCTTTGTTACTTGGTGTCAGTGTGTGTCTGTGTTCCTGGGTGTCACTGTATGTCTTTGTTACTTGGTGTCAGTGTGTGTCTGTGTTACTGGGTGTCAGTGTGTTTGTTTGTGTTACTGTCTGTCAGTTTGTGTCTGTGTTACTTGGTGTCAGTGTATGTCTGTGTTACTTGGTGTAAGTGTGTGTCTTTGTTACTGGGTGTCAGTGTGTGTCTGTGTTACCGGGTGTCAGTGTATGTCTTTGTTACTGGGTGTCAGTGTATGTCTTTGTGACTTGGTGTAAGTGTGTGTCTGTGTTACTGGCTGTCAGTGTCTGTCTTTGTTACTTGGTGTAAGTGTGTGTCTGTGTTACTGGGTATCAGTGTATGTCTTTGTTACTTGGTGTCAGTGTATGTCTGTGTTACTTGGTGTAAGTGTGTGTCTGTGTTACTGGGTGTCATTGTGTGTCTGTGTTACTTGGTGTAAGAGTGTGTCTTTGTTACTTGGTGTCCGTGTGTGTCTGTGTTGCTGGGTGTCAGTGTATGTCTTTGTTACTGTGTGTCAGTGTATGTCTT
This sequence comes from Heterodontus francisci, assembly GCF_036365525.1. Lineage (NCBI taxonomy): Eukaryota > Metazoa > Chordata > Chondrichthyes > Heterodontiformes > Heterodontidae > Heterodontus > Heterodontus francisci. Next base: position 6,361,199 of record NW_027140442.1, read on the forward strand.
TGTTACAAGGTGTATGTTTGTGTCTGCGTTACTGGGTATCAGTGTCAGTCTTTGTTTATTGGTGTACGTGTGCATCTGTGTTACTGGGTATCAGTGTATGTCTTTGTTACTTGGTGTCAGTGTATGTCTGTGTTTCTTGGTGTAAGTGTGTGTCTGTGTTACTGGGTATCTGTGGATGTCTTTGTTACATGGTGTCAATGTATGTCTTCGTTACTTGTTGCAAGTGTGTGTCTGTGTTACTTGGTATCAGTGTATATCTTTGCTTCTTGGTGTCATTGTATGTCTTTGCTACTTGGTGTCAGTGTATATCTGTGTTACTGGGTATCAGTGCATGTCTTCATTAAATGGTGTCAGTGTATGTCTGTGTTACTTGGTGTAAGTGAGTGTCTTTGTTACATGGTGTAAGTGTATGTCATTGTTACTTTGTGTCAGTGTATGTCTGTGTTACTTGGTGTAAGTGTATGTCTTTGTTACTTGGTGTCTGTGTTTGTCTTTGTTACTTTTTGGAAGTGTGTCTCTGTGTTACTGGGTATCAGTGTATGTCTCTGTGACTTGGTGTCAGTGTATGTCTTTGTTACTTGGTGTAATTGTATGTCTTTGTTACTTGGTGTCAGTGTATGTCTTTGTTACTTGGTGTCAGTGCATGTCTTTGTTACTTGGTGAAAGTGTATGTCTTTGTTACTTGGTGTAAGTGTGTGTCTTTGTTACTTGGTGTCAGTGTATGTCTTTGTTACTTGTTGTAAGTGTGTGTCTTTGTTACTTGGTGTCAGTGTGTGTCTGAGTTCCTGGGTGTCACTGTATGTCTTTGTTACTTGGTGTCAGTGTGTGTCTGTGTTACTGGGTGTCAGTGTGTTTGTTTGTGTTACTGTGTGTCAGTTTGTGTCTATGTCACTTGGTGTCAGTGTATGTCTGTGTTACTTGGTGTAAGTTTGTGTCGTTGTTACTGGGTGTCAGTGTGTGTCTGTGTTACTGGGTGTCAGTGTATGTCTTTGTTACTGGGTGTCATTGTATGTCTTTGTTACATGGTGTAAGTGTGTGTCTGTGTTACTGGGTATCAGTGTCTGTCTTTGTTAATTGGTGTAAGTGTTTGTCTGTGTTACTGGGTATCAGTGCATGTCTTTGTTACTTGGTGTCAGTGTATGTCCTTGTTACTTGGTGCAAGTGTGTGTCTTTGTTACTTGGTGTAAGTGTATGCCTTTGTTACTTGGTGTAAGTGTGTGTCTGTGTTACTGGGTATCAGTGTCGGTCTTTGTTACTTGGTGTAAGTGTGTGTCTTTGTTACTTGGTGTAAGTGCGTGTCTGTGTTACTTGGTGTCAGTGTATGTCTTTGTTACATGATGTATGTGTGTGTCTGTGTTACTGGGTAACAGTGTATGTCTTTGTTACTTGGTGTACGTGTGTGTCTGTGTTACTTGGTATCAGTGTATGTCTTTGTTACTTGATGTAAGTGTGTTTCTGTGTTACCGGTTAACAGTGTATGTCTTTGTTACTTGGTGTCAGTGTATGTCTGTGTTACTTGGTGTAAGTGTGTGTCTTTGTTACCTGGTGTAATTGTATGTCTTTGTTACTTGGTGTCAGTGTATGTCTTTGTTACTTGGTGTAAGTGAGTGTTTGTGTTACTTGGTGTAAGTGTGTCTCTGTGTTACTGGGTATCAGAGTATGTCTTTGTGACTTGGTGTCAGTGTATGTTTTTGTTACTTGGTGTAATTGTATGTCTCTGTTACTTGGTGTCAGTGTATGTGTTTGTGACTTGGTGTCAGGGTATGTGTTTGTTACTGGTGTCAGTGTATGCCTTTGTTACTTGGTGTAATTGTGTGTCTGTGTTACTGGGTATCAGTGTATGTCTTTGTTACTTGGTGTCAGTGCATGTCTTTGTTACTTGGTGAAAGTGTATGTCTTTGTTACTTGGTGTAAGTGTGTGTCTTTGTTACTTGGTGTCAGTGTATGTCTTTGTTACTTGGTGTAAGTGTGTGTCTTTGTTACTTGGTGTCAGTGTGTGTCTGTGTTCCTGGGTGTCACTGTATGTCTTTGTTACTTGGTGTCAGTGTGTGTCTGTGTTACTGGGTGTCAGTGTGTTTGTTTGTGTTACTGTGTGTCAGTTTGTGTCTGTGTTACTTGGTGTCAGTGTATGTCTGTGTTACTTGGTGTAAGTGTGTGTCGTTGTTACTGGGTGTCAGTGTGTGTCTGTGTTACTGGGTGTCAGTGTATGTCTTTGTTACTGGGTGTCAGTGTATCTCTTTGTTACTTGGTGTAAGTGTGTGTCTGTGTTACTGGGTGTCAGTGTCTGTCTTTGTTACTTGGTGTAAGTGTGTGTCTGTGTTACTGGGTATCAGTGTATGTCTTTGTTACTGTGTGTCAGTGTATGTCTGTGTTACGTGGTGTAAGTGTGTGTCTGTGTTACTGGGTGTCAGTGTGTGTCTGTGTTACTTGGTGTAAGTGTGTGTCTTTGTTACTTGGTGTCCGTGTGTGTCTGTGTTACTGGGTGTCAGTGTATGTCTTTGTTACTGTGTGTCAGTGTATGTCTTTGTTACTCGGTGTATGTTTGTGTCTGTGTTACTGGGTATCAGTGTCAGTCTTTGTTTCTTGGTGTACGTGTGTATCTGTGTTACTGGGTATCAGTGTATGTCTTTGTTACTTGGTGTCAGTGTATGTCTGTGTTACTTGGTGTAAGTGTGTGTCTGTGTTACTGGGTATCTGTGGATGTCTTTGTTACATGGTGTCAATGTATGTCTTCGTTACTTGTTGCAAGTGTGTGTCTGTGTTCCTTGGTATCAGTGTATATCTTTGTTTCTTGGTGTCATTGTATGTCTTTGCTACTTGGTGTCAGTGTATATCTGTGTTACTGGGTATCAGTGCATGTCTTCATTAAATGGTGTCAGTGTATGTCTGTGTTACTTGGTGTAAGTGTGTGTCTTTGTTACTTGGTGTAATTGTATGTCTTTGTTACTTGGTGTCAGTGTATGTCTGTGTTACCTGGTGTAAGTGTATTTCTTTGTTACTTGGTGTCTGTTTTTGTCTTTGTTACTTTTTGGAAGTGTGTCTCTGTGTTACTGGGTATCAGTGTATGTCTCTGTGACTTGGTGTCAGTGTATGTCTTTGTTACTTGGTGCAAGTGTGTGTTTGTGTTACTTGGTGTAAGTGTATGTCTTTGTTACTTGGTGCAAGTGTTTTTGTGTTACTTGGTGTAAGTGCATGCCTTTGTTACTTGGTGTCAGTGTATGTATTTGTTACTTGGTGGAAGTGTGTGTCTGTGTCACTGGGTATCCGTTTATGTCTGTGTTACTTGGAGTAAGTGTGTGTCTTTGTTACTTGGTGTAATTGTATGTCTTTGTTACTTGGTGTCAGTGTATGTCTTTGTTACCTGGTGCAAGTGTGTGTTTGTATTAATTGGTCTAATTGTATGTCTGTGTTACTGGGTATCAGTGTATTTCTTTGTTACTTGGTGTCAGTGTATGTCTGTGTTACTTGGTGTAAGTGTGTGTCTGTGTTACTGGGTATCAGTGTATGTCTTTGTGACTTGGTGTCAGTGTATGTCTTTGTTATTGGGTGTCAGTGTGTGTCTTTGTGACTTGGTGTCAGTGTATGTCTTTGTTACTTGGTGTAAGTGGGTGTCTGTGTTACTGGGTATCAGTGTATGTCTTTGTTACTTGGTGCCAGTGTCTGTCAAAATACTTGGTGTAAGTGTATGTCTTTGTTACTTGGTGTAATTGTCTGGCTTTGTTACTTGGTGTCAGTGTATGTCTGTTTTACTGGGTGTCAGTGTGTGTCTGTATTACTTGGTCTACGTGTGTGTCTTTGTTACTTGGTGTCCGTGTGTGTCTGTGTTACTGGGTGTCAGTGTATGTCTTTGTTTCTGGGTGTCAGTGTATGTCTTTGTTACATGGTGTAAGTGTGTGTCTGTGTTACTGGGTATCAGTGTCTGTCTTTGTTACTTGGTGTAAGTGTGTGTCTGTGTTACTGGGTATCAGTGCATGTCTTTGATACTTGGTGTCAGTGTATGTTTGTGTTACTTGGTGTAAGTGTGTGTCTTTGTTACTTGGTGTAAGTGTATGCCTTTGTTACTTGGTGTAAGAGTGTCTCTGTGTTACTGGGTATCAGTGTATGTCTCTGTGACTTGGTGTCAGTGTATGTCTTTGTTACTTGGTGCAAGTGTGTGTTTGTGTTACTTGGTGTAAGTGTATGTCTTTGTTACTTGGTGCAAGTGTTTTTGTGTTACTTGGTGTAAGTGCATGCCTTTGTTACTTGGTGTCAGTGTATGTATTTGTTACTTGGTGGAAGTGTGTGTCTGTGTCACTGGGTATCCGTTTATGTCTGTGTTACTTGGTGTAAGTGTGTGTCTTTGTTACTTGGTGTAATTGTATGTCTTTGTTACTTGGTGTCAGTGTATGTCTTTGTTACTTGGTGCAAGTGTGTGTTTGTATTAATTGGTCTAATTGTATGTCTGTGTTACTGGGTATCAGTGTTTTTCTTTGTTACTTGGTGTCAGTGTATGTCTGTGTTACTTGGTGTAAGTGTGTGTCTGTGTTACTGGGTATCAGTGTATGTCTTTGTGACTTGGTGTCAGTGTATGTCTTTGTTATTGGGTGTCAGTGTGTGTCTTTATGACTTGGTGTCAGTGTATGTATTTGTTACTTGGTGTAAGTGGGTGTCTGTGTTACTGGGTATCAGTGTATGTCTTTGTTACTTGGTGCCAGTGTCTGTCAAAATACTTGGTGTAAGTGTATGTCTTTGTTACTTGGTGTAATTGTCTGGCTTTGTTACTTGGTGTCAGTGTATGTCTGTTTTACTGGGTGTCAGTGTGTGTCTGTATTACTTGGTCTACGTGTGTGGCTTTGTTACTTGGTGTCCGTGTGTGTCTGTGTTACTGGGTGTCAGTGTATGTCTTTGTTTCTGGGTGTCAGTGTATGTCTTTGTTACATGGTGTAAGTGTGTGTCTGTGTTACTGGGTATCAGTGTCTGTCTTTGTTACTTGGTGTAAGTGTGTGTCTGTGTTACTGGGTATCAGTGCATGTCTTTGATACTTGGTGTCAGTGTATGTTTGTGTTACTTGGTGTAAGTGTGTGTCTTTGTTACTTGGTGTAAGTGTATGCCTTTGTTACTTGGTGTAAGTGTGTGTCTGTGTTACTGGGTATCAGTGTCTGTCTTTGTTACTTGGTGTAAGTGTGTGTCTTTGTTACTTGGTGTAAGTGTGTGTCTGTGTTACTTGGTATCAGTGTATGTCTTTGTTACTTGATGTATGTCTGTGTCTGTGTTACTGGGTAACAGTGTATGTCTTTGTTACTTGGTGTAAGTGTGTGTCTGTGTTACCTGGTATCAGTGTATGTCTTTGTTACTTGATGTAAGTGTGTTTCTGTGTTACCGGTTAACAGTGTATGTCTTTGCTACTTGGTGTCAGTGTATGTATGTGTTACTTGGTGTAAGTGTGTGTCTTTGTTACCTGGTGTAATTGTATGTCTTTTTTACTTGGTGTCAGTGTATGTCTTTGTTACTTGGTGTAAGTGAGTGTTTGTGTTACTTGGTGTAAGTCTGTGTCTGTGTCTCTTGGTATCAGTGTCTGTCTTTGTTACTTGGTGTAAGTGTGTGTCTGTGTTACTGGGTATCTGTGTATGTCTTTGTTACTTGGTGTAAGTGTGTGTCTGTGTTACTGGGTATCAGTGTATGTCTTTGTTACCTGGTGTCAGAGTATGTCTTTGTTTCTTGGTGTAAGTGAATGTCGTTGTTACTTGGTGGAAGTGTGTCTCTGTGTTACTGGGTATCAGAGTATGTCTTTGTGACTTGGTGTCAGTGTATGTCTTTGTTACTTGGTGTCAGTGTATGTCTTTGTTACTTGGTGTAAGTGTGTGATTATGTTACCTGGTGTAAGTGTATGTCTTTGTTACTCGGTGTAAGTGTGTTTGTGTTACTTGGTGTTAGTGTATGTCTTTGTTACTTGGTGTCAGTGTATGTCTTTGTTACTTGTTGGAAGTTTGTGTCTGTGTTACTGGGTATCAGAGTATGTCTGTGTTACTTGCTGTAAGTGTGTGTCTTTGTTACTTGGTGTAATTGTATGTCTTTGTTACTTGGTGTAAGTGTGTGTCTGTGTTACTGGTTATCAGTGTATGTCTTTGTTACTTTGTGTCAGTGTATGTCTTTGTTACTTGGTGTAAGTGTGTGTCTGTGTTACTGGGTATCAGTGCAT